>NC_089250.1:260544920-260851161 GCF_963930625.1 Muntiacus reevesi
TTTCGCACTGTGGGCATCCAGCTCTGGGATCTGCCACACCCCCCACGTCCTCTGAAGGCGAAGGAGTGGCTCTGGGGTCCCAAGGACCCTTAAGGGGGTCTCACCAGCTCCATTCCCCTGTGATGGGGTTAGTCTGGGACAGGTAGGGGCCAGGAGACCAGGGGACAGAGAAGGCAGTTGGACACTGAGATGGGGTCAGAGGTACAGGAAGGGGAAGCCCGGGTGCAAAGGGTCAGAGACGGGGTTCTGGGTCCTGTCTGGGGGTGGGTGGGACTTGGATGGAAGAGGCTTCTGAATCCAGGGAGGTGGAGACAGCCTCAGCAACCCTCACCTCTCCTGGTCCATGGGGCCTGCTGAGGCCTTGTCCTCTGGCTGGGCCGTCATCCTCAGGATGCAGGAGGCCAGGGAGCCATGGTCTGGCCTCTGGCAGGGAGGAACGTATGTCTCAAGGCTGTTCCAGCCCAGGGGTAATATTCTAAATATTTACAACCTACATGGCAGAGACCTTGACTGACCAGGATGGACTTGAGACCCCTCACTGTGCCAGGTGTTAATTCTTCAGTTCCTGGGTGGTGGGGAGATCTGGAGATCCTAGCAGGGAGGTCGGTAGGGGGAGAGGGAGGGGGATGTAGGGGGAAATGAAGAGGACTCAAAATGGCAGGTATTTACCAAGTGGTAGGTATTTTTTTAGGGAAGCCCAGGTACTCAGCTGTGAAGAATCTGCCTGCAAATGCAGGAGAAGCGGATTTGATGGACCTGGGTCAGGCTGATCCCCTGGAGAATGAAATGGCAACCCACTTCAGTATTCTTTTTTTTTTTTAATTAAAAAAAATATTTACTTGGCTGCACCAGGTCTTGTTTGTGGTATGTGGGATCTTCAATGTTTGCTGCAGCCTGCAGGTTCTTCAGTTGTGGCATGTAGGATCTAGCTCCCTGACCAGGGATCAAACATGGGCTGCCTGTGTTGGGAGCATGCAGTCTTAGCTACTGGACCACCAGGGAAGTCCCCCATTCCAGTATTCCTCCCTGGGAAATCCCATGGACAGAGGAGCCTACAGTCCATAGGATCACAAAAGAGTTGGACAGGACTTAGTGACTAAACAACAATAACAGGGTAATATTTTATATTTTAACATCCAGTGAAGCCTTATGAAAGTGGACCAGATGAATAACAACCATTGTCAAAACTCAGGGCCTGGAAAAGGGCTCTGCCCATTGTAGACACTCTGTAAATGTGATAAATCTTATACGATGTCTCTTCTTCCTCCCTTCCCTGATCACAAAGGGGCCTTCAAATATTTTCTCCCAAGGTTTTATCATGAGAGATCTCAAACAGAAAAATTAAAATAGGAACTTCCCTGGTGGTCCAGTGGTTAAGAATCTGCCTTCAAATGCAGGGGATTCAGCCTTCATCCCTGGTCTGGGAACTAAGACCCCACATGAAAGTGAAAGTGATAGTCGCTCAGTTGTGTGGGACTCTGCGACCCCATAGACTGTCGCCCGCCAAAGCCTCCTCTGTCCATGGAATTTCCCAGGCAAGAATACTGGAGTGAGTTGCCATTCCCTTCTCCAGGGGATCTTCCCCACTCAGGGATCAAATGTGGGTCTCCCACATTGCAGGTAGACTCTTTACCTTCTGGGCCACCAGGGAAGCCCAAGATATCATGCTGCAGAGCAAGTAAGCCCATGTCTGCTGCAAATATTGAGCCCCAGAGTTGTAGACCACACTCCACAACAAGAGAAGCCTTCATGCCCAAACAAGACCCAGTGCAGCCAAAATAAGCAAATTAAAAAAAAACTGAAATGATTTTACAGGGAACATCTATATACACACTACCTAGATTCTACTATCGACATTTATTCTTTTTGCTTTGTCACACATCTGTCCCTCTAGCCACTGGATCCCAACTCTTAACCAGGTATAGCTTCCTATGGTGGGCTATCAATTAAGGAGGGCATTCTAAAATATTTTCCTTGCAGCAGTCCCAGAGCAGGGATTCTAGGTCCTTCCATCCATCTATCCATGTGCCCATACATCCAACAAATATTTACTGAAATACAGGACCACAATTAGGTGCCTGGGGAAAGGGTGATGGGCAGAATAGGCCCCTGCTCCCAGGGGCTTCCCTTCTTCTTGGGGTGGGTATAAGGGATGGATAATCAATAGCTAAACCAATCCATCAGCCCACTGTCCAGAAGTCCAGGGTGTTAGGAAGTGGGGGACAGAGAGCAGGTGCCCTGCCTAGGGGACAACAGGCAGGAGGAGTGGGGAGAGGGAGGCAGAGGCTTGCCTGGGCCCCATGAGAAAGGCAGGAGATGAGGGCTGCTGGGCAGGGTGTGATTGGGGCAGCTGCCTGATACCACAGGGAGGCTGTGGGTCAGTCTAGCGGAGGGGGGTGATGATGCCAGCTGCTCAGTCCCCTGGGGACCCCTACCTGTTCTCCGAGGGGAGGCCTGAAGTAGCAGGAAGTGAAAGTTCCTCAGAGAGAGAGGAAGCTGAGCTGGCAGGGGAAGAGGCGGGGCTGGGGGGATCTGAAATGGACCCTCCTCCTTCTTTGTGGGGGCTCAGGCCTTAGGTGACCCGGCTTTGGAAGAAGGGACTCTGGCAGGTGTCTGGGAGTCCAGGGGGAACAGCCATGACATTAGGTTCCCACGGCCCCAGGAGTCCGCTCTCGGCACCTTTCAGCACTCTTCACCCTGTTTCTCATGATGGTTTCCTTAGCGGCCAGAGATCAAACCCCCTTCCTCCGGCAGCTTCCCTCTGGGCCCCAGAAAAGAACAGCGAGGCCAGACAGCTAATCGGTAGTTGTTTTTTGTTTTTAATTCGTCTCTAATAAGCAACACCATCTGCCCACCCCTGCATGGGAAGTGGGACCCAAGAGAGGAGGCCTAGCACCCACTTTTCAGAGTTGGAGGCAGAGGCCTGGGAGGCCTTGAGGCTCGGATCTCCCCACTGGGTGTGTGGAGGGCACAACCCCCCACCCAGGATAGGTTAGGTTTCAGCTACTTGGCCACGGACCCTTGGGAGCAGTAGAGAGCGTGTGGGCCCTGGGTTTCTTGTCCTGGGACAGTTAGCAGTTTGGAGGTACCCCTGGCCCCCTGAGCAGTTAGAGATTAGGGGGGCTGATCCTCGGCCATAGGGGTGGTTAGAGGCTGTGGGCTGTTAGAGACAGGCTGCCCAAGCCTCTGCCCCCAAGAATGTTAGAGATTTGCTGAGGTCAGGGGTGCTGGGACACCAGTTTTGGGAGGGAATCGTTAATACACTGAGGAAATGTTCTGAGCTCCCCAGAAAAGAGCAGTAAGTTAGAGGAGGGCCAGGGCTGGTTGGGGCCAGCTGTCCCAAGGCTGGGCGTCCTGCCTGGGAGATGCAGTGGTCACTGGGGTTTCTCTCCCTCAGTGGTCCTGGCCTCGTCCTTGGTGGGAGGTGGTGGAGAATTCCTGGGGGAAGCTGAAGTAGTGGGGTTGGGGGCCCCCGACCCCGACTGGGCATCTATGCTGGCATGCTCCTTCCGAACAAGGTCCTCCAGCTCCTTCTGCAGGGGGCAAAGTTCACAGAAGTCAGAGGTCATCATGCATCCTTGGGTCGGAGGACCTGTGGGAGGGGGATCCAAGGACTGGGCTCGGGGTGAGCTGGGGTGATAGCTCCTCACCTTCCATCCGAGGAGGTCAGCAAGGGCCAGGCAGCCCTGGTCGCAGTCGCCCAGCCAGGCCACGTCCCTGAGGGCGAGGGAAGAGTCAAAGCTCCCAGGCTTGTCCCAGCACCGGTGGCTCTGCCTGTCCTTTGCCTCCATGCCTTCCCTCCCACCTGGGCCCTGTCCCTCCCAGGCCCCACCTCACCCCGCTGCAGGCCCGGGCCTCACCTGTAGGCCTTCTTGGAGTCGAAGTCCATGCCTCCTCCGAGGGCCATCATCATCCCGAGGAAAGGGTCAGTCTGTGGGGGAGGGGAAGCTAAGAGCACAGACTGGAGCCTGGGGGGCCTGGGTTTGAATCCCAGCTCTGTGACTTTGCTCAAGTGGCCTGGCCTCTCTGAACCTCAGTTTCCTTCTCTGTGGAGTGGGGGTAATCACCACACCCGCTCCTAGGATGATACTGTCGGTGGGTTAATACAGAGAAAATGCTGAGCAGTGTGTGCCACACAGCATGTTTTTCGCCTGCTGGAGGAAACAGCTGTCCCGGGGAGGGAGCCCCTGCCTGGGACAGAGGTCACCTCAGTTTGAAAAGAGAGCTGAGAGACGGCACGGTGACTCCTGATGGCACTGCTGCCGGCCCCGGGGCCAGCGAGCCCAGACTCTTCAGTCACAGGAAGCTCAAGGTTCCTGTTTTGGCTTAAGTTGCTTTGAGCTGGGGTTCTATCATCCCCTCTTAAAAGGGTGAATGGGACTTCCCTGGCGGTCCAGTGGTTAAGAATCCGCCTGCCAATGTAGGGGACATGGGTTCCATTCCTGGTCTGGGAAGATCCCACATGCTGCGGGGCGACTAAGCCCATGTACCCCAACTACTGAGCCCGGACCCTAGAGGCTGTGCTCTGCAACAAGAGAAGCCACTGCAGTGAGAAGCCCGCCATGCACTGCAGTTAGAGTAGCCCCTGCTAGCCACAGCTAGAGAGAGCCCAGGTACAGCAACGAAGGCCTACTACAGACAAAAAATCAGATAAAACAGGGTGACTGACCCAGAGGCCTGTGGAACCCTGGAGTCGGGGTAGCCTGGAACCTGATCCCTGAGGATTCCAAGATCCCCAGGTCTGAGATGAGGGGCCCAGAGTATTGGGCTTCCCCAGAGACCTGTGGCCTGGTTCCTGGGGGTTCTGGGGGAGGTGATGTGGAGCTCGTGTGTGTGGGTGGCGGGGTAGGACGAAGAGGACTCACCTGGCCAGTCTTCTCCTTGTTGATGAGCAGGCGCGGGGTGGACAGGGGCGCCCTGGGGGATGGTGAGCTGAGTGGTGAGGGCCTGTCACGGCTCCCCCGGCCCCCCAGCAGCCCCCCACAGCCCCAGCCCCCAACCTACTTGCCGATGAGGGATGCAAAGGGCTGCACCTGCAGGGAGGTGCCCATGATGATAAGGAGGTCCACCTTCAGGAAGTCCTGCGAAGCGGGAGCGGCCAGTGAGGTCAGCTGCCAGCCCCCAGCCCCCACTGCAAGCCCACCCGCAGCTACTTGGGGAAGCCACCTGCTGCAGGGCAGGACTTAGGCTGCTCCTGCGTGGGCTGAGATGGGGCGGTCAGGACACTTACTGACTGCATGCAGGAGAAGAAACGCGCTGGGAGGTTCTCGCCGAAGAACACGATATCTGAGGGGGAGACAGATGGACAGACAGACACGGGGACAGAAAGAGATGGTGAAAAAACAGGGGACAGAGATAGGGAGGGGGAGAGAGAACGGGCAGGAGCAGAAGGCGACCCCAGGGCTGGGGCGGGAGTGTGGATGGGGCAGTGGGAAATAGGCCAGGGGGCTATGGCACCCCCTCCCCTAGTCAGGAAGAGAGGGTGACCAGGGTGGGGTGGATGGATAGGGAGCATGGCCTTCTTGGGAAGGGGTTAGCGGGTGTGCAGGGTCCTAGCCCGGATCTACCTCGGTTGGTCCCAGGCCCCAAGCCTCACCAGGCTTCACCACGCTCTGACATTTCTCACACTTGGGAGTCACCTCGGAGAAGATCTTCTCTGGGCGTGGGGAAGGGGAGGAAGAGGAAGAGGTAAGAGGCACTGGGTGGGGCTGCAGCCTGCCCATGCCACCCTCTTCATTGTCAATACAAACACATCTCAGTCATGGGGGAGCCTCCTGGGGCTTTTGCCCTGCCCAGGAAAGACCTCCTCCCAGCACCAGCCTACAGCTATTACATGAAAGAACAAACAAATAAGCAGACACGTCCCAAAAGGGGCAACTGGGTTCCACCAACCCCCAACTTGGGGAATCTGGACTTGGGAGTGAAGTTCTTCCCATGGGTCTTTCTTTTTTTCTTTTTAAATTTTATTTATTTATTTTTGGCTGTGCTGGGTCTTCATTGCTACATGGGCTTTTCTCTAGTTTTCGGCAAGCGGGGGCTACTCTCTAGTTGTGGTGCACGAGCTTCTCACTGAGGTGGCTCTTCTTGTTTTGGAGCATGGGTTCTAGGGCGCATGGGCTTCAGTAGTCGAGGCTGCCGGACTCTGGAGCACAGGCTCAATAGCTGTGGCTTACACATGGGCTTAGTTGCTCCACAGCATGTGGGATCTTCCCGGATCAGAGATCAAACCTGTGTCTCCTGCGCTGGCAGGTGGATTCTTTACCACTGAGCCACCGGGGAAGCCCTTCCCGTGGGTCCTTGGGGGCAGCCCTGCTTCCATCACGGGTCAGGTCAGAGAGACCTGGTGGGTGCCAGGTCAGTGGCAGAGAGGGAAGAATTATGCAGATAATCCTGGGATGGAGACAAAAACTTAGGTCCAGGTGCTTCCCACTCAGGCTCAGTGACAGACCCCCTTCCCCCACCACACACCATGCTATGACAATCCTCCTCCTCACTGCTTATTAATTAGAGCTGTAAAGGCCTCTGTCACTTGCAACCCACAGAATCCTAGCTTGTTCATTCAAATATTCACTTGCTCCTTCAACAAATATTTACAGAGCACTGAGTTAAGGTCTGCCATTTACTTTAAAGTATTTCTGCATTGACAGCTCATGATATTTTGTGGGTGATGCTTGTGTTACTGCTGCAAGCATAATGGGGTAATGTTAATTGTACATGACCCCCAGCTGCTTGCACTTGGGCCATTCAGGAACCCTTGCCCCAGGGGCGGTCAGCTGGCATTTTGTCAGAAGGGCTACACTCCAAAAGCCCTACTATCAGCACTGCAGCTGTCCTTGTCCCACATGGACACCAGAGGCTTTGTGAAATCAGCATAAAGAAGGTCAGAAATGGGTTTGCATGGATGAAATAAGTGGCTTCTTAATTAGCACAATGGATATCAGAAATCAACTCTCACTGGAATTTTAGAAATGTGGATTGACTGGGTGTTTTTCTTTTTTTCTTCTTCTTCTTCTCTTTTTGGACACTCTGCCCTCACATGAACAGGGACAATGACTTTAGCAAGCCCTGGAGTCTCTTCCCTTAGGGACAGCCCCCACCCGGCCTTCATACCAGGGCTGTGCCCCGCCTCACGTGTCATGGACTCCGCTCACCTGAATCCGGCTAATGGGCTGGTTGAATCCTGTGTCTCCGGGGCAGTGCTGTCCAATATGGTGGTTAGAGCCACGTGTGGCTTTTACATTTTAATTAATACAAGCTGAAGAAAGTTAAGAGATTCGGTTCCTTGGTCATTTTAGCCACATTATAAGAGCTCAATTGCCCCATGGAGCAGATGGCTGCTATGCTAGACAGTGAAGATATATATAGAATATGCCCCTCACCACAGAAAGTTCTCTTAGATACTTCTGCTCTTCTTAGAATGTAGTTGTATTGGCCTGGATGAGGCCCTCATGTAAGAAGGGGTCAAAGCATCCAAAGGACACAGGGCTAGGGTTTCATGACCTCACGCAACAGGCTGGATGACCACGTGGAGGCTGGTATGCTAACACACGTCACCGTGTCTGGAGCCTGCATCCATTATACCCCGGCTATGAGGTGGGGTTGGGAGCAGAGAACTCCCACTGCCACCTCACATCTTTAGGGGCTGCCATTACCTGCTGAAAAGAGCCGCAGGGACTTCCCTGGCGGTCCAGTGGCTGAGACTCCACACTCCCAATGCAGGGGGCCTGGGTTCGATCCCTGGTCAGGGAACTAGATCCCACATGCCCCAACTAAAGATCCTGCATGCTATAATAAAGATCAAAGATCCTGCATGCCCCAATTGAAACCTGGCACAGCCAAATAAATAAATAAATGAGAAAAAAAAAAAGAGAGAGAGAGAGAAAGGAAGAGCTGCAGAGCTGCGTAGGACAGAACTGGTGTCTGTGTATGGAGACCCTGTCCCTGGCGCTGAGGAGCAGACGGGACGGGAAGCCTGCCCTCGGGGGTACCTCCAGCCCCTCACCTTTCATCCAGCTTAGCGAGTACTCCTGCCGGCAGCCTGAGCTGACACAGTGAGATGTGTAGAAGGTTCCGTGGGCCTCCACCAGGTCTTCAGGTTCCAGCCCAGCCACTCGCTCCAGGGTGTCTATGTTCTGGAAGGAGACACAGAGGGGAGACGGTCAGGAGTCAACCACCTTCCCCTCCCAGGAGTCAGAAGACAGAGCCGGGGACTGCAGCTGAGAGAGGCAAGTGGGACGGGTGAGAAGAAAAGAGGCGAGAGGCAAGGGGCAGGCGTGTGTCTAAAACTATTTGGTTCCCGCTGATTGTGCCTCTGAAAAGTAAGCCTTGGACACTTCAAGGCAGGGGCCCAAACTCAAATGCCTATGAACCCAGGCCACTGCCATCAACCAGCCCTGGTGTTTTTCTGCAAAATCAGGCCATTTTGCTTCCCTTTTGTGGAACATTTGTTCTGTTAGAACCAGACACTCTAGTGGCACCAGCTAGAAATTTGGTGAAATAAATATACCAATCTTCAGTGTCTCTGCTGTAAACACAGCCCTCTCAGATATGGCATCCTTGTGCAGTACCCAACCTGCACATCTGTCTGTGGCAGGCTTGGCCAGACATTAACACAAATCAATGAATCAGGAAGTTTTTTTGAGTTTTAATTACAGTTCTATTTAACAGTCGGGTTTCTTACTGTGATCTGCTGCATAGATAGTATATTAACTTGTATTCTTTTCAGACAGAATTACTTTCCTTAGTCAACACACAAGGATATTTCTCTCTTTCACATTTGTGTTTATAGATAATATATTAACTTGTATTCTTTTCAGACAGGATTACTTTCCTTAGTCAATACACAAGGATATTTGTCTCTTTCACATTTGTGCTTTCTCCAGCAATTTGGGAGCAGCTTTTGTTTGCCCACAAGGAAATGCCACCGAGGCAGGTGCTTCTGGAGGACCTAGCGGATGTTACAGAGATGGCCAGGCACACGCAGCCCACAGCTGACCCAATAAAGTTTCCTGGAGACTGTGAACCACCATTCCATTTCCAACTGCCCTCTCTGCTTCCAGTCAGCCCTCAGTTTATCCCCAAAACATGCAGACGAGAGTCTCTGTTTCCAGACTTTCTGTGGCTTTCCCTTGCCCCAGCCTACTAGAAATGCTAGTTTTGCCTTTGTTCCTGGACTTCCTCACATGCAAGTAAGCAGTGTGTATACAAATAACTGGGCTTCCCTGGTGCTTGGATGGTAAAGAAGGCAGGAGACCTGGGTTCGATGGCTGGGTGGGGAAGATTCCCCTGGAGAAAGGAAAGGCAACCCACTCCAATATTCTTGCTTGGAGAATCCCATGGACAGAGGAGCCTGGTGGGCTACAGTCCATGCATGGGGTCGCAGAGAGTTGGACGACTGAGCAACTAACACTACTCACTACTACTCATGCAAATAACTAAATGGCATGTCAAAGGACTACCTACATGCCTCTGTGTTACCTTTTGATGCCACTTAAAAAAAATTTTGGCTGCACCAGGTTGTGGCATGAGGGATCTTTGATCTTTGCTGCTGCATGCAGGATCTTTGGTTGTGGCATGCAGGATTTTGTTCCCTGACCAGGGAGAGAACCTTGGCTCCCTGCATTGGGAGCTTGGAGTCAGCCACTGGACCACCAGGGAAGTCCCTTGATGCTACTTTTGATGGGGCACCCACAAATAAACAAAAACGAATGTGGCTGGGGAGTTCCCTGGTAGTCCAGCGGTTAGGACTTGGTCCTTTCATGGCCATGGCCTGGGTTCAATCCCTGGTTGGGGAACTAAGACCTTGCAAGCTATGAGCACAGCCAAAAAGCAAAAAGAATGTGCCCAGACTTCCTGAGTGTTCTAGTGGTTAAGCATCTGCTGACAATGCAGGGGACATGAGTTCGATCCCTGGGCCGGGCAGATTCCACATGCCTTGGGGCAACTAAGCCCATGTGTCACAACTGCTGAGCCTGTGCTCTAGGGCCCATGCACCACAACGACTGAAGCCACCACATCGAGAAGCCTTGGCACCATAGCGAGGAGTGCAACTACAATGCACTCTTCAACGAGAGCACAACCAATGAAGAGTAGCCCCTGCTCACGGCAACTAGAGAAAGCCCGCACGTAGCAACAAAGACTCGGCGCAGCCAAAAAACAAACAAATCTTGGGGGGAAAAAATCTATCTTAAAAAAAAAAAAAATGATGTGGCTGACCCGTATGGACTGGTATGAAGCAATCTCTTCAAGATGTTAGAAGGCCCTGTGTACAAGATGTAGAAAAAAATCAACATATGGATTTGTGTGTTTGCTTGCCTAAGTGTGGACTATTTTCAAAGGAAACCCAAGAAGCAGGCAACAGTAGTGGCCCCCGAGGAGGGAAGCTGGGGCTGGGGAATACGGCCCAAGAGGCTCAGTATAATGGACAAGCAGCAATGACCACATGGAGACACAGAGCAGCTGATGTCTGGCCTCGGTGCCAGGCAGGGAACAGGGTGTGGGGACGAGGTGGCTGCTCAGCTCTAGTCAACTGCTCCCCCCTCCACCACCCCCAGAAAGCCATCTAGGTGTAGCCAGCTCTTCCAGATCTGCAAGAGGAGCCTGAAGTCTGAGTTTTCATCTGCAATTTCTTGATTGTCAAACATTAGCTCACTTTCGGTTTCAAGACATCATGTCTCTGACTGACATGCTTTTAAAATGCATGAAGCGGGCTTCTTCGGTGGCTCAGTGTTAAAAAAATTCGTGTGCTGATGCAGTAGACATGAGTTTGATTCCTGGTCCAGGAAGATCCCACATGCTGAGGGACAACTAGGGGCAATTGAGCAACTACTGAAGCCCACACAAAGCCCCTAGAGTCTGTGCTCCACAAGAGAAGTCACTGCAGTGAGAAGCCTATGCACTCCAACTAGAGAGCAGCCCCTGCTTGCTGCAATGAGAGTAAAGTCTGTGCAGAAACGAAGACCTAGCACAGCCAAAAAAAAAAAAAAAAGACTTCTCCCCTATAAATGGGAAAAAAAAATTTTTTTTTAATTAATAAAAACCATGAAGCTGCTATGTGGGTGAGTATAAGGAAGAGTCTTCCAAGTAAGGGCTTAAGGGAAAGAAAGCTGAGTATAAACCTGATGTATAATGTAAACGTCACAGATACAGATTTAAAAGAGTAGAGATCACAGTGACATGACTGAAGGAAACAACTGTTCTTCTGTTTGAATGGATACTTGTGTCTTGAGATAAAAATAGCATCGCTTCAAAAGTGCTACATCGTCACAATTCAGGAAGACGTGAAGACAGTGTGTTCCAGAAAACTGGGTCAGTGACTCAAAAAGTGGCTAAGGTTGAAGAACAGGGTGAGCAGGAGTTGAAAAAAAGAATGGTTTCATGAAACATGAGGGTGGAAAAATGTTTCCACCTGTGTCTAATGCAATGCGCCAGTGTGAATATACATGTAGACTTAAATCTGTGTGTGAAGTATCATAAGTAAGGGGAAACGCCACCACATTTCACACTGACCCCAGAACATATTCATGTTGGCTTTCATGTAAAAAATACCCTGCAGCTGTTGTGCTTTCGTGGTTTGGGGCAGGAGAAGGGGGTGCCTCATATGGAGCTGGGGAGTCAGCCCTCTGATGAACCACGTGGTCCTGGGTTTGCGTTTCTCGTGCTGGGACCCCTGTGATCTCCTGGTCTCTCCTGCTCTCCAGCTCGAGTCCAGACGCCTTAGTGTCTGGCTGATTGTCTGCCTATAGCTCCATGTGGCTGTCTAACAGGCATCTTAAGCACGACATGCCTTCAGCCAAACTCTTCCTCTGCCCCCAACGCCTGTACATCCCACCATCTCAGTAAAAGACAGCAGGTGCTCAGGCTGAGAGATGTCTGACCATCCCTGACTCCTCTCCTTCTCTCAAGAACCGTTTCACATTCAATCCAACAGGAAGTCCTGGTGGCTCCACCTTCAAAACGGGTTCACAAGTCACCCACTTCTCCCCTTGGACAGCCCCCTCCCTGGCCCAGCCTCCATCCTCTCCTGCTTGGACCATCACTGCCGCCCCTTCCCTGGTCTCTGTACCCACCCCTACCCCAGTGCTCCCCCCACAGTCTGCCCTCCACATGCAGTTAGAGGGACCCTGTGGGCACCCAGGGCAGATCATGCCTTGGCCCTGCCCAGAGCCCTCCTGTGGTTCCATCTCCCACCAGGAAAAGGACAAAGCCCTCCCGGTGGCCCCCAAACGCCCACATGGCCCACCTGTCACCTCCTGACCTCATCTCCTCTGTCCTTTTCTACTACTGTCCTCCGCGCTCACTCAGATCCAGCTATTTGAACACGCCAAGTGCAGTCTCACCTCAGGGCCTTTGCACTGGCTGTTCCCTTTGCTTCTCTCCCTGAGATGATCCCATGGCTCCCTCCCTCCCCTCCTACAGGTCTTTGTTTAAATGTTCCTTTTTTCCGTAAGGCCTTCCCTGACTTATTGTTCACAAGAGCACCCTTCTCCCCACGCACAAACAGAACTTCTGATTCCCCTTTCCTGCTCAGCCGTGCTCCACAGACGTCTCAGCATGAGACAGACAAGATACTCGACTCATCCTTCTCGTCCACTGTCCCTCCCCACCCTAGAGTGTCAGCTCCAGGAGGGCAGGGATGTCTGCTCCCTCCCTGCTTGCAGGGCCTGGCACTGGTTGGCACTCAGTAAACACCGGGGCAGAAGTTGATGAACAGGATTGACAGCAGGGCCGTGGTGAAGATTTCATGAAATCACACACAGAAGGTGCTTGGCTTCAGGTGAGCTGTTTGTATCATGTCTGAACGCATTCCATGGATAAAAGGTCAAGTGTACCCTGACCTGGGGCTCCCCCCCAACCCCCACCGGCCCTAGGTGGGAGTACCTGCTCCCTTCTGAGAATTCTGGACCTGAAAAAAAGACTTCATCCTCCCCCTGGTGGCAGATTCTGAGGCTGCAGGCTCCAGATTGCCGGGCCAGGAAGAAAATAATAGAACACCTATTTCTACCTGTGGGTTCTCTCTCTATTTTATAATTTTGGGTTCTGAGATATAAATTAGAGCAGGCATGGTATCACTGCTCTAGTAGGTCATGTAATTCAACACATATTTATAAAACAAAAGTAGGGGCATATTTTTCACTATTGGGTGTGTGAGACCCCAAAAGTCTCACCAACTAGGAAGCCAAGAATGTGCGCTGTCCTTACCTGAGGACCTCTGGGTGAGGCCCTCAGCTAAGTGCCTGACATACATGAGCTGTGGCCCCATGGCCCACACAAGGCCTTTGTGCAAATTATAAGAAGGTGCCCCTTTCTTAAGATTCTATAGCCACCAACTGGAAAACTGTCAGGGTGCAGCAATCATGTTGGGCTTCCCTGATGGCTCAGAAGGTAAAGAATCTGCCTGAATCGTGGGAGATCTGGGTTCAATCCCCGAACGGGGAAGATCCCCTGGAGAAGGAAATGGCAACCCACTCCAGTATTCTTGCCTGAGAAATCCCATGGACAGAGGAGCCTGGTGGGCTACAGTCCACGGGGTCACAAAGAGTCAGACACGACTGAGCAACTAACACTTTTACACTTCAGCGGTCATGCTAGACCAAGTCACTTCAGATCATCTGATGGAAAACCCAAAAAAACATGGTGCCAAAGGAGTCTGCTCAGAGACGGGATCCTTTCTCAGTACGCACGGGGTGGCCCCGAGGGAGGTCACTGCCATGCTACCACAGGCCTGAGAGGGTGAGGTGGTTCTGGCCTCTGCTTTTCTTTCCCACCCATCCTGTGTGGCATGTGGAATCCTCATTCCCTGAACAGGGACCAAACCTGTGCCCCTGCACTGGAAGCAGCATGGAGTCGTAACCACTGGATTGCCAGGGAAACCCCTGACCTGTTTCACAGAAAGGGAAACGAAGGCTGAGAGAGGGGATGTGACTCACTGCAAGTCACCAACGGAGAGGCTGCGGCCTGAGCTCTGGACCCCTCCCGCCCGCCCTCTTCCTCCCAGGACGCCCGAGGTCCTGCCTACCTGTGTGTAGCAGCGCAGGAGCAGTCCTTTCTCCTTCAGCAGGCGGATGAAGTAGTGGCAGATGGTGGGCTGGAGGGAAGCAAGCGCTGCAATGCTGACTGTGTACTGCCCTGTGCCAGGAGCTGTTCCAGACCTGTTTCTCCTCATGGACTCTCCACACCATGAGGCAAAGACCTTCATTATCCCCATTTCACAGGTGGGGGAACTGCGGCTCAGGGAGGGTGACTGTCTGACCAAAGTCACACAAGCTGTGGAGTTGGCGTTGGCACAGAAGCAGCCTGGCTCCAGAGTCTGGGCTCTTACATGTATCATTAGCTCATTTAAGCCTCACAGCATTTCTTTTCACTATTATCGGCTCCATTTTACAGATGGGAAAACTGAGGTCCAAGGACACAAGAGCAGGAAATGAGAGAACAGGACCTGGACTCAGGTAGTCTGGGCCCAAAGCCCATGCTGTTTTGTTTTTTACTATGCTTCAAGGCTTGCAGGATCTCAGTTTCCTGACCAGGGATTGAACCTGGGCCACGGCAGTGAAAACCCAGAATCCTAACGAGTAGGCCACCAGGTCCCATGTATTTAATAGTTGTAGGCTATTTGTCTAAAGGGCCCTGAAGGGGTCCTTCTCATGCCTGCTGGCCCCCAATTTTTCCTGTCCCCACTTCCACAAGAAAGAGCTCACCTTGAACTGCCCAGGATAGAGTTCCTTGGCGAGAGCAAAGAAGGGCTCTGGATGTTTCTGTGGGAGAGAGAGCCAGAGGGCAGGTGGGCACCCAGATGCCCCTGGTGAGATGTGAGCAGGAGCCAGGAGGCCCCGTCCACCCCCCCGTGACGACAGATCCTCCTCCCTGTGCGACACCCACCTTGAAGTAGCTGATTTCAAAGATGGCCTCCGGGTAGGGAAGACGGTATTTCTCCAGGTTGGCGTAGAGGCCCGTGTTTGGGGAGCGAAAGTCAGGGATGCCTGCAGCTGGGGGAGGCGGGGTAATCAATAAGGGACTCTGGCCCCTTTCCTTTCACACCCCCCAACACAGCTCCTCCCCAGGCCCTCGGAGGGGCACCCCAACCAGTGAGTGGCTTTTGGGGGAGGGGAGCACTTACAAGTGGAGATTCCAGCTCCCACCAAACAGATGACCCTGCGACCTGGAGGAGGAGAGTTTAGGCAGCATGTGTTTTTCTCTTTTTCAACTTACATTTGTTTATTGTTGTTTTGAACATCAAACATTGCTCCAAAATATGAACTGTTTATCTTAAGAGAGTTGTCTTTGCCATAAATTAAGCACTGAACTGATGTTTACAATTGATTTTTTACAACTTAAAAAACTTCTAAGTGGCACTGCTGTCTAATAATCAGATATATCATCATGGACTGAATGTAATGATTAAAAACGTAAAGTTTTTTTAAAAAAGAGCAACGTGTTCCCTTCCCATTCTTACCTCTTAAGTAATTGCACCTATCACAGTCCCTGAAGCCATTTACTCTGTGCCAGGCCCTGCAGCGAGCACTTCAGATCCCTGAATGGCTCTCCAAGGCATCTCAAGGTGGGTGGTATTAACATTCCCATTTTACAGATGAGGAAACTGAGGCTTAGACAGGGGAAGGGGTCATACAGTTGACTGATGGAAGAGCCAGCATGGGGTCAAAGAATCCATTGGTTAAGATTACACCATGTAGCAAGATTCATGAAAAGGCCACTTGGAGAGAAGTTTCTCCTCCTAGCTAAATCTAGACAAACACAGGAGATCTTAGTGAGAGGTAGATCTTAGGGAGAAGGCCGGGAGGATGTGTTCCCCTGGAAGTGCTGCAGGTTATTGTGAAAAACAAAATCTCTGGCCACCTCTTTATCTTCTGGACACAATACTGGACAGCCATCTATTTCCAGCTTAAGATACACATTCCTCCATCCTATTCCTTCCCTCCATAATCAAATGCATGTTAGCCACCAGAAGTCAATAATTCTCAAGTGAGGGTCCAAGCTGGGCCATTCTCAGCTCACACACGGTGGGCAGCAGAGTGGATAAACGCTTCCAATCCTGGCTTTCCCGTGCACCAGCAGGGCTGTGGGGGAGTGGGGCGGGGGTGGGTCTTAGATCAGATCACCACGCTGGGCTTTAGCTTCCTGCTCTGTAAAATGGACACAATCACTGTACTGGCCTCGTGGGGGCTGTTGAGACAAGGAATTCTCTCCTGTGAAGCTGAGATCAATGCCTAACACTAATGATTCTTCGAGACACTAGTACTCAACTTCTTCAGACCTGTGATTCATATCCCTATAAGCACTTTGTTCCCCCAATGTCACCAGTTTTTGGAAAAGATGGAAGATGTGGGCGGGGAGAGGTGGAGTCATTTCACAAGCATGCAGGGCTGTGCAGAAATAGCCTGACTGCCTTTTTGGTGGCTGGCTGGCAGCCCTGCCACGCAGCACCCTTGGCATCCGCCAGTCGGCTGATGGACACACACGAGTGTGAGGGCCTTGGGTGTCAGGATGCCATCGGCCCAGGCCTGGCAGACCCAGCGGACCCAGTAGAAGGGAGTGAGTGTGAACTCTAGATTCAGGAGCCCTGATTCTGCCTCTTGCCAGCTGTGTAACCCCGTACCAGGTCACAACCTCTCTGTGTCTCAGTTTCCTCCTCTGCCCAGCCGACTCCTCACAGGTCTCCTGTGCAGATCCTATGAGGGGATGCCTGTCAAGTGCATAACCCAGTGCCTGGCAAAAGGTGAGAGCCCGATTCATTGTTATCATTTATTATTATCCCCTCACAGGCACCATCAATTATTCTAAAACCCAGGTGCAGGAGGATGGACGGAACGAATGCTTTGTAGCCACTGCCTGTATTCTCTTTGGGGCCCACCCAAGCCAGAAGAATGGGTTTCCTGAGTGGCTCCGTGGTAAAGAATACGCCTGCCAATGCGGGAGATGCGGGTTCGATCCCTGGGTCAGGAAGATCCCCTGGAGAAGGAAAGGGCAACAGACTCCAATATTCTTGCCTGGGAAATCCTATGGACAGAGGAGCCTGGCGGGCTACAGTCCGTAGCATCGCAAGAGTTGGACATGATTTGACTAAACAACAACAACAAAGGCGGGAGATGGCTGAAGGCCGCAGCTCCAGGAGAGGGGGGCTCAGGGCGTCCGGCCTGGCTGCCTGAGGAGAGATGGCAGCAGCTGGAGGACAGGGAAACTGGAGGAGACGTCCTTAACAAAAGGCTGTTCAGGACCCTCAAAGGGTCGATTGTTCTAGTCAAGGACTGCCAAGGGCTCGGTTTCTCAGAGTCTGGTGACCTCAACTTGAGGCAAGAAATATAAATTAGCCGGTGACCTGGTAAAAAATCTCTACACCACACCCGGGACAAGCCTCCTGTAAGAATCGTCACGGGGAACACTTAGGCAATGCTTGCTCTGTTTCAGGCGTTCACATCTATGAATTTATGTAATCCCTCTTCATAATCCTGGGGCTTCCCTGGTGGCTCAGACAGTAAAGAGTCTGCCTGCAATGCAGGAGAAGAGGGTCTGATCCCTGGGTCAGGAAGATCCCCTGGAGGAGGGCATGGCAACCCACTCCAGTATTCTTGCCTGGAGAATCCCGTGGGCAGAGGAGCCTGGTGGGCTACAGTCCATGTGGTCCCAAAGAGAAGGAAGGAAGCCATGGGGATACCTGGGAGAAAAGTCTATTCCATAATCTTATAAGGTAATTACTATTATTAGCATCTTCACTCTAATAAACAAGCCTGACCAATAGAGACACGGTGATTGGTTCAGGGTGTAGGACTGTGACCCAAGCTGGGCTAATTGGAGCCAATCTCTGGCTCTTGTGCTTGAACCACTGGGAGAAAGAGGCTGTTTTTCAGTGGGAGCTGCTAAGCTGGTAGAACTTGTATTTACAGCTGCCAGGAGTTCCCAATACAGAGAAGAGCCAAGAAATGGCTCAGCACAGAAGTTGCTGAATCCAGCCACACTTCAGGATCATCAGTTACAGGATCAACACACTCCCTTTTTGGCACCAGCCATGGGGGGTGGGGGCGGTGGTGGAGTCATGCAGGAAGGGGCCCAGGGGGGCGGGAACTCACAGCGCTCGCTCTGCATGTAGCGGCTCACTCCTTCCAGGGTTAGTTCGTCCAGGAGTCGCTCCTTCTGGGTGCCCAGGCCCAGAGTCTGGGAGAAAAAATTCCGCAGGAAATCCACTGGCCAAAAAGAGACACAGCGGTTGGGCGGGTGTTTGTTCAAGGGGACACAGAGGCCCTAAGTGCCCCTGCCCAGCCCTGGGGTCTCCTGTCTTCCCACGACTAAAGGCTGGATGCCTGGCCCGGCCAGGGATCCCAAAGCACTTCATCTGTTCTTACACACTTTGCATGTCACCCCCAGCGCAGGTGAACACCCAGATCCCTGCCCTAAACCGCCCTCCAGAACCCCCCAGAACCGTGCTCCCAAGGCAGATACTCACTCTCTGCTTCTCCGCCAGTGGCTCCTGCCTCAGTGTCTGAATCTGAGTCCTGGAAGGGGTGGAGGTGGGGTGATGAGGTCCCAGAAGTGGGGTTAGGGAGGGGAAGAGGGGATGACACCAGGGTTCTGGGGAAAGGCTGTGGCTGGGAGGTGGGCCTGAGGGAGTGAGGGGCAGAGGGGACCGTGCTGGGGGCACGTGTGGGCTCTGGGACAGGCTGCCTGTGTTGGAAACCCAATTCTGCAACTCGAGAGGAGTGTGGCCTCCTGTGGGTGACTGCATTTTTTTACTGAGTCTCCGAGCTCCTCCTCTAATAAGTGGAGCTTGGAGGATAGAGGAAGGCCACCTGGAGGGCTGTGAGCCATGTGAGGCGCTCACCACAGCCCTGGTCAGGGGCGGTGGTGGTGGCGAGTGCTCAGGAAGTGCTGGTTACTGCTCTCATCACCTCCCACTGTCCACGTCGTCACCTTATATCCCCTCCAGGCCCCTGCCCTGCCCAGCAGCTCCGCAGCCCGCCTCAGCTACGTCAATGATGCTGGTAGAAACGCCTCGGTCCTCACCCTGTGGCCGTCAGCCCTTTGGCTTAAAGCCCCCCCACTCCACCTTTCCAACCCTTCCGTCTCCTTTATCAACTCCTCTCCTCCGCCAGGCGCCCAAATTGCGGGTCTGGGACTCTGTCCTGGGCCCTCCCTCCCGTCTCTGTCCGCTTTCCCTGGGCCAGCTCGCCCAGTCACACCAGTGGTCTCAGCCTGGCCTCTGACGATGCCACCTTTCTGTCTCCAGATCCAGGGTTTCCGCAGCCCCCGGATGCCTCCCCCTAAGTGTGACCCCAGACCTCTCACTTTCACGGTGTCCCAAACCGGCCTCAGCATCTCTTCCAAACCTGCTCCTCCCCCTGGGGCCCTAACTTGGTGTGGCTTCTGTCCCTGTGTTTGCCAGATGTCTCCTGCCTCCCTCGCCTGCCCTCCTGCCATAGCATGTCCCCTCCCCGGGGCTCCACATTGGCCAGTCTGTCCCTCCAGGGGCCCTGCCCCGGCCTCCGCCAAGTTCCTAGTCTCCGTCTCCATCTCTGATCTACTCTCCTGCTCTCTGTGTGTTGACCTGTCTGGGTCCACCCTTTGCCCTCCACATCAAAGGCCTTTCTCTGGCTTCCCCAGTTTAATCATCTGATTACAAACATCTATGGTGTTTACCATGATGCCAGCCAGCTCCAAGTCTGGGATTTTTCACGGTCACCACTGGGTAAAAATGTGTTAAGTCCCTCAGTTGTGTCCGACTCTTTGCAACCCCATGGACTGTAGCCCGCAAGGCTCCTCTGTCCATAGGATTCTCCAGGCAAGAATACTGGAGTGGGTTGCCATGCCCTTCTCCAGGGGATCTTCCCAACCCAGGTCTCCCGCATTGCAGGCAGATTCTTTACTGTCTGAGCCACTAGGAAAGCCAGGTTTCCTTGATCTAAGATTGTATCTATAAGCTGTACAAAACTCTGACCATTAGACAATGTATAACTTGAAGGTGCTTGCCTCATGAGTCCCTCACCCACAGCCCAGCCCTCCCACCCCATCCTCCCCTTCAAGATAGCCACTATTAACAGTACAATGGTAATTACTCCAGATTTTTTTCTCTGAGTTGGTGATGGACAGGGAAGCCTGGCGTGCTGCAGTCCATGGGGTCGCAAAGAGTTGGACACGACTGAGCGACTGAACTGAACTGAAAACTCATTATTTCCCCAGAAATGGGTCGCCCCACAGTACAATGCCGCGCCTCGCATTTTCCACCAAACAATATATCACAGACCCGCCAGCTACAGAGTGTTGCATTGTACGGTTCATAGTTCATTTAACCCATCAACTGACAGTCGTTTGGGCTGTTTCCAGTTTGGCTGTATCGCACAATGCTGCAATTTACACCCTTGGATCGCTCTCTTTGGGACTGAGGGTCCCTTTTCCACATGAAACCTTTTTCTCTGACAGTGGCCGGCTTTGGGAGCCAGGCGAGGGAGAGGCCTGGCCTGACAGGGAGCTCTTGTCCCCTTGGTGTGGCTCAGCCGTGCATCTGTGGGGTGCTCTCGTCACAGCTTCTGCTCTGCCCTACATGTGAACCGCGACCTCGTGTCTGTGGGTGGGCTGGCACGCTTTCAGGCTGCAGACAGTGAAGCTCTGTGGAAGGAGGCGAGGGCCCTGCCCAGCACGTGGGAGCAACGTGGTCTCGGGGGGAGCTGAAGGTGATGGTGGAGCCTCTGTGACCCCTGCTTCCAGTGAAGCATCTGGGAGGCAATGTGTCAAGGCGCCGAGGGTTGCAAACCTGTCCCTGCTCTTCTAGCCAATGGACAGAGGACAAGTTGTTAAAGAACTCAGTTTCCAATTCCTTGGCTATAAAATGACCACAGTAGACCCGCACCCCTCCCCTCCACCACTGCCCCCGGGATGCTAGGATGCCCATCAAACACGAAACAGAGTACCCAGTTGGCTTAAAAACTCAGTAAATGCTAACCATCAAGGTAATCAGCCACCTGAATCCTGAACACATGACACTCTTTCATGCCCCCTAGTATACCCTCTGTCTGGGACACCACTTCTCACCTTGCCTAAGAAAATCCTAAATTACTCTACACTGATTACCATGTGCTGTATCTCAGTCTGACTCCGAGAACAGCCTGTGGATTCTTCCCGGGAAGGGACTGGCTGGAATCTGTGATCTCACACTGTTTACTTTGCGCTCCCAAAGTGCCCTGCGCTACTTTCATGATCACCAGTAGAGTCACTGTCGAGTCACACGTCTGTGAGATCTGTGAATTCAGGAACCAAATCTCTTCCATTCCCATTGTGAACGAGGTTCAGAAGGGAAAGCGGTGGGAGAGGTGTGCAAGGAGAAAGGAAAGTTGGCAAGGGCAGGCCTAGGCTTTAGGCTGCACACCCTTCTCTGACAGGCCCCAGAATCCACCATTCCCCCAGGAGCTGAACCACAAGGGGAGGCGGGGTGAGGGGCTGGGGCAGTGAGCTGAGGGCCCTGGGTCTCTGACTTCCCTCTGCCACCTCCCCCCGTGTGGGGTGTGGGAAGTCCATCTCTCTCCTTCCCTCCACCCTTGTCCCCATCTCACCTGAGCCTCCTGCACCTTCCCTGCCTGGGTCTCCTCGGGGTCAGAGGCTGGGGGAGGAGGGGGAGCAGACGTGGTTACGGTGAAGGGAGTGGTTAAGGGGGAATGAAGGGCTTCCAAGTGGGGGTGCAGAGAGGGGCAACAAGACCCTCCAACCTAGTTATACGGGGGTGGGGGTATAAAAAGGGAGTGGATGGAGGGAGGGAAATGAAGAAAAGCAGATCTTATTAGAGTGGAGAGTGCTGGGAGGAGAGATGGTTGGTGAAGGACAAAGAGGCTGGGATAGGGAGGTTTAGGAAAGTGAAAAGAAAGTAAAGCAGATAAGGACATGAAGGAAGACTTAGGAAGAGTTAGGAAGGACACAGTAGTGCGGGAGTGTGTGCTGGGAGGGTTAGGTTTTCAAGCAGAAGAAAATGTAGAAAGAAAGAGCGGATAAGGGATACTGGGCCTGAAGGCGGGTTTGCAAGAAGAGGTGGTGGGGGCGGAACGCAAGGGCGAGATGGTAGGTTTAGAAGAGGAAGGAAGAGATAGGAGGGGACACCAGGGGTCCCCGAGCACCCTACAGTTCCCACTAACAACCAGGTACCCTTAGCAACCCGGACAGCGGTATTCTAGTAACAAGGGTCCTTAGCAACTAAGGTGCGAGACACACGCTATCATTTGTAACTTCGGGGACGTGGCAAACGGACCCTTAAAACCTAGCGACCCAGAAACCCACCAATCTAGCAATATGTATCACAACGGCTCCCTGAACCGCATTCCCCTCCATGCAGCCCGCATCTCCTGCCCCACCACTCCCGCCCTCGGGCCCCGGGGCCTGCAGCCCTCAGCCAGGCCCCGGCACGGCCCGACCCTCCCACCAGGGCCCCCGACTCACGATCCGGATCGGCCATGGGCGCGGGGCGGGGGCCCTCGGGACTGTCACCGACTGCTCTATCCCGTGACGGCACCGGAAACAGGAGGGGGCCGAGATAGGTCAAAGAACTACAACTCCCAGGAGCCATAAAAAACGTCCGGAGCGTGCCCCTCTGCGGTAAGAGGAGTCACGCGAGGGCCGGACTACGAATCCCAGAGCGCCTCGCGTCCGCAGCCATGTTGGTAAAGGGCGCGCGGAATGAGTGGGAAAGGGTAGAGAGTCGCAGTCCATCTGAATACTCTGATTGGTCACGGTGTAGTATGAGGGCGGGGCGCTTACTATTTAGCCGACTCTGATTGGATGAGTCCGGGGGGCGTGTTGGGGAATTCCCAGCAGGGCGGAAGCGCCAGAATTCCAGGCAGAGCCCAGCGACTGGCGGGCAGCCGCTGGGGTCCCCTGAGGCTTTGGGGGCTATGGCCGGGGTCGCGTGTTTGGGGAAAGCTGCGGACGCCGATGAATGGTGCGACAGCGGCCTGGGCTCTCTGGGTCCGGACGCGGCGGCCCCTGGCGGACCTGGGTTAGGCGCGGAGCTGGGCCCGGGGCTGTCGTGGGCGCCCCTCGTTTTCGGCTACGTCACTGAGGATGGCGACACGTGAGTGAACCTTAGCCTGCCTCACCGGGCCTTAGGATCCCACATCTGATTTCCTGTTAGTCTCTGATACTGATTTTCCAACCTCTTAATCCTAAATCTGTCTTCTAATGCTTACTCTGACCTCTAACCCCCAAGTCTAACCCTTGATAAAATCAGTTCCCAAGCTAGTTTTTATCATAACCCCATTCTCTCTGAAATTCTGGTCCTCAGAGTTTCACATCCATTGATTGATTCCACATTCAAAACTCAATTTGAGCTTCCTGACCCCAGTCCTGAGACCTATCTTAAAACAGTAGCTCACAGGCTCCTTCTGACATCTCACCTCCAAATATGATCTTTGATCCTTAGCTCCTAATTTAGGAGCTTTAAATTTTGATTTCCAAAATTAACATTTGGCTTTTGACTCTTAAGATCCCGCTTTCTGAACACTGATCTTCAAATCCTACATTGAAAGAGAAAATGTAAACTCTATGACAGCAAGGATTCATCTGTTAAACAAGTATTTATCTAGCACCTACATTCAGGCCCAGTTGTAGATGCTGGTGATAAGGCAGTGAAGAAAGCACAACAACTTATGCCTTGTGGAGCTTACATTCTAGTGTGGGGGTCTATAAATGGAAGGGCAGACAGACTGACAGAAGGGAAGAAAGGAACGGTGGGAGGAACAAAATAGAAAGAAAACGAGAAGGAAAGAAAGAAACAGAAAGCCCTATAGACACAAAGTAAGAAAGAGAGAGAAGAAACAGAAAAATGAAAAAAAGAAAAAGAAGAAAATGGTATGTCAGAAGACAGTAATTTCCTTGGTGAAAAATAAAGCAGGAAAGAGTGAGACAAGTAGATTATCTGGGGAGAGCATTCCAGGTAGAAGGAACAACGTCATAAAGACCTAATTGAGGGAATGTACCTGGGGTTTTTGTGTGTTGTGTTTACTGCTGTAGCCCCAGTGACAGAACAGTGCCTGACCCATAGGAGGCACTCAAGAAACACCCATCTTCTCAGAGAACCAGCTGTGGTTTCATTTATTTTCTCTCTGTCTCTTTTTTTGCTTTCTGTTGTATTTATCTCTGTTTTGACTTTCGTTATTTACTTTCTTCTGCTTACTTTGAGTTTATTTTTGTTCTTTTTCTAGTGTCTTAAGGTGAAAGCTGAGGTCATTGATTTGAGGCCTTCCTATTTTTCTAATATAGGTTTCATGTAAATTTCCCGGTGTAGTGCTTTAGCTCTTATCTCATCAATTCTAATGTACTGTGCTTTCATTTCCACTTAATTCAGTATAGTTTCTAATTTCTCCTTTGATTTCTTCTTTGGCCGGTGGATTATTTAGGAATATGTCATTTAGTTTCCAGATATTCCAAATACCTTCCTTTTATTGGTTTTTAGTTAAATTCTATTGTGTGTGCAGTTGAGAAGAATGTCCATTATCTTGTTGTTGAGTGTAGTTCTCCAGATGTCAGTTAGAGGTTGTATGGGTTTCTTTTCTAGAACTTTTATTTAGTTCTTTTTGGCTGTGCTGCGTCTTTCTTGCTGCCCACGGACTTTCTCTGGTTCCGGTGAGCGGGGTCTCCGCTAGGCGCAGTGTGAGGGCTTCTCAAGTGGTGGCTTCTCTTGTTGTGGAGCGGTGTCTCTAGGGCACAGGCTGGGTTGTTGCTGCGCATTGGCTTCGTTTCCCTGAGGCATGTGGGATCTTCCCGGATCAAGGATTGAGCCTGTGTTCCCTTCCTTGGCAGGTGGATTCTTTAGCACTAGACCACCAGTTAAGTCCTGTGTTGGTTTCTTTGGTTCTTCTCTTTTTCAAGTCTACTATATCCTTGCTGGTAATTTCTGTCTACTTGATCTATCAATTATTGAGAGTGGGGTCTTGAAACCTTCAATAATAATTGTGGATTTCCTTGTTGTTTTATCAGGTTTTCCTTCATGTGATTGGATGCTCTTTATAAGGGGTCCAAATGTTTAGGTTTATTGTGTCCTCTTCCTGAACTGACCTCTTTATCATTGTGAAATAATCTTCACTATCCCGGGTAATAGTCCTTGCTTTGAAATCTACTCTTATTTTAAAAAACTCCTACTTTCTTTTGACTGACAGGTGTTAGCATGGTATATCTTTTTCCATCTTTTTATTCTTAACCTAGTTTTAAATTTATTTGAAAAGCTGTTACTTGTAGACATCATATAGTTAGGTTTTGCTTTTTTTTTTTAAGGTTTGTTTTTAATTTATTTGGTTCTGTCTGTCATCTTGTTATTAGTTTTCTACTTGTTGCTCCTTTGTTTACTTTTTCCCCCTGCCTTTTGGAATGAGCAAATTTTGTTCCACTGTATTTCTTTTGTCGGCTTGTTACCTTTTATTCATTATTTTTTATTTTAGTGGTTGCTGTGAAAGATAGGTTGGGAAACTGGTCTCCAGGCAAAATACAGCCAGCTGCCAGCTTTTGTATGGCTGTGAGCTAAGAATGGTTTTTTACATTTTTAACTGGTTGGAACAAAATCGAAAGAACATTTCATGGCAAGTGAAAATTACATGAAATCCAAATTTTAGACTCCATAAAGTAAGTTCTGTTAGAATCCAGCCACACCGCCCATTCATTTATCAATACATATCACCAATGGCTGCTTTTGTATCCTAGCAGCAGAGCTGAATAGTAATAGACAGATCGTAGCATCCACTAAGCCTGAATTATTTATCTGGCCCTTTACAGAAAACGTTTGCTGACTGCTGCTTTAGGGCTTACAGTGGCCCATGGGCTTAGTACACACTCCCCAACCAGGGATCGAACCTGTGTCCCCTGCATTGTGTGGCAGATTCTTAACCACTGGACCACCAGGAAAGTCCCCACTTTAACTTTATTATGTGCCACCTTCAAGTGCTATCATGCTCCTTCTCATAACATAAGAGAACCTTAGAATTGTGTATTTCCATTTGTCTCTTCCTGGCCTTTAGTGTGTTGCTGTCATAGATTTCCTTTATCCATGTATTCTAAACTTCACCAGACGTTGTTGTTATTTTTGCTTAAACAGTCATTTCTTTTTAAAATCCTATCGGAAGATAGGAGATTTACATATTGAGGAAGAAAAAATCTTATGTACTTCTATAGTGACTGTTTTCAGTGTTCTTTATTCTTTTGTATAGATCCATATTTTCGTTTGATGTCATTTTCCTTTTTGCTCACAAGTTTCCTTGGATGTTTCTTGTAATGTGGGTCTGCTGGTGATGAGTTCCTTCGACTTTTGTGTAGTTGAAAGCATATATTTTTGCCTCTGTCTTTGAAAAATATTTTGGCTGGGTTAAAGAATTCTAGGTTGTCAGCCTGCCTTTGAGTACTTTAAAGAAGTGGCTTCGCTCTGTTCTCTTGCATTATTTCCTTTGTGAAATCTGCTGTCATGCTTATTTTTATTCCTCTGTACTTAAGGTATCTTTTCCTCTGGCTGCTTTGAAGGTATTTATCTCTATTGTTGGTTTTGAACAGAGTTTCCATGTTGGGCCCTGGTGTGTGTGTGTGTGCTCAGTCACTTCCACCGTGTCCGCCTCTTTGTGACCCTGTGGACCGTAGCCCAGAGTTTCCATGTTGGGCCCTGGTTGGGGTGTGTGTGTGTGTGTGTGTGTGCGTGCGCGTGCGTGCGCGCTCAGTCGCTTCCACCATGTCCGCCTCTTTGTGACCCTGTGGACCGTAGCCCACCAGGCTGTGTGTGTGTGTCTGTGTGTGTGTCTGTGTGTGTGTGTGTGTGTGTGTGTGTGCTCAGTCGCTTCCACCGTGTCCGCCTCTTTGTGACCCTGTGGACCGTAGCCCACCAGGCTTCTCTGTCCATGGGATTCCGTGTGTGTGTGTGTGTGTGTGTGTGTGTGTGTGTGTGTGTGCTCAGTCGCTTCCACCGTGTCCGCCTCTTTGTGACCCTGTGGACCGTAGCCCACCAGGCTTCTCTGTCCATGGGATTCCGTGTGTGTGTGTGTGTGTGTGTGTGTGTGTGTGTGCGCTCAGTCGCTTCCACCATGTCCGCCTCTTTGTGACCCTGTGGACCGTAAGAACACTGGAGTGGGTTGCCATGCCCTCCTCCAGGGGATCTTCTGACCCAGGGATCAAATTTGTGTCTCCTGCAACTCCTGCATTGGCAGGCAAGTTCTTTACTGCTGAGCCACTGGGGAGGCCCCATGCTTACTTCAGTTACATATATATTGGGCTGCTTATATGCAGATATATCCCATGGCTCACTGATGTTCTTTCCATTTTTAAGTATCTCTCTGTGTTTCATTCTGGAGAGTTGCTATTGTGAAGTCCTGAAGTTTGCTAATCTATTTTCTGCAATATGTAATCTGTTGTTAATGCCATCCAGCATATTTTTCATTTTAGGTGCTGTAGTTTTTTTTTTTTTTAATATTTATTTATTTGCCTGCACCAGGTCTTAGTTGCAGCGTGTGGGATCTAGCTCCCTGATCAGCGATTGAACCCGAGCCCCCTGCATTGGGAGCAGAGTCTTAGCCGCTGGACCACCAGGGAAGTCCCTGTGTCTCATTTTTTTGGTCGACTGGAGATGTGCGTGAAATCTGGTCCATGTTACTTCTTCTTGGGAGGAAGTAGAAGTCCTACTTAGTAAACATGGGAGACTTCCGTGGTGGTCCAGTGGTTGAGACGCCGTGCTTCCACTGCAAGGGGCGAGGATTCCGTCCCTGGTTCGGGACCTAAGATCCCATATGCCGCACAGTGTGGCCAAAAACAAAAAATGAAATAAAACACCAAAGAAACAAAAAATACCAAACCAAAGCAAGACAAAAAAAAAAAAACCAATGATTAAATAAATTTGCTGCATTAACTCTGACCTGACCCTCCCAGATTCCTGACAGCTGCTTCTAGAGCTGTGGGTCATCATGCTTCGCACAGTGGGTGCTCCATGTTTGTTGAAGGAATGAATGCAAGAGTGCCTGTCCTCATAAGAAGGAAAACAAACCAACAACCCCTCCCCCCACCAGAAAAAAAAAACCCCAAGCAAACCACAGAGAGAATCCTTGACCTCTGCCTTCTGACCCCGTCCCCGTTCTCAGGGCACTGCACCTGGCCGTGATTCACCAGCACGAGCCCTTCCTGGACTTCCTCCTGGGCTTTGCGGCGGGTACCGAGTACCTGGACCTGCAGAATGACTTGGGCCAGGTGAGCCGCCCGTGGACAGCGCAGGGCTTGGGGGCCAGGATTCTCAGTATGACCCCTCACCCCTGCCTTCTGCTCCTGCAGACAGCCCTGCACCTGGCCGCCATCCTGGAGGAGGCGTCCGCGGTAGAGAAGTTGTACGCAGCAGGCGCCAGTTTGCTGGTGGCGGAGCGTGGAGGCCACACGGCGCTGCACCTGGCCTGCCGCGTGGGAGCCCACGCCTGCGCTCGCATGCTGCTCCAGCCTCGCCCCCAGCGCCCCAGGGGAGCCCCCAAAACCTACCTCGCTCAGGGCTCTGACCATACCCCTGACACCGACCACACCCCTGTTGCCCTGTACTCTGATCCTGACGTGGAGAAAGAGGAGGATGAGAGTGAAGAGGACTGGAAACCGCAGCTGGAGGCTGAGAACTATGACGGTGAGGGTCCCCAGTCACCGCGGAGGGCACCTGGCTCTGGGCTCCGCTCCCCTGCTGCACAGCTTGGCTCCTTGGGAAGTAATCCCAGCGTTAATAATAATACTCAAGGGACCCAGGCATCAGGACCAAGGACGCCTGCTCAGCCCCAGGTTATTGAGAACCACAGGCCCCAGCCCACCTGGGAAAAGGGAACTCAAAGGCCAGGCCCTCTGAAACTCTGGCGACTCAGGTTCCCAGAGGCTGATATCGGGATTCATGGATAGCCGTCCTCAGCCAGACCTCATGGGAAAATAGATTCTGTCTACCCAGGGCCCTCACATCGGAGTCTTAGCTCCCCCGTCTCTAAGCCCAGCTATTCAGTACTTGGGACCAGACCGCCACCACAGGTGGAAGGTCAGAACCCAGTGTTCAGGGCCCACCTCACCCCCCAAGGACATGGACCCAGGAATTTGGGGACCTGGTTCTTTGTGAAGTAAGACCAGACACTCAGGTCCCCTGTCCAGAGCCCCTGGGCTCTTCACCCCTAGGTCCCAGACAACCCCACAACCCAGGCATTGGCACTGCCAGCAAGTTCCAGATCACCTGAGACTTAAGGGATTTGGGATACAGGGCCTCTTTGATATACCCAGGAATGCAGAAGTCAGACCCCAAACTCCATCAACCTCAGGTCACAAAATCCTCCCCCAAGATGGTGGCATTGGGGGCCCAGTCCCCTCCCCTCCATCATCTGACAGCAGTCACTCTGTCCCTAGGCCACACCCCACTCCACGTGGCTGTCATCCACAAAGATGCAGAGATGGTCCGACTGCTCCAGGAGGCAGGAGCTGACCTCAACAAACCCGTGAGCCGCCCTAGGGAGAAGGTATGGTGGGGTGGGGGTCTCCCCGAGCGGGGCAGGGCCCCAGTGACCTCTTTGCTGCACCCCTCAGGAGCCCACCTGCGGCCGGAGCCCCCTGCACTTGGCCGTGGAGGCCCAAGCAGCCGATGTACTGGAGCTTCTCCTGAAGGCCGGTGCTGACCCCGCCGTCCGCATGTACGGCGGCCGCACCCCACTCGGCAGTGCCACGCTCCGGCCCAACGCCATCCTCGCCCGCCTCCTCCGTGCCCACGGAGCCCCCGAGCCTGAGGACGAGGACAAGCCTGGCCCTAGCAGCAGCAGCAGCAGCAGCAGTAGCGACAGCGAGAGCGGGGATGAGGGCGTGAGTCAGGAGAGAGCGGGCGGCCCAGCTGGGGGGTCAGGGTAAAAGCGGACAGGCGGAAGGGGGAGAAGAGACGTTGGGGCTGCTCTGATTAGAGAGCTCAGGCAGCCGTGCAGGCGGTATCAGGGGAGACCTGCACGGGGGTGGTGGGGAGAACGCGGGCACCGGCGGGGGAGAAGTGAAGGCAGTGGCAGAGGCAGGACTCAGGCAGAGAGAGAGAGAAGACCTCGGCCATAGTGGTTGGTAAACAGGCAGCAGAGGATGGCCGTGGGAGGAGTTTTTTGGGGGGAGCAGGACCAGGAGAACGCAGGCTGCAGGAAGGTGACCTTGGGCAGCAGTGATTTGAACACTGGCAGCGGTGGGGAACGACCTCAGCCAGCAGTGAAGGGGCTTCATTGGAGAACCCAGGCAGCGAGACATGACTGTGGGCAGGGGTTGTTGCTGACTGGGGGGGGTTGATTTGGGTAAAGGCAGAGGGAAGTGGGGCAGAGGGGGAGACTCCCTGTGGCGGCTGAAGGACTGGAGAGGCCGCAGGGCCGGGAGAACACAGGTGACCTTGAAAGTGGTGGTGAGAGAACTAGGAGCTGGGATTCAGACTCAGGAGCGGGGACCTCGGGCTTCGACGCAGCACCCGGTTCCCACGGTGGGTGGGAGAACTTGGGCAGCGGGCAAGGTGGCAGCTGCCTGAGCCCCTCTGCCTGGCCCCTCTGCCCCCAGGATGAATACGACGACATCATAGTCCACAGTGGCCGGAGCCCCAACCAGCTACCTCCCACCCCAGCGTCAAAACCGCCCCCTGATGACCCCATCTGACTTAACTGTTAATAGTTTCCAATTTAATAAAATGCCAGTTCGGACAACCAGTGACGAGATCAGCGGTTGCCTCCCCAGGCCCCCAGGTCATTCCTGAGCCCCTGTCCCTCTAAAACCAAGTGTGACGCCGTCAGCCTTGGTGGTTTTCTCTGTGCTTTATTCACTCGGGGTGGGGGGTGGGAGCGGGTCAGGGCATCCGGGCTGTGTCCTGAGTCAGGCGGAGCCCAGCCCCTCCACTCAGCTCAGACTTGGCCCCTCAGGCCTGGTTTCAAGGCACACCCTTCTCCCCACTCCTGCCGTTTGGGGAGCAGGCTGGGGTGACAGGTTGGGGGTCAACAGTACTAAGCCGTATCGGGTGTGTGGGGAAGGAGGAGGACGTGAGGTCAGCCGCCCCTCCTGAGCTCCTCTCGCAGCATCTCCGTCGCCGCCTTCAGCTCATCGCTCATGTGCTCCAGCCGCTCCACATGGTGCCCCTGGCGGCAACAGAAGCGGGGTCTCAGCACCCACCTTCGAAGGCAGGCCACCTCAGTGGTTGTCCACAAGTGTGGGCCAGCTCAGTTCACACGGTGGCAGCCAGCAGCGGTCTCCCTGGTCACCGTGGACTACGATGGAGGCCCCGCTGGTTGACCCTGGAAGAGGCACATTGGCTACCGTGGCCAGCGATGAGGCCCACGGTGTCTGCCATAGCCAGTGCGGCGGAGAGAGGACTAGCCGAGGCGCTCAGTTGGGTGCCATGACCCATGTGTGAGGTGACGGCCATTTCTGTCACTGCCATTGATCATGGTGACAGCCCTGCTTTCCTCGACCCACCAGTGGTGTCTACCTGTGGCCCAGTGAACTGGGCACGGCCACTACTTTTCATGGTGGCCAACACACTGGTCACAGACTAGCAATGGTAGCTAACTCTGGCGCTTCTGGGCACTAAGGGTGGCTTCTTGGTGGCTGTCATGGAAGTAGGTATGGAAGCCCTCCTAGTCGGGTGGAGGCCCCGCTTAGACGTTGCTACCTAGCCCTGTGTCAGTCCTACAGCCCATTCATGGCGGATGTTTCTGTGGCTAGTTGGTAGGATGTCCACTGACATCTGGTCTACCCTGCTCCCCATTGCCGCTGCCACTCACCTCCCTGTCCGAAGCCTCTTCCTTCTGCTCCCGCCGGGGCTCGGCTTCTGGCTGGCGGAAGTGGTGGCGGTCCTCGTGTCTCTCTCCACCCGCCTCCACCCCCTGCCACTGGCTGCGGCCCCCGCCCAGCACCCGCACTCCCTTCTCCTCTGCCTCGAACCGGGCCGTCTCCTCATCGCTGGCCTGCTCTGCCACCCGCTTCTGCGGGCCCCTGCCGCCCTCCAGACGCTGCTTCCACAGGCCCTCCCAGGTCTCCACGGGCCCCCTCTTCTTTTCTTCCTCTTCCTCCTCTTCGTGGTCCTCCTGGTGGAGCCGGCTGTGAAGCTGCTCACGGACGGCCTGTTCCCGCACCTCGGACTTGTGCATCCTTTCTGCCGCCTCCTCCTCTTCCTCATCCCTCACCTCCTGGCTGGACCGCGTCTTCCCAGCCTCTGGCTTTTTAAAATCCCCAACCAGGAGGCTGTTCTCTGCAGTGAGCCGACAGCCAGAGGACTCTGTCTCACACATTTCTGATGGGAAGAGGGGATGTTCTCTGTGCAGCTAATCAGGAGACAGACCTAGAGGAGTTCTGGGGTGGTGGTGGGGGTGCCCAAGCTCCCCCAGTTGACAGCCCAGACCTGGGAGAGGAGGGTCAGTACCGGGAGACACTCTGCCCCCATCCTGTACCCTTGCGGGGAGCCCCAAGAGTGGGGCTGTGGGCCGGGTTCCTTCAGTCTGGACACAATGGTGCCGTGCCAGTCCAGACAGTGGCTCTGGGATGAGAAGAGGATGCCACTGCCTCCAGGCAGCCCAGGGCAGACCCCTGGTGGGGCGGGGGCTCCTACGAGGAAATGGGGCCTGAGCCCCCCTTACCTCTGTGGAGGAGAGCCAGGCAGGGGCCTTGCCTGGCCTGGCCCAGCATCAGCACTTCTGTGACCACCTCTGCCAGACAGCGCGTCAGCTGGGGGTGAAGGGTGAGAGGGGAGGTTGAGGGCAGGGGAGATGGGGGGAATGAGAGCGTAGGAGGATTGGAAGGGAGGCGGAGATGGTGGAGGGGGCTGGGGTCCCAGGGAGATGAGGTGGGGTGAAAGGGCCACAGTCCTTACCTCCTCCTTGGAGGGTCTGGGTGCCAGGGGAGCCGCGGTGGCTGTGGGGGAAGGAGGTGGGTGCCGGCCTCAGACCCCGGGCGCTGGCCCTGGTGCTGACTCCAGCTCTGAGGTCACCCCGGTACCCACAAGCCCACTCCCCCTGCCCACCTGCCAGGTGCGCTGGCTCTGCTTGGAAGCTCAGCCCAGGAAAGCTCTAGTCTGGCCCCACTGGGTGCCCTGTCCCCATCCCCGGTCACCTGAATCCCTGCTCCCCCGGCTGGCTGCTAAGGTTGCTCTGATCTCTGGAACTCACCAGCCCTCATCAGCAGCACCAGCAGAGCCGGCAGCAACAGCAAGAGCAGCAAGGTGGACCCTCGGCGCTGCATGGTGGGGCCTCCAGACCAAGGTCCTTGGTGCTGTGCGGCCAGGGTGGCAGCTCCTTATAATCCGCGCCCGCCCTCCCCGGGGCAGAGGGAGGAACTCTGGCCCCCACAGAGAAGAAAGTGATGTCACCACCTCCCCTTCCCCGCCCGAGGCAGGGCAACAGCTGTGGGGCGGAGAGAGACCTGTCTGAGACTCTCAATTATTCATGGGGGCCCACTGCCCTGCACCCTCCTCTCCAGCTTCCGGCCCCTGAATGCCTGCTTGGAGGGTGGGGGCTTCTCTTCCTAGATAAACAGGGTCTGACTGGGACTTCCCTGGTGGCCCAGACAGTAAAGAATCTGCCTGCAATGCAGGAGACCCGGGTTCAATCCCTGGGTCAGAAGATCCCCTGGAGAAGGGAATGGCTACTTACTTCAGTATTCTTGCCTGGAGAATTCCATGGACAGAGACAGGCTACAGTCCACGGGGTCGCAAAGAAGTGGACATGACTGAGGTGACTTAGCACGATAGCATGATGAATTTAAGGCCCCGCTGGGAGGTGGGACCTGCTCTGAATCCAGAGGCAACCACTTACAGACCTCAGGCAACACCTTGCCTTCCCTGGCCTGTATTCTCCTCTGGAAAACAGGTCTCATAAATCTACTTCCTTGGATTTGTAACTGGACCTCACCTGAGTCCCAGCTCCTCCACTACCAGCAGTGCAGCCCTGGGACAACTGCTTGGATGCAAGACCTGTTACTTGTGAAATGGGGCTGGTGACAACCTATTCCACAGCTTGATGGGAAAGATTAAATAAAGTAATGCACATACATATTAGCTTGGGTGATGCCTGGCATGGAGAACTACAGAGGCCTGAGCTCCTTCATCCCAGTAATTTTTATTGGACACACACTGTTACGTCCAGCCCTCTTCTAGACCCTGGGGCTACAACAGAGAATGAGGCTACAGGCAAACCTCCCTGGCCTCTTGGAGTGGACCTTTGAGAGAGGGAAGACGGACAACACTCAAGGAAGGAGAAGGGACTTCCCTAGTGGTCCAGTGGTTAAGAATCCGCCTTGCAATGCAGGGGACACAGGTTCGATCCCTGGTCGGAGAATTAAGGTCCCACATGCCCTGGGGCCAACCAAGCCTTCGAGGCAACTTCTGAAGCCCACCTGCGCCACAATTAGGGAATCCACGCACCACAATGAAAGATCCTGCATGCTGAAGTAAGATTAACGCTGCAACTAAGACCAGAGGCTGCCAAATTAAAAAAAAAAAAAAAAAGTGCCTTCTAATGTTCCAATGCAAGGGACATGGGTTTGATTACTGATCAGGGAACTAAGATCCCACATGCTATGAGGCACCTGAGCCCTTGTGCTCTGGAGCCTGCTTACCACACCTAGGCAGAAGCCTCCACACTGCAACCAAGACCCAATACAGTTAAAAAATATTAAAAAAAAAAAAAAGGCAAGGAGGAAACGGCTGTGGCGCCATCACAGGAGCACGGCAGCTAGAGGCTGGGTTTTACTTTGGCCAGGCTGGTCAGGGGAGCCCTCTCTGAGGAGGTGACATTTGGGCTAAGGCCTGAGGGATAAAATGCAGGCAGTTGCACAAGATTTACGGGAAGAAAAGCTAGGATAGGAAAGAGTCGAGCAAGTGCAGAGGCCTGAGTTGGGACTGAGTCTGAGAGAACAGGCAGGCAGGTTGGGGGCTGGCCAGAGCACAACAGGAAAGAGGCTGGCAGAAGGGGAAGGTGGGGGCAGTTCTTAGGGGTCCTGGGGACCACGGTGACTTGTCTTTCCCCCCCAGGGATATGGAGCCACAGGAGGGCTCTGAGCAGGGAGGCACGTGACCTGACGCAGCTGCCCATAGGGTCCCTCTGGCTTTGCGTGGTGGGGACAGGAAGCAAGAGGCTGCTCCGATTCTCCAAATGGGAGATAAGGATGGACAGGACAGGGGACGAGACAGCAAAGGCAGGATCTGGGAATTTTTTTTTTTTAAGATTTATTTATTTTTGGCTGCCCTGGGTCTTCGTTGCTGCGTACAGGCTTTCTCTGGTTGCAGAGTACAGGTTCTAGGCACACAGGCTCACTGGTTGCAGTTCTTGGGCTCCAGAGCTTGGGCTCAGTAGCTGTGGAGTACAGGCTTAGTTGCTCCGTGGCATGTGGGATCTTCCCGGACCAGGGATCGAACTTGTGTCCTCTGCATTGGGCAACCAGAGACCCCCTGGAAATATCTTGAAGGAGGAGCTGCCAGGGTTTGCTGAAGGATGGGATGTGGATGTGAGAATAGTCGAGGATGACCTGAAGTGCTGCAGTTGGAGGAGCTGCGAGAGCAGTTCCAGGTACGGAGATGGGGGTTCCAAGGGGAGGAGTGGGTTCTTGCTTCACTGAGTTCAGGCTGCTTCCCGCCCGGCCTTGGGCTGGGGACCAAGGCAGAAGGTTGGCTGTGAGGTGCCACTTATCCCAGGGTCAGGGGAGAGGCCTCAGCATCCTCGTGGTTCCCTCAGTGACCCCCAAGCTACCCCCTATGTGCTCCGGGGGTGCTGGACACTTCTGGCATGGTCTCTGCAGCCACGGATCCCTGGATGGTTAGCACCTCTGAGCAACTGGCCAGCATCGCTGGCAAGTCGGCCAGCCACCTCCCTCACTCAGACCCACACAGGCCTTTGTTCTGACCATTTATTAGGGAACCTTCTCTTAACCACTGAGGGTGGGAAGAAGGAAGGAGGCATGGAGGCCTCCTCTCCCTCTCCTCCACCCTCCCACAGACCTCCAAGTCCCCTTCAGCAACCACTGCTTAACACTGCAGGCTGGGACCCCCAATGACAACAGGGTCTCTCAGTGATCCCCAGGAAGAAGAGGCATAGGAGAGGTGGACCCTGGAGTCCAGAGGCCCAGGTGCTGAGTGGACATGAAAAACGTGGATGTCGGGACAGACTCAGGACACCAGGTCCCAGGGGCCCCGGGCTCCGGGAAGTGGTGACAACCCTACTGGCCAATGAGGATGAGTCCTCAGCTCGAGGCAGGCTGGCCCGGGAGCCTGGGCTTCTGGGGCTGGTTGGGGCCGATGTACTGGAGAGGCACGTGTGTGGGGGTGGTGATCCGATCGGTGCCGAGGTAGGGCTGGAGGGCAGGGGGCACAAGCACCGAGCCGTCCTGGGGAGAGAGCAGGCCTCAGGCGGCTGCCCAGCCGGCCTTCCGGCCTCCGGCCTCCGCCTCCCACCGTGGGATCCTCCCGCCGTCCCCGCCCCTCACCTTCTGCTGATAGCTCTCCAGAAGGGCGATGAGGAGACGAGGGACAGCGCAGGCCGTGGCGTTCACCTGAGAGGAGGGGATGCTCAGATCCAGGCTCCAGCGGGCCCAGGGTAGGGGCTGCGGTGGCGGGTCTCCGGCGTGGGGATGAAGGGCAGGGCGGGCGAGGATGTGGGCTCACCGTGTGTGCAAACTGCAGCTCCCCGGCCTCAGTCTGGAACATGATGTGCAGACGGCGGCTCTGGAAGTCCGTGCAGTTGGAAGCGCTGGTGACCTGGGCGTGGGGGCAGGGTGGGCTGAGACGATGGGCCGTGGGGGACAGTGGGGGGGGGGGTCCTCTTTCCCATCCTGAGGGCCCCGCTGGGCAGGGGGCTCACCTCGCCGAAGCGGCCTCGGCCTGGCATCCAGGCCTCGATGTCGAACTTGCGGTAGGCCGGCAGGCCCAGCTCCTGCGTGGGCATGTCCAGGACTCTGCAGCCCCGGAGAAAGACAGAGCGAACAGCAGTGGTGAGAGATTGGGGGGGGGGGGGGTGCGGGGCGCAGTGGGAGGTGATGAAGAGGAGGAAGCCCCCAAAGAGGGAAACGGAGGTGATAAAGATATGACGGTAGCAAAGGGAACAAATAGCCAAGTCACCGGGCTGTCTGTGCACCATGGCTATTCTTCCTTCCCCCAGATTGCTGTCAAAGGTCACCCAGAAAAAAGTCCACACTTCTCAGCTTCTCCTGAAAACTACATGTGACTGACAGGGGCAGAGGCGGTGGGGCTCGCGATGTCCGGTCACCCCTTAGAGGGAAGGGGTGTGCCCTCTCCCCAACCTCCCCTTCCCACTAGATGGTAAAAGGCCGTCTTGGGGCTTCCCTGGTGGCTCAGTGGTTAAGAATCCACCTGCCAATGCAGGGGACATGGGTTCGATCCCTGATCCGGGAAGATCCCACATGCACATGCGCCACAACTACTGAGCCTGCGCTCTGGAGCCTCGGAGCCGCAACTACTGAGCCTGCGCGCTGGAGCCCGGGAGCCGCAACTACTGAGCCTGCGCTCTGGAGCCCGGGAGCCGCAACTACTGAACCCACGTGTCGCAACTATGGAAGCCTGAGCACTCTAGAGCCCACGCTCAACGAGAGAAGTCACTACAATGAGAAGCCTGCACACGGCAACTAGAGAGTAGCCCCCGCTCGCTGCAACTGGAGAAAGCCCGCACAGCAATGAAGACCCAGCACAGCCAGTAATAATAATAAGTAAATAAAACAGTATTTTAAAAAGCCATCTTGGACTAGGCAGATGAGATAGCACGCTAGGGACGGGGAGTCACAGGAGGGAAGGGACCTGGTCTTGACACTGAATCGTACACAGGCTCTTATGGGTTGATAGATACACATCCTATATACAATCCTAACACGGGCAAAAGGGGGCAGGGGGAGAAGAGGTGGTGAGGGTTTTCGAGATGGGGGAGCCCCCAGCCAGCCTTTCCCTCCTCCCCCACCCCTCACCCTCTGTCCCCAACCCCAGACCCCACCATCCACCATCCACCTCCGCCCCTGGCCCCTGCCCGCACCGGAAGTGCAAGCCCAGCTCTGTCAAGATCTCCATCTGAAGGGACAGGTACTCCTCCAGCAGCTCTGAGCTCTGCTCCAGCCCGGGGCCTGTCACCCCAAACATCTCCACCTGGGGCAGGGTGAGGGGCACAGGAGTCAGGAGGCACTAGGCTATCGGGGTGTCCCCCCCACAGTCCTGGCTATGCCAACCTTGGTGAAGTGGTGTACTCGATACAGGCCCCAGGGCTCCTTCCCCGTGTCTGTTTCCGCCCGGTAGCAGGTACTGGAACAAACCATCCTGGGGAGTGGGGTGGGTAGGCGGGGTCAGGGAGAGGACGGGGGATGTCACAGTGAGGACAAGGCCTAAAGGAACAGGCATCACCTGATTGGCAGGTCCCTGAAGGCCACGGAGTGGTCCATGAAGTAGCCTGGGAGGAGAAGGGGACAGAAGGGGTCAGCCAGGGCCACCATCCATCCATCCACAGGAAACTTTTGTAGGAATCAGAAAAGGTGTCCCTTCTGGCAGACACAACCTCATGTCAGGACACGCGGCTGGATCCTCATCGCTCTACTGTGCAGTAAACACCTACACAACTGTACACGCAGACCCTGGGAGTGCAGCCGTCACCCCCCAGGATGCTCCCAGCTGTCGCCTTTGGATCCCTCCTGCTCTGAGGACCCCTGGGCTGCTCTCACTCTGCTCTGGCCCCCAGGTATGCTCTCACCTGCAAGTCCTACCTCTGCCGTCCCGGCCAGGTTGAGGTCTTCAAAGCGGGAGGGGTCGATGTTGTAAATTTGGGATGGTTTGGCATTTGGTGTCATCCCACAGCCTTCCTGGGGAGGAGACCAGAGGACAGGTAACCTCGGTGGCCCCTGTTCTGTCGTCATGTCCCCTGCTCCTCCCCTGGAAGGAAGGGGATCACCCTGCATGCGTGTGCAAGCTCAGTGATTCAGTTGTGTCTGACTCCTTGTGACCCCATGGACTGCAGCTACCAGTCTCCTCTGTCCACGGAACTTTCCAGGCAAGAATACTGAAGTGGATTGCCATTTCCTCCTCCAGGGGATTATCCTGACCCAGGGATCAAGCCCACAGCTCCTGCATCTGCAGGCGGATTCTTTACCACTCAGCCACCTGGGAAGCCCCAGATTCATGCTGAGTTCCCTGTTATGACGTGACCCCCTCAACCCAGCCCCAGTGCAGTTTCTTCGGGGGAGACAGGCTGGTCTTGCTGCCTGGGGCCCCCATAACAGGGGCTGACACACGTCTGGGCATGGGGAACGGAGTGTCCTCACTCACAAACACGACTCCTCGGAGAAGATCTGGCACCGTCATGGGGGTGAAGCCCTGGGAAGGGGGAGGGAAGGGGTGAGGAGCAGAGCCAGGACCCCACCAGACCCCAAGCTCGGGCCTGAAGAAAGGACACTGCAGAGGGGACCAACAGCTCCCCCATGTCACCCGAAGTCCATTCCACTGGAGAGGACACTGAGGCAGGCCCGAGCAGGGGGCACGGGGCTGGCCCTGGGGTGCTGGGGCCCTGTTACTGGGGCCTCCTGGCATCCCCACTCAGGCATACCATACAGGGCAGTGGAGGTATAGTTCCACATATAGATCTGACTGTGCCCCCCCCCAAGTGAACACCCTCTGTGACTCCCAGTGCCCTCAGGATATGTCCGAATCCCTCACTGTGACCAGCGTCCCATTGGTCGCTGCACAACCAGCCCTCAGCCCTTGCCGACCCCCCCGGTTTCAACAGACACTGTTCTTTCCCCAGCACTCACTGTCCACTGCAGGCAAGCAGTGAGGGCCAGTGGTGCCAGGTGCAGGCTCTCGGGCCAGCCCCACACATGAGCCAGAGATCCTGGACAGTTCCTCCCTCTCCAGGCCTTAATTTCTCCATCTCTAAAGGGGACAGTAATAGCACTCTCCTCTTAACACTGCCCTAAGAATGAACTATGCCAATAATACACATAAAGTTCTGAAAACAGTGACTGGAGCAGAGGTCACCCCCTCCTCTCCATGTTGAGCTTTTGGAGCTCAGCTTCCATGCCACCCCCTCCAGGCAGCCCTCCCATCCTGGCCCATACCCGGTGGATGAGCTTGTTGAGTGTGAAGTTGACCAGGCCGTACTGCAGGAGGGCCCCAGCCCCACGCAGGTAATAGGAGCGGTGGCCAGACACGTGGGACAGGCGCCTGGGAGACAGATGGGCAGACAGGTGGGGGCCTGTGAGCCAGGGCTGGTGGGGGAAGAAGGGGGACTCAAGCACCCCAGGGCAGAGGCCCAGCTGCCAGGCGGGAGGCTGGTCATCAAATATTCATGCTGGGCGAGGCCCTAGTGGTTCCACATCCCATGCTGAGCCCAATGAAGTGGAGCTGGCAGCCAGCTGCCGGGGTGGGGGGTTGCTGAACAGCAGGGTCTGGGAGGGGCGGCTCACTTTTGTCGGATGATGTCGAGTTTCTCGGCTATTTCCAGGTGGCCCCGGGGTTGGAAGGAGAAAGCTGTATGTGGATGAAAAGCAATGGGGTAAGAGGAGAAAAGACAGGAAACAGGGGATAGAGAGAAAGAGGATTAGCGAGACAGTGGGGGGAGAGGAAGGGAGGACAGGTTAAGACAGAGGGAGCGAGAGAAAAGGAGAGAGAGGGGAAGAGAAAGAGCCAGATACATACACACACACACACACACACGACGGTGCGCACACACGACGGTGCGAGAAAGCCCACACACACACACACACACACACACACACACACACACACACACACACGACGGTGCGAGAAAGCCCAGGGCTCTACAGGCTCCAGCCACAGTCCCAGACCCCAGGAGCCCCCGCCCCCAGCCTGGGGTCCCCCAGCCTGGGCTGTGGCCTACCTGGCTTGTCTCCAACCACATGGAGCACGCGGGCCTGGCTTTCGTCCCCGACAGGCTGCAGGAAACAGTGGGTGTCAAAGGGAAGGTGGCACTGGGCAGGGCCCTGGCCGCCCCTGCTGCCTGTGAGTGCTCACCACGTCTGGGTGGGTCTGGTTGGGCAGCCTTAGTGCCCGCAGGTAGAACTGCTCTTCGAGCTGGGCCTCCTTGGGGTAGAGGAGTGTGAGCTGCTTCCGGATCTCCCGGCCACGTGCCCGCAGACTCTGATATTGGGGGTCCTGGGAGCGGGACACATGGGGTCAGCCCAGGAGAGGGTAGGGTCCTGGCTAGGATAACCTCTGTGGTGGACTTTGTTGCTTCTTCTTTGGGCTCAACATCCTCAATTTCCTCTCAGGAACCTCCCCTCAGCACCACGTCCACAAGGACATGACTCTGGCTTGGCCTACTAGAACATTCCATTGCTTGGCCAGAGTGATTGGCTTAAAGACAGGCACATGACCCAAGACAAACTCATGATAATCAGCCCCAGGGCTTTGTCTGGAGCTATCAAGAAAATGGTCCTCTTTGCAAGACCTTGTTTTCCTTTCCCCTAGGGGAGAAAGCCGAACCAAACATGGAGCAGCCAGGAGCTGGATCCAGCCATACCTGAAGCCAATATTTTTAGTTTTATGAATCAACAGAGTGCCTGTTGCTATTTTTCTTATTCCTACTTGAGTTATGTTTTCCATTACATACAATGGAGACTTGATGAGCAATAACGGTTATCTGTGCTGCCCACCCCGGAACAGGGACAGGATATCAACTCCCTGTAGTACCTGCTGCACTTGATTGTTGTCCCGGTTTACCTGGTAGAAAAGAGATGAGGAGGTGATTAGAGTGATGATGCTGGGGATGAGGGGGTGGGGAAAGAGAGGTGAAAGTTCAGGGCTAGGGGATCTGAATTCCTTGCCCTGCCAACGCCTGGCTGGACCCTCCTCCACTCTGTACCTCAGTTTCTCTATCAGTAAAACTGGGAGGAGGCAAGATAACATAATAGCGATCACACCCTGTAGCTCAGTTTAGTGCGGCCTCATGTCTAGCCATGTGCAGACGACTCTCAGATGATCCTTTTTCTTCATAAACCCCACCATGAGGGTCTTATCAATGTGATTCCCATTTTGTTGACGAGAAAACTGAGACTCGGAAAGGTGAAGTCTGTGAGCATGCATATGGAGACCTGACACCAACGGTCTTTGATACTCTGAACCTTCTGTGGTCCTGAGCACCAGGGAATGCAGCAGAACTGGGTCTGAAAGTTGGGTGCCAACCAGACTGTGCTGTTGGGCAAATCTCTTCCCCTCTCCAAGCTCTGGTCCTGGTCTGTGAAATGGGCTGAGAGCAGGAGCTCCCTGGTCGGGTTGTTGCATGGTGTACCCAGGATGATGAGCTAGGGACTTCCCTGGTGGTCCAGTGGTTAAGAAGCAGCCCCAGGGATGCCTGGCCCTGGACAGTTGTGGTGCGAGACGATGAATGTCCATATCCTTCAAACTCCTGAAATTGGGTTTCCTGTTACCTGTAGCCAGAGGTATCCTGCTGCCAGCCCCGCACCTGCCCAGAACCCCTGCACTCACCACCAGGGCCCGCACTGACTCAGTCACAGCCCCCTTCTCCTCCTCCAGACTCTGGATCTGTTCCCGCAGCTGCCTCAGCTCCTGCCATGTCGAGATCTGGGATAAAATATACATAGAACTTACCACATTAACTGTTTTTTAAGTGTACATTTCAGTGGCATTAAATACGTTTATATTGTGCTATCATCACAACTACCCACCTCTGGAACTACTGAACCTTCCCAAACTGAAACTCTGTGCCCATTAGACATTCCTCCCTCCCCCTGCCCCTGGCAACTACCATTCTACATTCTGTCTCTGTGGATTTGACTGAGACAAATCCAGAAGCCTCACAGAACTGGAATCACACAGTGTTTGCCCTTTTGCGAATGGCTTACTTCACCTAGCATAAGCTCTTTAAGGTAAATCCATTTGGAGTATGGGCTTCCCAGGTGGCTCAGTGCTAAAGAATCCACCTGCCAATGCAGGAAACAGAGGAGACACAAGGGTGAGGAAGATCCCCTGGAGGAGGAAATGGCAACCCCCTCTGGTGTTCTTGCTGGAAAATCTCATGGACGGAGGAAGCTGGCAGGCTACAGTCCATGGAGTTGCAAAGAGGCAGACATGATTGACCAACTGAGCACTCACACTGTAGCATGTGTCAGAATTTCCTTCCTTTTTAAGGCTGAATATTATTCCATTGCAAGTATTTACCATATTTTCTTTTACAAGATTCTTTTTGATGTGGACCATTTTTAAAGTCTTTATTTTATTGGTTACAGTATTGCTTCTGTTTCACATTTTGGTTTTTTGGCCTCAGTGCTTGTGGGGTCTTAGCTTCCTGGCCAAGGATCGAACCTGCATCCCCTGCTTTGGAACATGAAGTCTTAACCACTGGATTACCAGGGAAGTCCCTACCACATTTTCTTTATCCATTCATTGATCAGTGGACACTTGGGTTGCTTCCACCTTTTGGTCACTGTGAATAATGCTGCTATAAACATGGACATTCAGGTATCTGCTTGAGTCCCTGCTTTTCTTTTCTTTTTTTATGGGGGGGGGGGGTATATACTCAGAAGTGGGATTTCTGGATTACATGGTAATTCTAATTTTTTTAGGAACTGCCATATGCGTATTTCTTTTTAAAATTAACTTCTCTGAGCCTTAGTTTCCCCTCTGGAAAAATTGTGGAAACAATGGCACCCATCTCACAGGGGTGCTGTGGAACTTAAAGGAGACTCATCTGTATAAAGCACTTATACTAGATTGGATGTATGGGGTGGGGGGTGGTCCAAGAGAGGGCTGGGAGGATTTGGGGTCCCTATCACCTTCAGCACTTCAGCAGGGTCTAGAAATATGGTAATTCCAGTCCTAGTTCACCAGCATGTAGTATTATGTAAGTGCTGGCTTTATCATTAGTAGTAGCAGTATGAATATGTGTGTGTGTTAGTCGCTTAGTTGTGTCCAACTCTTTGCGATGCTATGGACTGTAGCCCGCCAGGCTCTTCTGTCCATGGAATTCTCCAGGCAGGAATACTGGAGTGGGTAGCCTTGCCCTTCTCCAGGGAATCTTCCCGACCTAGGGATTGAACCCGGGTCTCCTCCATTACAGGCAGATTCTTTACCGTCTGAACCACCAGGGAAGCCCAGTAGTATGAATATTAATATTCACTGCCTTATTCTCAACACCAGGTACAGAACATACACACGCCCTAAATATGTTCAAAAACACATTCGTTCATAAAACAACACCACTTAACTGCCTGATACCTGTGGGGTAAGTGCATAACTCTTCCTCTCACTCCCCAAAGGCAAGAGTCTCCCCTTACCCACTGATTCATATCCCTGTTCCCCGTTTTCCTTTGTGGCTTTACCATAAGCCTGGCAAGAGGTCTGAGCACAGAGGACGCGGGAAGACAGTAAGTTCCTAGGGCAGAGTGGGTACCCAGCACGTTTTATGGGCTAGGAGCATCATGGCTATATGGACAGTAGGGCCTTAGCACTCCGTGGTATCTGACACGTACTTAGGTGCCAGACACAACACATTGGCTAAACTGGGAAGGAATGAAAATTCTTGCGATCAGAACGCCCCCTGCTGGATAGTATCTTGTAAGCCCATTTCGTTCGTAAAGCGAACAGCCAATAGGCAAAGCGGACCGACCCCGCGGTGGTTGGACCGCGCAAGCGCACTCACGATGCCGGGCAGATCCTTCGACCGCAACTCCCCCTTGCGGAGCTCCAGCGCGCGCGCGGCATCTTCCGGGTATGCGCACAGTGGTTCCATATCCAGCTGAGGGAGCGCGCTGTAGCCCTCACGCGCGTGTTCGTACAGGAGGTTCCGGTCCCGTCTCTCCGTAGCGAAACTTCTCTTGAAGCTCTGGTTACAGACACAGCCTCCTCGAAGCCGCAGGCCCCGACCAGCCACTAGAGGCGCCAAGCGTCGCACTATGGACGCAGCCATCTTGGAAGGCGGACAAGGAGTCACGCACCCTTCGTCCCGCCCACTACGCACTTAGACCAATTACAAAGCTGCTGATTTGCTTGAGACTAGCCAATCAGACACTGGAAGGGCACCCCTTCCACGCCTCAAAAAAAACACAGTTCAATAAGAACAGTTGCCCGAGATTGACACTATCATTGTCCAATGGTCCTCTGTTTCCCGCTGTTTCAGTGTACACGAGAGGCAGAACCAGCCAATCACTGCCAGGGTAATCCCCAGATCGCGCTAGAGCGGTTTCTGCGTGTCGGCGGACCGGGCTAGGGTCGGTAAGGTCTACAGAGCTCGGGTTCTCCAAACCTCCGGAGTCTCCCCTCAGGTTCCCGTTTTCTTCTGTATGTGAGCAGGGACAGTTGGCTCCCCGAGAGCCTATTCAGTGCAAGCCTAAATTTACGGAGGGACTTTCTGTTAGCAGCGTTAGGGGTTGCGGTTATACGGTAGAGGAAATTGTTTAGATTTAACCGGAAAGCTAAATAGGGAGGGTTGGGGAGAATTTGGGCTTCCATTGTGGCTCAGCTGGTAAAGAAACCACCTGCAGTGTGGAACATCTAGGTTCGATCCTTAGGTTGGGAAGATCCCCTGGAGAAGGGAAAGGCTGCCCACTCTTGTATTCTGGCTTGGAGAATTCCATGGCTTGTATAGTCCATGGGGTCACAAAGAGTCGGACACTGAGTGATTTTCACTTCACCAAATAGTGAGAGCTGGGGAGAATTTGGACCCTACCCCAACGAAGGCCACTTTCTCTTACCCCCTAATACAGGGAGTCTGCAGGCGGTGGGATGTCTTGGTCCGGCCTTCTCCGTGGCCTTAGCACGTCCCTAAATTATGGTAAGTGGGGGGCTTGGGCCGCCCCTGGGTGGGAATTTGGCTCTTCACCTGACTGAGATGGAGGCTCTGAGCAGGGGAGGAGTGTGATCTGACCCAGGTGTCCACTGGATAACGTTGGCTGCGTGTGGGGAGCAGACAGTAGTAACAGGGAGACCTGGGAGGAGGGGGAGGACAGGAGAGTCCAGTGGGAATCAAGGGTAGACAGGACCAGGGTGGATGCTGTGGAGGAGGAAAGGGATTCCGATCAGCTGTGAAGGTTCAGTTGACAGAATCTGCTCATGGCGATGAGAGTGGGGTGACAGGAGGAGGAGTGACATGCTCAGAGACTGCCCCCCCCCCATAGGGTTGCTGTGGGGCGGTGTGTGTTAATGTAGATACGATGCATAGAACAGTACAGAATACAGTGTGAACCTGTGAGTTAACTCTTACGAAATGCTTAAAAAAGAACCTGACACCAGGTGATTGCTCCATAAATGTATTATTACTCTCAGCCATGAGTACCCCCAGCCATAAACAAATAGAGCCCCGTGAAGTGCTTGGAACGGCTCCTCGAACAAAAGAGCGAGTGGCTGATGCTATTATCTGTTCGCTGGGATAATAATCCCTCTTCCGCCCTCCTGGTTGTCTCTCCAGGCCTAGCTCTGGTCCCCCGGCCTTGGACCACGCGTCCCATGGCCACCCTGAACCAGCTACACCGTCGGGGCCCCCCGAAGTTTCCGCCTCCGAAACCAGGCCCGACGGAGGGCCGGCCACAGCTGAAGGGCGTGGTCCTGCGCACCTTTATCCGCAAGCCCAAGAAGCCCAACTCAGCCAACCGCAAGTGTTGCCGCGTGAGGCTCAGCACCGGCCGGGAGGCCGTCTGCTTCATCCCTGGAGAGGGCCACAGCCTGCAGGAGCACCACGTGGTCCTCGTACAGGGTGGCCGCACGCAGGACCTGCCGGGTGTCAAGCTCAAGGTCGTGCGCGGGAAGTACGACTGTGGCCACGTACAGAAGAAGAAGTAACTCTGGGGGACCCGGTGGGCGGGTGATCACGCAGAACTTTCTTTCCTTCGGTGCACCTGCAGCGCCCTCAGGAAGCAAGTCCAGCTCTAGAAGTAACTGGTCTGCGTTCAAAGCCCAGCCTAGTGGACCCCTGACCCTTGGGGTCCTGGGCACCCCTCTCCCAACACCCTTGGCTTCCATGCTGGCACCAGCAACTGCTTCTGCTGGGACGAGACTCTGTACTGCCATCTACTGGGGAGGTGTTGCAATAAAGACCCCCGCCCTCAAGGTTGTGACCTGAACCTTCTTACGTGGTATTCACCCTCTTTGCGGTCTTCGCACCTGGACATCCCCTCTGGCCTCAGTTTCCTTCACCAGAAAAAAATAGCTCCGCTGGCAGTATCCCCTCTGTTGGATTTGGTGAAGATTAAACCAGATGCTTTATGTGTATATGCTTTATGTGCAGGTGGGCTGCGCTGAGGTTCAGTTCCCCTTCCTTCAGGCCAAGAGCCTGGACATGAAAGCCCTCCTGTCAAGCTTCCTCATCTGAAAAGTGGCAGTAATTGTAATGTTGGCGACAAAGGGGTGTTGGTGGGATTGAATGGTGTGCACAGCTCTGCTCAGACACACACACCTGGATTCAAATCCTGCCTCTGCCTCTTCCTTGTTCTGTGACTCCGGGTACATTTGTTCCCCACTCTGGCTCCATTTCCTTCCTTGGAAAATGGCACCAAGAGTGATGCGGACCTCACCTAATCACCTGATCAGCTGTTGGCTGAGTCCTTGTGGCCCAGATATCTGTGTTCTCGAAGCTCACCCACTTCTTGCATGGCATTTAGCACACCTGAGGTTCTCACTATTGGAAATATCCCACAAAACTTTTTAGTTTCAGAGCTGGGGGCAGATAAGCACATCAATTACAGATAAAATCCCCCATCACCTCACACTCTGCACTAATTTTTTATTAAGCTAGCTTGTCAGCTGCATTCAGCTAGGGAAACAGTGGGAGACACCAGCGGAGCCTTGCTTCCGCAGTCCATCTCCAAGTGCGCTCAAGTGTGGAGAAAAGGAGGCTGTTGCCTTGGCAGAAGGCGGGCTGCCCCGACGAAGGGGCAGGAGGTGGGGGTAGAGGATACAGTTTGGGGGTCAGTGCAGACTGGGCCTTAGGAATTCTGAAAGAAATGGCACCTGTATGGCTCAGAGGAGAGATGCTGTTGGGTGCGGTGCTGGAGGAGCTTGCATGGGCCCCACTCCTGAGTCCCAGAGATTCCCCCAAACAAGAGAATGGGTTCCCTTTGAGGCCCCTGTTGGTCCCCCCGAGGACAACCCCTGCTCCCTGCCAGCAATTGCCTTACCCCCAAAACATGCTGACGAGAGTCCTTGTCCTGGATTGTCAGCAGCATTCCTCTGTTTTTAACCAGGGTTTGGTCTTTTTTTTTTTTTTTGACTCAGTGGGTTTGATCCCTGGGTTGGGAAGATCCTCTGGAGAAGGGGATGGCGATCCACTCCAGTATTCTTACCTGGAGAATCCCATGGACGGAGAAGCCTGGTGGGCTACAGTCCATGGGGTCACAAAGACTCGGACACGACTGAGCAACTAATACATCAACTGATAGGATTTCTCTGATGGCTCAGTCACTAAAGAGTCCACCTGCAATGCAGGAGATGTGGGTTTGATCCCTGGGTCAGGAAGATCCCCTGGAGAAGGAAATGGCAATCCACTCCAGTATTCTTGCCTGGGAAATCCCATGGACAGAGGAACCTGGTGGGCTACAGTCCATGGGGTCACAAGAGTTGGACACGACTTGGTGACTAAACCACCATCAACTGATAACCACACACGTGAGAAAGAAATTTACAAGGATAGTACAGGTCTCTGAGTTACTCTTCGACACTGCCCTGGGGAAGCAAGTGACCAGCCTGGTTGGATCCCTGGTTACTTGGCTGAAGCAGCAGCAAATGGGGTTCACTGGAAGAGTGCCGGGAACAGGCCACACGGGACCTCCCCGCCGCTTTCCCCAGGCATCCTCTGGCTCCTGGCTGCAGAAGCCTCCCTTGATTGATGTTAGTGTCCGGCAGACGGCAGTCTGTCTTGGAAGGCCGGGTCAGGCTGGTTAGCTAGGACAGGCGGATCCTGATCCTCACACTGGAGTGGGTCACAAGGGTGCCGTAGTGCCCCACCCAGGAACGCGTGTCTCTTCCATACTGCTCAAAAGACACGTAGCGGATACCCTTGCCAAAGTTGGTAAAGACGTGGGAGACCTGCGTGAGGAAGGAGAGGGAGGGAGTGAGACTCCAGGGGCTCCTCTTCCTCTGCCTCCTTGACAGATCGTCACCATCATCTGACCCTGCTCCAGGCGCTGGGGATATAGCAACGAAGAAAGCAGCCCAAAGAGCTCATCCTGGGACTTCCTTCTAGTCCAGTGGTTAAGAATCTGCCTGCCAAGGCAGGGGACACGGGTTCGGCCCCAGGTCTGGGAAGATCCCACATGCCCTGGAGCAACTAAGCCCGTGTGCTGCTGCTGCTGAACCCACACACCCTAGAGTCTGTCCTCTGCAGCAAAAGAAGCCACTGCTGTGAGAGGTCTGTGCACTGTAACTGGAGAGTAACCCCCGCTCGCTGCAACTAGAGAAAAGCCTTCGTGCAGCAATGAAGACCCATTGCTGCAAAAAAAAAATCTGGTGAAGCTGAGTCTAGACTCTGACGCTGAAGACAGAAGGGGGATAGGGCGGAGGAAATTCTGCAAGTGGGTGGGGTTGTAAAATGAGTAAGCAAGGGCTGCACTGAGATGACATTTGAGCAGAGACCTGGTGGAGGTGGGGATCTGGAGGAAGAGTGGTCCAGACGGAGGAATGGTGCAAAAGCCCTGAGGTGGCGTGCCTCGAGCAGAGTGAGAGAAGTAGGAAATGGGGTCAAGGAGGCAGTGGGCAGATTGTGTGGGGCATTTGAGATGGGCCCCAGAAGGACTTTGGCTTCTGGCTTTTAATTTTTTGGGGCCATGCCACTTGGCTTGTTAGGATCTTAGTTCCCCACCTGGGATGGAACTTATGCCTCCTGTAGTGGAAGCACAGAGTCTTAACCACAGGGAAGTCCCTTGCTTCTGGCTTTTTATCTTTTGTAATTTTTAAAATTGAGCTGAAATCAAATTCACCTAACATGTACCATTTAAGACTGCAATTCTGTATTTTTTTTTTTTTTTTGGCATATTTGTAATGTTATGTAACCATCACCACTATCTAAATCTGGAACATCTCATCAGCCCAGGAAAAAACCTCAAATCCACTAGCTGTCATTTCCAATTCTTCCCTCCCTCTGTCCTCTGGCAACCACTAATCTACCTGCTTTTTGTCTCTATGTTGTTCAGTCACTAAGTCGTGTCTGACTCTGCAACCCCATGGACTGCAGCTTGTCAGGCTTCCCTGTCTTTAACTATCTCCTGGAGTTTGCTGAACTCATGTCCATTGACTTGGTGATGCCATCCAACCCTCTCATCCTTTGTCGCCCCTTTCTCCTCCTGCCCTCAGTCTTTCCCAGCATCAGCCTTTTCCAGTGAGTCGGCTCTTTGCATGTGTCTCTATGGCTTTGCTTATTCTGGAAATTTCCTATAAATGCTATATACAATATGTGGCCTTTGTGTCTGACCTCTTTCATTTAGCACAATGTTTCCATGGCTCACCTATGTTGAAGTGTGAATGTGTACTTCACTCCTTTTCATAACTGCATAATAGGATATTGGCTTTTGTTCTGAGATGTATCCGTGGGATGGTTATAGGCAGGTGAAATCCGTGGTCTGACTCACTTTTTTTTTTTTTTTGGATTCACTTTTTAATAGCTTTCTAGATGCTGAGTCTGTGTGTTGGGTTGGTGTTGGAGGGAGGAGATCAGGAATTTAACCAGAAGACCACCTAAACGGTTACTTTGATAAATGAGGTATGATGACCGTGACAGCTTAGGCTCAGGAGTCATTGTGGCTTTGAATCAAGCCCTGCATGCTTTAGGGTGAGTTTGGGTGTCACTTCCACCCCTCAGTTTCCCCAACTGTAGAATGGTGATGGAGCAAGGATTTTGGTTCACCACTGCATTCCAAGCAACTACAGCAGTTCCCAGTACACAGTAGGTGCTCAATAAATGTCTATTGAATAACTAGGCCATTGTGCTAAAGAATTAATGGGTAAAACTTTTGGACAGGCCTGTAATAAGGGCTCAATAATTGTTAGCTGTTGTTATTATAGATACAGATAGTGGTGCTGAGAACTGAGAACCGAATTTGAGCAGGGTGAAAAGTGCGTCTGCCTCTGGACAGGTCAAGGGTGGTGTGGAAGGCGGTCTGGACCCACCTGTCGGCAGCCTCTCTCAGTCCACTGAAGGACCGGGTTGGGTGAGGCCGAGAACTTGACCACTTCATTTTCATACACGTCCAGGAGGCGGACCCGAAGCCGGTAGATGCAGCCGCAGTTCTCCCGGGCACCCCACCTGCCAGGTGGTGGTGAGCCTTCACGTCACTGCTACCCACTTAGATCTCTGACCTCCAGGAACTTTGATGATGCCAGGCCTGGGAACCTAGGGGGAGGAGCCTAGGTGCCCCTGAAGTGGAGCCAGAGCCTGGAGGAGGAGCCTGGGTGTTCCTGGGGGTGGAGCCAGAATTTGGGGGAGGAGCCTGGGTGTTCCTGGGGTGGAGCCAGAGCCTGGGGGAGGAGCCTGGGTATTCCTGGGGTGGAGCCAGAGCCTGGGCTCGCCAAAAGTCCGTCCCTCCCTGGCTCTGCTACTTTGAGAGCGTAGCTTCCCTTCTTTCAGCCTCGCTGTGAAGGGGACTCAGGAGCAGTGCCAGCCCGTGGGGGTGACAGGGTGTGAGATGAGCCCCTTCTGTAGAACTGCCGCCTCCACCGGGGTGGGGGTGCGGGCAGGTTGCCACTCTTCACTCACCAGTCGGCCACACAGATCTCGATCTGGGCGCTGTCGAGCAACTCCTGCCACACCCCTTCCATCACCAAGTCCACGAGCTGCCTCTTAAAGCACCATCTAGGAAGAGGGGGATAATGCGCGGTGGAGGGCCAAGAGTTCCATCATTCAAATCACAGCCCAGAAAACACCTCCTCCTGGAAGCCTCCCCTGACTACTCTGTCTGAAGCAGCCCCTTAGGGCTGCTCTACCAGACAAGACGTATGATGGGCGGTGGGCATCCCCGTTGGCCTCTCAGATTCCGCTCCATCATTCACTCTGCTGTGGCCGCTAGGAGGCTGGGCCGTATGCAGGCTTGCCCCTTATATTTGTGGGGACTAGAACATGAATGCAAGCAGAGGCACACCATAGTGGACAGCTGAGAGAGAGTTCTGAGGTCTTCTCATGATCCAAGAGCCCCCCCCCACCCCCCCGTCTAAGATTGTGTTGCCTGTATGGAAGGGTCTCCCTTCCCCTCTACTTCCTGTTGGGTCAGTCAATGGGAAGCTTTAGCAGGAGATAGAAGGGAGCAGAGAGTGGAATCAGAGTATTTATTCTCCTGGCTCCCTCCCAAGGGATCATAGTGGGACTTTGTGTCTCTCCAAGAAAGGACCCTCTCCACAGTGCTCTCTCCTCCCAGCTTTCTCTGTCATCATGTTTCGATAACTGTTTCCTCCCTTACCCCTGCCAGGCCTAGGGGTGATAATGTCCCTTCCCCCTAGCCTAGGGTCCTGCAGTATCTCTTGTGTTGTCTGTACCTTTGTAAACAGTCCTTCTTGAATTTCAATGTGCCATAATAACAGAAATAGTGATTTATCATGAGAACTGATAAACTGACCAGAACAGAATGCTCAAGGACAGATTTAGCTATGTATGCTGCTGCTGCTGCTAAGTCACTTCAGTCGTGTCCGACTCTGTGCGACCCCACAGACGGCAGCCCACTAGGCTCCTCTGTCCTTGGGATTCTCCAGGCAAGAATACGGGAGTGGGTTGCCATTTCCTTCTGCAAGCTATGTATGGGAACTTCATAAACGATAGAGATGGTGCTGACATTCCATGGGGAAAGGAAGGATTCTTTAGTACATGGTGTTGGGAAAACTGGCTCAGTGTATAGAGGGAAAAACAAAAAACTGGATCCTTACCGAACATCACATTCAAAGGTGGATTAAAGATCTAAATGTAAAAGATAAAACTATGAGGTTACTAGAAAAAAGTAGAAGAGAACACTGTTAGGATCTAAGGGGAGGGAAGGATTTTTTTAAACAAAATTTAAAAAACAAATTCTAAAGCAAAAAGATGAATTTGATCATATGAAAATAACAAAGAATGCCAAGGACACACTTAATTCACATAGTAGAGTGGGAGATTTTATGTAACATCCAGAATGGAGAAGGAACTGACATCTAGAATATACAAGGAATTCTTGTATATCAACGAGAATAAGACATCAACCTTAATAAAAATAGGAACAGGCAGGGACTTCCCTGATAGTCCAGTGGCTAAGGCTCCATGCTCCCAGTGCAGGGGACCTGGGTTCGTTCCCTGGTCAGGGAACTAGATCCACATGCTGCAACTGAGAGTTTGTATGCCGCAACTAAGCCCTGATGCAGCCAACTAAATAAATAAAGTATTAAAAATAGGAACAGGTAACTGACAAAAGAGGGAATTCAAAAGCCTAACAATTATTAGTCGAATGACTGAATACATGCATATGGGAAGGAGAGTGTGAAAGTGGGTGAGGGTGAGGATGAGGACCGTAGGGTAGGGTTCCCCCTCCCTCGCCCCAGTGATCAAAGGCCACTCACTCGAACGAAGTCACGAAGCAGGTCTGGGAAGGAGCGCCCGGCATCATTATGAGGTTCTTTTCCACGGCCCAGCCATTCCCGCCGTGCTCCACCTCCCAGCCTCTGAAGCCCTCTGTGGGATATAATAGGGTTAAACACGAGGGATTCGCGCTCCAGCTTGCCCCGGCCACTACCTACTGTGCTCTGTCCACCGGCCCCTCCCTCCCAGCAGGCAGCATTTGTGGACCCCCCCCACACACCCCTCCCCCCCCCCCCCCCCCCCCCGCCCCGACCGCCTCACTCAGCTGGGTGCATCCACTCAGCTTCTCAGCCTCCCTCGGCTCAGTACCCTGCCCTGCCTCTCTTAAATCTCTTGAACCACTGGGCTTTAATTCTGGCCCCTCCCGGGGATGCTACCTCTGGGATCCTCCAGCCTTGACCCCGCCCATTTACTCAGTTCCCCTTCCCACAGCCTCTCAAAACGGCCTGATGTTTCTATGCAAGCTCCGCCCCCTGTCAGCGCCTGATGTTTCTATGCAAGCTCCGCCCCCTGTCAGCGCCCAATCGGTTTCTCCCCAGCCCTCCCCGGCCCTGCCCTCTTTAACCACCGCCCACTGAGCTGAGGGGACGTCCCCAGTGGTCCAGTGGCAAACACCCTCTTCCAACAACACAAGAGAAGACTCTACACATGGACATCACAAGATGGTCAATGCCGAAATCAGACTGATTATATTCTTTGCAGCGGAAGATGAAGAAGCTTTTGGCAATCAGCAAAAACAAGACCTGGAGCTGACTGTAACTCAGATCATCAGCTCCTTATTGCAAAATTGAAGAAAGTAGGGAAAACCACTAGACCATGTAGGCACGACCTAAATCAAATCCCTTATGATTATAGTGGAGGTGATGAATAGATTCAAAGGATTAGATCTGGTAGACAGAGAACTATGGATGGAGGTTTGTAATATTGTACAGGAAGTAGTGACCATAACCATCCCAAACAAAAAGAAATGAAAGAAGGCAAAGTGGTTGTCTGAGCTTAGAGGAGAAGAGAAGTGAAACGCACAGGAGAAAGGGAAAGATACCTATTTGAATGCAGAGTACCAAAGAACAGCAAGGTGAGGTAAGAAAGCCTTTTTTAAGTGACCAATGCAAAGAAATAGAGGAAAACAATAGAATAGAAAAGACTAGAGGTCTCTTCAAGAAATTTGGATACCAAGGGCACATTTCATTCAAGGATGGGACAGAAACCATAAAGACCTAATAGAAGCAAAAGTGATTAAGAGGAGGTGGCAAGAATACACAGAAGAAATATACAAAAAAGGGTCTTAATGACTGGGACAACCACAATGGTGTGGTCACTCAGAGCCAGACATCTGGAGTGTGAAGTCAAATGGCCCTTAGGAAGCATCACTATGAACAAAGCTAGTGGAGGTGACGGAATTCTAGCTGAGCTAATTCAAATCCTAAAAGATGATGCCGTTAAAGTGCTGCACTCATTATGTGAGCAAATTTGGAAAACTCAGCAGTGGCCACAGGACTGGAAAAGGTCAGTTTTCATTCCAATCCCAAAGAAGAGCATTGCCAAAGTTAATGTTCAAACTACCGCACAATCGTCCCACACAATTGTACTGCACAATCCACTCTACTCACAAGCTATCAAGGTAATGCTCAAAATCCCTCAAGTGAGGCCTCAACAGTATGTGAACCAAAAACTTTCAGATATACAAGCTGGATAGAAAAGGCAGAGGAACCAGAGATCAAATTGCCAACACCCAGTGGATCATAGAAAAAGCAAGGGAATTCCAGAAAAACATCTACTTCTGCTTCATTGACTACACTAAAGCCTTTGACTGTGTGGATCACAACAAACAGTGAAAATTATAAAAAGATGGGAATACCAGACCACTTTACCTGCCTCCTTAGAAACGTGTATGCAGGTTAAGAAGCAACAGTTAGAACCAGACATGAAACAACAGACTGGTTCAAAACTGGGAAAAGAGTACATCAAGGCTGTATATTGTCACCCTGCTTACTTAACTTCTATACAGAGCACATCATGTGAAATGCTGGGTTGGATGAATCACAAGCTGGAATCAAGATTTCTGGGAGAAATATCAACAACCTCTGATATGCAGATGATACCACTCTAATGGCAAAAAGCGAAGAGGAACTAAAGAGCCTTTTGATGCGAGTGAAAGAGGAGAGTGAATAAGCTGGCTTAAAACTCAACATTAAAAAAAAACGAAGATCATGGCATCCAGTCCCATCATTTCCTAGCAAATAAATGGGGAAAAGTGGAAACAGTGGCAGATTTTGTTTTCTTGGGCTCCAAAATCACCATGGATGGTGATTATAGCCAGGAAATTAAAAGACGCTTGCTCCTTGGAAGAAAAGCTATGTGTATTAAAAAGCAGAGACATCACTTTTCTGACAAAGGTCATATAGTCAAAGCTATGGTTTTTCCAGTAATCACGTATGGATGTGAGAGTTGGACCATAAAGAAGGCTGAGTGCTGAAGATTTCATGTTTTCGAATTGTGGTGCTGGGGAAGACTCTTGAGAATCCCTTGGGCTGCAAGAAGATCAAATCAGTCAATCCTAAAGGAAATCAACCCTGAATATTCACTGGAAGGACTGATGTTGAAGCTGCAATACTTTGGCCACCTAATGGGACGAGTCAACTCACCGGGAAAACCCTGATGCTTGGAAAGCTTGAGGGCAGGAGGAGAAGGGGACGACAGTGGATGAGATGGTTGGATAGCGACACCGACTCAGGTTTGAGCAAATTCCAGGAGATGGTGAAGGACAGGGAAGCCTGGTGTGCTGCAGTCCCTGGGGTCGCAATGAGTTGGACACGACTTTGTGACTGAACAACACCTGAGTCTACAATTCCAGCAGAGCGTCGCCTCTGCCACGGCTCCGCCCCTTGGTGCCTTCTCCTCTGTCTTGCCGACCAATCTGTACTCTCTCCACTGACATTTCAATACTTTGGCCACCTGATGCGAAAAGCCGACTCATTGGAAGAGACCCTGATGCTGGGAAAGGTTGAAGGTAGGAGGAGAAGGGGACGTCGTAAGACGAGATGTTTGGATGGCATCACCGACTCAATGGACATGAGTTTGAGCAAGCTCCGGAGATGATGAAGGACAGGGAGGCCTGGCGTTCTGCGGTCCATGGGACCGCAAACAGTTGGACAGGAGTGAGCGACTGAACACCACTACCCACGGTCCCTGGCTCCTCCCACTCCTCCCTTCCCCAGCTCCCCCCTGGCCTCGCCCACCCAGTTTCTCAAGGACCACGTCCCCTGGCTCCTGGCCCCGCCCGCCCATCCCGCCCCGCCCCCGGCCCCACCCCCGGCACCCACGCTCTCCGCAGGAGTTGAAGATGAGGTTGCGGCCTAGGGGCGCTCTCAGGCAGTAGCGCGCCAGGGCGCAGAGCGGGAACTCCTCCTCATCCTCGCTGTTGGGCGGGCAGCGCTGGGCCACCGCATAGAGCGCGCGGCCCTCCGCGCTGCGGTCGCGGGCCAGCCGTAGCAGCCAGACGGTGGGCCCGTCCACCACGTCGCGCCAGGCGCGGCACACCGGGCGGCAGCGCATCACCAACGCGCGCGGGGGCACGTGGCTCAGCACCTGCACGAGCAGCTCCGGGGGCAGCGCGTCCAAGGCTATGGGCGGCTCCGCGGGCGGCCGCCGCCGCCGCGAGGGCCGGGCGCCCATCGCCGGCCGCCAGAGTCCTGCAGATAGAGAGGAGTCGGCGGGTTAGGGCAGCCTGGCCTCCCTCCAGCTCTCCTTCCAGGATGCAAGTCCTCCGCGGCTTGACCGTGACCTCACCAGGTACACGGGTGACCGGGAGGCTGCCAGCTCCAAGAAACTCGGCATCTAGTTCCTGCCACTTGGCTCTAGACGGCGACCGGTTTCTCCCCATCTTTCCCCCTTGAGCAACAAACCCCAAAGCCTGATCATGACCCCACGAGGGCTGCTAACCACGGCTTCCTGCTCTGGCCGGTGCACTTGGGTCAGGCTGAGCACCTTACCTATGACCGTACGCTCACTGAAGACCTATGAGAAAAACCCACCGAGAGGGAAACCATTTCCGCTCCATCCCCCAGGTGTCCCAACTCTCTGGCCTTTGGAATCCATGACCTATCCTTCAGCAAAATCCATTTCCTCAATCTTTTCGCTGAACATTCTTGTCACCTTCTTGTTCTAACCAGAACCCACCTGTCCTGTGACCCTTCCAAGTGGGTGCATCTTGCTCCTTGGAGCTGTTTTCAGATCATTTCCCTCCGTCCTCCCCACACGCCCCAGCTCATCAGGGTTTATCGTTTGTCACCTTGTCAGCATCATCTGGTGACCCAGATGACTACTCATCACTTCTCCATGATTTTAGCTCTAGGCTCATTGCCACTCAGGTTGCTCTTATCAACATTCTGGGTGATTTCCACATCCAGGTTGATGATCCTTCCTTCTACCATCTGGGCCTCTCATTCCCTGACCAGCTGTCCTCCTAGCCCCTCTTTCCTCTGGTTGCACCTACGCTTGTCTCAGTAACAATGGCCTCTTCAGAGCCTCCATCTCAGGCTTCTCACTCTCCAGTCATCACCTCCTCTCCTTCCAGCTCTCTCCCTCCAGCTCCCTAGACCCTCCACAGTCCTGCCAACCCACTGTGATCGCCCATCCTTTATCCCTACCTCTTTTTCACTGCCCCCGCACCCCATCAATTCTCAATTCTTCTTTATCCAGCTTAACTTCCTCGGTTAATCATTGAAAACATTTCTTTGCATACACCCTGGCCTCCTCTGGCTTCCTCCCACGCGTGACCTGGTTGAATCCAAGCCCTCCACTTACCTGTGCCTGTACTCACACGGTTTAAAGCAGCTGAAGAACAAGGCTCAACTCCACTGGCCGGCTCCACTTCAAGCTTGTGAACTTGACGCTCAAGCGTGTCTGCAGTGCTGTCTGGCAATCAGATTACATTTCTCTTATCCACTAGCTCTTCCTCTCTATAGATAGCTATTTCACACCTCCCCCCCTAACCTCCAACACATCACACTTCCTTCCACCTTTTCACTCTTTCCTTGCTTCTTCTTATTTATTTTTGGCTTCGTGATGCGACATGCAGGTTCTTAGTTAGTTCCCCCTGAAGGGGTGGAAGCACAGAGTCCTAACCTCTGGACCACCATGAAACTCCCTCCTGTTTTGCAGGAAAATCGATAGAAAGTGAATGTCCACAGACCCCCACTACCCCATAGACCCTCCCTGCCCTCTGCTTTTCCCCCATAACTGTGCCCATTCCGGGCCACTGTCTCGTAGTTCTCCTCTCTCTCTGCTGCACCTTCAGCTTCCCTCTCTGAACTGAGTCATTCTCATCAGCCCACACAGAGTCATCTCATATGAAAACGAATGAAAATACTCTTGATTCCATCTCCCTTTCCAGCTATGACCCCATTTCTTTGGTCCTGTTTATAGTAAAACTTCTCCAAAAAGTTGTCACACTGCCTCCATATGGTCTACTGATGTTCTCACCCATACCTTCTCTAATCAGGCTTTGCCCTCCTTAAAATGATAATCGCTCAGTTGTGTCCGACTCTTTGCAACCTCATGAACTGTAGCCTACCAGGCTCCTCTGTCCATGGAATTCTCCAGGCAAGAATACTAGAGTGGGTAGCCATTCCCTTCTCCAGGGGATCTACCTGACCCAGGGATTGAACCTGGGTCTGCCAGCAATACCACTTCTGGGCATACACACTGAGGAAACCAGATCTGAAAGAGACACGTGCACCCCAATGTTCATTGCAGCACTGTTTATAATAGCCAGGACATGGAAGCAACCTAGATGCCCATCAGCAGATGAATGGATAAGGAAGCTGTGGTACATATACACCATGGAATATTACTCAGCCGTTAAAAAGAATTCATTTGAATCAGTTCTAATGAGATGGATGAAACTGGAGCCCATTATACAGAGTGAGGTGAGCCAGAAAGATAAAGACCATTACAGTATACTAACACATATATACGGAATTTAGAAAGATGGTAACGATGGCCCTATATGCAGGGCAGAAGAAGAGACGCAGAAGTACAGAACAGACTTTTGAACTCTGTGGGAGAAGGGGAGGGTGGGATGTTTCGAAAGAACAGCATGTATATTATCTGTGGTGAAACAGACCACCAGCCCAGGTGGGAGGCATGAGTCAAGTGCTCGGGCCTGTTGGGCTGGGAAGATCCAGAGGAATCGGGTGGAGAGGGAGGTGGGATGGGGAATGGGGAATTCGTGTGGGATGGGGAATTCGTGTAACTTTATGGCTGATTCACATCAATGTATGACAAAACCCACTGAAAAAAAAAAAAAAAAAAAAAGAACCTGGGTCTGCAGCATTGCAGGCAGATTCCCTGAGCCACCAGGGAAGCCCCTCCTTCTCTACCCTGAAATGTCAAGGCCACCCACCAGTGACCTCCCTTGGTGCTGAACCAATAGTCACTGTTCACTCAGTCTTCACTTTGCTTGACCTCTTAACAGCGCCTGACGCAGGAGTCGCTCTCTCTTCACTCTTCACTTCTCTGAGCCACCACATCCCTCTGGACCCCTTCTGGCTGCCTGGTGCCTCCCAGTCAGTCTCCTTGGCTGTTTCTTCCTCCTTCCTCTGATCTCAGGGTCAGGGATTAGTCTTTGAACCTCTTCTCTTCTCCATCAGTACTCACTCCCTTGGGGATCTCATCCACTCTCATCACCTGTCACCTGGACCATCGCTGTCTCCCTGCTCCTTTCCCCAACAGCCTGTTTCCCGCAAGCAGCCAGGACAGGTGTGAACACCTGAGTTTGGGTCCAGTCCCTGCCTGCTCAGAGCCCTGCTGGGCTCCACCTAATCAGGGTCAGAGAAAGGGGCTCTCTGTGGCCCACAAGCCCCACGTGATCAGCGCTCGTCATCTCCCTGCCCTCATTTCCCCTTACTCACTCTGCCCCAGCCAAACCAGCCTCCATACCTCAGAGTCTTTGCACAGGCTGTTTTCATCACCTAGATCCAGAGTACTTCTTTGCTCATCTCCACACTTCCTTCAAACCTTGGCTCAACTTCTCCACGAGACTGTCTCTGGCCACCATATTTACAATTTCAGGGCCTCAAGACCATCACCTACTTCTCCTTCCCCTTTCCTTACTTTATTCTTTTCTAACACTCTTATCACACCACACACATAAGTATAGGTGGATTCTTTACCACCTGAGCCACCAGGGAAGCCCATATATTGATATAATTTACTTAATCAAGTCACTCTTCTGTATTGTCTGTTCCCCTAGCCACATTGTAACAATCACTACGAGGGCAGAATTGCTGCTGAGTTTGCACACTGCACACCAGTGTCCACACCAGTGTGTGACACATAATAAGTGTTCAATAAAGAGATATTAAGTGACTGAATGAACAGACTGTCACATCAGAAACCCACTTCACAGATGAGGAAACTGAGGCATAACAAAATGAAACACCTTTATTTAAAACAAAACAAAACACCTTGGCAAAAGAGCTGAGTGATGAAATGCTGATTCCTGAGTCCAGCCAGCCTGGGTTGAGTCCCAGCTAAGCCTCTTGGCTCAAGGGCAAATCTCTTCATCTTTTTGTGTGCCTCACTTTCTTCTTCTGAAAATGAGGGTGTTAACCATACTTCCTCCATAGGGTTGTTGTGAGAATGAAATGAATTAATATTGGTAAAGCACTCAAGAAATAACCTCCGGTATCTCGTAAATAAAAGTGATATTAATATATTTGACACTAAATTATGTTAGTTGCTATTATTATTACACACCATAAAAAGATGACGAGCAACCATTTAGCTATGATATTTCCATCTGGTGACATTTATTGGGCCCTTCCTAAACCACTGTGCTGAGCATTTAAGCTGCATCATTGCACTGAATTCCATCATTGTGTTTTAATGGCCAAAATGATTCTCGGAGGTTGCCCTGGGTTAAGAGCCTTCAATGATCTAATGCTTGTTATATCATCTAGTGCCAGTAAGTGCTCGATTCATGTCAGCTGTTACTATTTTGAAATAAATTGATTAAGGTCTTGGTAAGAATTAAGCCTGTATCAGGCAAGCGGCCTGTGGACATGGCACAAAACTTAACTCCGCTTTGCCCCCACAACAGAGAACCGAAGTTGTGGAGACTGGCTTTAGAGACCAGGGTGTATTTTGCCCCCAGGTGGTTATTAGTTGCATTAATAATTAGCTGCAGTTTACAAGTGGGTCTACCAGCTTGCCCAGCATGGACATGAAACTCACCAGAACCTAGTTCCCTGGGTCAGTTCTCCTTAGGAATGTGCCGATTGCTGGTGAGTGGGGGATTTCTGGAACTGAGAGTGGTCCCCTCACACCACAAGGGCAGCCAGACTTCACTGGGGAGCAAGGACTTTCAAGTGATGTACTGTCTGAGCCCTGGGTATTCAAAATGCTTATCTGTGATGCTCTCCTGAGGACCATCAGGTGCCTTGTAGCCACCATGTCCAACCCAGCTGAATGCCAGCTACTGGCTGGGTCAGAATGGCAGGTCACTGCCTGCTGCCAGGGTGTTTGGATGTGTGTGTGTGTGTCTGTGTGTGTTTGGCGGGGAGGATAATCATATTGGTTGTCACAGTGACTGGGGGATGATACTGGTATTCAGTTTCCAGGGACCTGTGACGCACAGCAGACATCTTCCCCAAGTGGCTATAACAACGTATCCAATCTGATGTGCTCTTTTTCAGGACTTGACCATTCTCCATTCACATCCCTCCCTTTGACATGGGCAGGTCTTTGGGACTGCTTCACCTTTTCAGAGCATCACAGAAGTGACGTCGTTAAGGGGTTGTGGAGGTTGTGTTGTCTGGGGGTGCATGCCTGGGGAGCCATGAGTCCAGTGGCATGCTCCCAAATGTTTAACAACAGGCTCTTGGACTTCCCTGGGCGTCCTGTGGTTGAGACTTTGCCTTCCAATCAGGGTAGGCAGGTTTGATCCCCGGTTGGGGGACATGGTTTTCAGAGCTTTTGGATTTAGGGATTGTAGCATTTGCTGATTTCTGTGGTGTGAATATACTGTCCATGGCTGATGGCAAGCTACCAACATGATGTCTCTGAACTTTGGAGTTGGAAACCGCTGTGCACAACGCGCTCCCAGGATCTGGTGTGAACCAGTTCCAGCACACCACCGCCTGAGTCACCCTGTGAGTCTGGCTGTCCTGAAGCCGTCACAGTGGAGAGACCACAGGAAGAGATATATATATGCTTGGGGAGCCTCAGCTGTTTGGGTCTTCCCATCCTAGGTGCTGGTGGCTCAGTGGTAAAGAATCCACCTGCCAATGCAAGAGACCCAGGTTCGATCCCTGGGTGAGGAAGTTCCCCTGGAGGAGGGAATGGCAACCCACTCCAGTTTTCTTGCCTGGAGAATTCCATGGACAGAGAAGCCTGGTGGGCTACTGGGGTCGAAAAAGAGTTGGACACGACTTAGCAACTGAACAACAACAACGACAATCCAGGTGCTAGACAGGGAAATTAATGAGCCCTCAGATGACCCAGCCCCAATCACTGCCTGATGGGACTTGCACAAGAGCCCCCGAGAATTGCTTAGCTGAGCCCAGTCAGTCCCAGAGCCATCAGAATAATAAAGGGATGGGTATTGTTTTAAGTCTCTGCATTTTGAGTGGTCTTTTATGCAGCACTTGCTAAATGTAATGACGGTCAGTGACTTGTATTTCAGGGGACAGGTACTACTCACAGATGATGGCCAAGAGAATCCCAGGCAGGATTAAAAGCTCCATTTGGAATGGATAAAGATGTGGTCCATATATACAATTGAATACTACTCAGTCATAAAAAAAGAATGAAATAATGTCATTTGCAGCAACATAGGTAGACCTAGAGATTATTATACTAAGTGAAGTAAGAGACATTTACCATGTAATATCACTTATATGTGGAATCTAAAATATAACACAAGTGAACTTATCTATAAAACAGAAACAGACATAGAGAACAGACCGTGGTTGCCAAAGGGGAGGGGAATGAGGGAAGGCGGGACTGAGAGTTTGGGATTAGCAGATGCAAACTCTTATAAATAGAATGGATAAACAAGATCCTGGGATTTCCCTGGCGGTCCATGGACTGTCTTTGTGCTCCCAATGCAGGGGACCTGAGTTTGATTCCTGGTCAGGGAACTAGATCCCACATGCTGCAACTAAGACCCAGTGCAGCCAAATAAATAATACATAAATTTTTTAAAAATATTAAAAAAAAAACCAAGGTTATAATGTGTAGCACAGAAAACTATGTTCAATATCCTGGGATAAGCCATAATGGAAAGGAATATGAAAAAGACGGTGTATGTATGTATAACTGAACCACTTTGCTATACAGCAGAAATTAACCCAACATCATAAAATCAACTATATTCTCTCTTTTTTTTGCTTTCATTTTTTTCTTAAATCAATTATATTTCAATAAAATAAGTTTTAAAAAAAGTCCCATCTGGGCAGAGGTACTCATTTGAAAGTTGTGTTTTTTTCCTTCCTGTTTCTTGATCTAAAGTCGGGTTACATGTGTGTTCATTTGTGAAAATTCATCAGGCTGTATAGTTTGTACACTTTCTAGAACAGGTTTACTGGAAACAATAATAACAATAAAAGCAGAGATGGTAGTCCATGGAAAGGAACCAAAAGATGTCCAAAAGGCTCTCTGCAAAGTTATCAAACAAAAAATAGGATGAGGACGATGATGATGATTTTAAAAAGTGAAAGTGTCAGTTGCTCCGTCACGTCCGACTTTTTGCTACCCCATGAACTGTGTAGCCCGCCAGGCTCCTCTGTCCATGGAATTCTCCAGGCAAGAATATTGGACTGGGTTGCCATTCCCTTCTCTAGGTGATAGTCCCCATTCAGGGACGGAACCTGGGTCTCCTGCATTGCAGGCAGATTCTTTACCATCAGCCACCAGGCAGGCTGCTTCACAAATACATGAGTCATCCTTGCCCAGGGGGCATGCTAGTCTTCTCTGTATCCTTCCAATTTTAGTATATATGTGCTGCCGAAAGTGACCACGAAAGGATTATTTTTAAATTCAAGAACCCCTGAAACTATTAAGAGGTAGCTTCTCTCTTCCCTCGGCGGTTCCTTGAATCGTGTAGGGCCTTTTTAGAGTGACTGGAAAATTTTGCACAAAAATACCCCTATGACTCAGTGGTAAAACCATTGCCATGGTATAATAAGCATTATTTTATGATTATTTTTGATGGTCCTGGGGACTAACTGGGCTCAGTCATGTAGTTCTCAGGGGCTCTTGTGCCGTGGTCCTCAGGCAGAGCATGACACTCGGTCATCTTCTGAAAGTTCGTCACGCCTCTGCTGAGTGCTGGACCAGGGGACTCTGGCTGGGAATTCCCCAAGCAGTTCCTCATCTCCACGTGGTATCTCCGGCTAGCTGCACACTTTTCCGAGTAGTCACTCTTGATGAAGGTCAAATCGTATTATTTCATTTTCACAGCTCATGATTCATTAAACTATCTTCATTTTATATAGCGTTTCTGAAAATAATTTTATTTATTATTCTTATTTCTGGCTGTGCTGGGTCTCCACTGCTGCTCGGGCTTTCCTCTAGTTGCAGAGTGCTCTAGGGCTCGGGGGTTTCAGTAGTCGCAGCTCCCAGGCTCTACAGCACAGGCTCCATAGTTGTGACATTCGGGCTTAGTTGTCTGGAGGCATGTGGAATCTTCCTGGATCAGAAATCGAATCTGTGTCTCCTACATTGGCAGACGGATTCTTTACCACCACGCCACTGGGAAGCCCTATAGCGTCATTTTTACTTGGCTAATTTTCTTCCTTAACTTTGTTAATTTTATCTTTATTAATTTAGCAAGTATACTTCCATCGATTTCGAAATTACTTTTATGATTTGTTAATATATTGATAATTTGATAATAATATAATCAGCTAATAATATATTGGGATAACTTAGGTGCAACCATTGCTTATTTATTATTTATCAATTTTTTTTGGCTGGGCCATGCAGCATACAAGATCTTTAGTTCCCCCACTAGGGATCAAACCTTTGTCCCCTGTAGTAGGATTGCAGGGTTTTAACTGCTGAACCACCAGGGAAGTCCCAACCTTTGTATATTTATAAATGGATGACTGTACTTGCTGTGGTATTTATACATTTTTGTACTTGAAGTGTCATGTCACTAACTTTTGTTTTATGAATTTGGAATACTGGACAGACAGTTGCTATGAATGGTAATGTTTCAGTATCATTCTAAAAAAATACATAGGTCTTTGTCTTTGTCTCCCTATCTTAGGAATCACGGTATAATTATTTGAGCATTTCTGTATGCCTGAATTTTTTCAGAATACAATCATGGGGATAGAAAAGACTCGACTGCAAAGACTCAATATCAGTAAAGCCTATTAGGACCCTGTGCTGGGGGCAGGGAGTGGCTGAGGGTTTCCAGGACTCTAGGCTGCTGCTCCCAGCAGGACAGCTGGTGGTCAGGAGCTCCCACTATGGAGGCAGATAATTCAGGTTCAAATCTGGGTTCTGGGCTTCCCTGGTGGCTCAAAGGTAAAGAAGCCACCTGCCAAGGCAGGAGACATGGGTTCAGTCCCTGAGCAGGGAACATCCCAGATGCCTTGGAACAACTAAGCCCATGCTCTGCAACGAGAAACCACTGCAAGGAGAAGCCCGAATGTCTCAACTAGAGAGTAGTCCCTGCTCGTTGCAATTAGAGAAAAGCCAGACCAGCAACAAAGACTCAGCACAGCTGAAAAAAATAAATCTGGTTCTGCCTTTGCTTGGGCAGGCCATCACTTTGGCTTGTTGCTGGCCTCTGAGCCTCAGTTTTCTTGTCTGTAAACATATGCCCATATGAATAATTATTCTATCTCAAGGGCTGGATGTGAGCAGTGAAGGAGAAATATCCTTAATCATGTCTGGGACTCAAGGAATAAATAAGACCCAATGTCATACAAGAACTAATAGGATTTCACTCTTTGGATGAAGATTTGGTAATCTGAACCTAGTGAGATGCCCTTTGTGGATCTCCCTTGGGGAGAAGGGAAATGGGAGAGGTGGGTGGGCACATGTCCAACTCATCTCCCTTTCAAAACTCTTGCCAACTACCTAGGGCACCCATATTGAACTTGAACTCCTCAGGGAGAATGCATGAACAAGCCACCAAGCCAAAGGCAGGAATTACCTCCAGCAGCACTTCATGGAGATACAGTGTATGTACTGGGATAAGTGAGGGAATCTCAGCGGTGGGATTTGGGGCACGTTTCTGCCGTTCTTCCCTGGTAGCTCAGCTGGTAAAGGATCCACCCGAAATGAGGGTAGACCTGGGTTCGATCCCTGGTTTGGGAAGATCCCCTGGAGAAGGGAATGGCTACCCACTCCAGTATTCTGGCCTGGAGAATTCCATGGACTGTATAGTCTATGGGGTTGCAAACAGTCGGACATGACTGAGCGACTTTCACTTTCTGCGGTGTGTGCACGCGTGCATATATTCCATTTATATTTGCCCAAGAGTCCTATTTCCCAGAAATTTTTAAAAATTAAAAAGAACACATTCACAGATGTCTAATTTACATCCAATAAAATGCATACATTTCAAGTGTACAGTCTGTGTTTTAACAACTGTATGTAACTGTACAACCATCCTCATAAACAAGAGGGGAGACATTTCTGTTACTCTAGAATGTTTACTCTTTCCCACCTCCACCCCAACCACTAATTTGCTTTTTGTCACTAGAAGTTTTCTTTTCTAGAGTTTCATATAAGTGGAATCATATGGTGTGCCCGTTACCAATTTACTGCCTCACAGCTCCAAGTTGAGAAACTGGAGTTCAGGCATTTATATCTTCTTCCTTCGCCGGCTGCCATGCTAAAGTTTTCCAGTAGAGGGAGCCAGAGAGGTGTTGCAGGAGGCAAGACTTTTGCTTCTAACTTCCAGACGCGGTTCCCCAAAGGCAGTCACAAGGGTGTAGGCTTCTCCAGTGCCTGGCAGTGAGGAGCACCCCTCAGCCAGCACCTTGCCCTGGTACCCACCTCAGCTAGTTTCTTGGCTGAGTGCCTCTGGTGAGACACTTCCTTGTGAACTGTTTTCCCTAGCATCCTTAAAGGACCGACTTCCGGCAAGTTCCAGAGGATGGATTTCCAGCAAGTTCCACAGCCGGAGCACCAGAGGGACTCCTTTGCCCTTTAGGGAACAATGTCCAAGTGGTCTCCCAAAGCATCAGGGTCTGGGGGCTTCCCTGGTGGTCCTGTGGCTTAAGGCTCCATGCTCCCAATGCAGGGATCCAGGGTTCAATCCCTGGTCAGGGAACTAGATCCTGCATGCCACAGCTAAGACCTGGCATGGCCAAATAAATACAAATAGATGTTAAAAAAAACCCCAAACCCCCCGAAGCATGAGGGTTTCTGGGACTGCCAAGGACAGTCTGGAGGTGACACCGTTCTCAAGCTCTCTATCTTAGCTGTTAGGGGTAGAGGCTGCTCCCTGTATTTGCCATTTTATATTCTTTACCATACTCTTTATTTCTCAGGAGCTACTCCTTCTAACTCTAATCCCCTGCTATGATGAATAAATCTGTATATTAAACATCCTCCTTTCAAATTACTGTGTGGTTTCAGTCTCTGGAATGGACCCTGAGTGATAACCCTAGGATGCACCCCTGTGTCTTCTTTCCTTCAGCAGAACATTGTGTGATTCAGCCACATCATTGCTGTATTAATCGCCAGTTCACGCCTGTTTATCACTGAGTAGTATTCCATTGAACAGATAAACCACAATCTGTTTACTCACTCAGCATGACGGACATTTGGATTGTTTCCAGCTTGAGGCTGTTATGAATAAAGCTTCTACAAACATTCACATTCAAGTGGTTGTCTGGACATATGTTTTCATTTCTCACGAGTAAATATGTAGGACTGGAATTCTTGGATCACATGTTCTTTATGAGAACACGCCCAATCATTTTTTTCAGCATGACTGTGCACTCCCATCAACAGTGTATGACAGCTGCACTTGCTAGAACCTTATATGGTCAATCTTTTCAATTTTAGGCAGAATGGCTTCCATTTCATGCCTTGGAGAGATTTTCCTCTTCCTGACATTCTCCCTTATCAATTTTAACACTTTACTCTTGAACGGTGGTGCCGGTGTTGTCTCTATTTTATTTTATTTTTGGCCACACTGTGCTACTTGTAGGATCTTAGTTCCCCAACCTGGGGTTGAACCTGAGCCCTCAGCAGTGAAAGCGCCCAGTCCTAATCATTGGACTGTCAGGGAGGGAAGTCCTGCCAGTGTTGTTCCTAACCTACCACAAATGGTTACAGAAATATCATCAAGAAACAAGATTGAGACTTCTCTGGTGGTTCGGTGGCTAAGACCCTGAGCTCCCAATGCAGGGGGCCTGGGTTAAATTCCTGCTCAGGGAACTAGACCCCATATGCCCCAACTAAGAGTTCATATGCTGCTGCAACTGGGACCCAGTGAAGGCAAATAAAGGCTTTCCAGGTGGTGTTAGTGGTAAAGAGCCCACCTGCCAATGTAGAGAGGCAGATTTGATCCCTGGGTTGGGAAGATCCCCTGGAAGAGGGCATGGCAACCCACTCCAATATTCTTGCTTGGAGAATCCCACGGATAAAGGAAACTGGCGGGCTGGAGTCCATAGGTTTGCCAAGAGTTGGACACAACTGAAGCGACTCAGCATGCATGCATGCAGCCAAATAAATAAAAAATTAAAAACAAATGAAATATATAAGCAACAAGGGTATACTGTACAGCACAGGGAATTATAGCCAAACAAACAAACAAAAAAACCCCAAAAAACAAGATTGAAAATTTCTCGCTCTTTAGAATTATTTGCATGTACAAAGATTTGGCATGCCTTCTCCTTCAAGAAGGAAGACTGAGATATAGATAATCAGGGCCTGTACTGGCCTGTAAGAGTCTTTAGGTAGATTTTTTTTTAAAGGCACCTCTTCTGGGTGAAGGCAAGCCTGGGGTAGCATGAGCTGGTGACTGGAGCAAGGCATGGATCTGAGTCCCCACTCACACCACCGCCCCTGGCTGGCCTCACAATGACAACAGCTGGTCCTGTGCTGCGTGCTTGCTAAGTCACGTCCAAAACACTTTGTGACCTTATGGACTGTAACCCGCCAGGTTCCTCCATCCATGGGATTTTCCAGGCAAGAATACAGTGTGGGCTGCCATGCTTTCCTCCAGGGGATCTTCCCGACCCAAGCATGGAACCCACGTCTCCTCTGCCTCCTGTGTTAGCAAGCAGGTTCTTTACCACTAGCGCCGCCTGGGGTTCTGCCTCTAAGTGAGGTGGACAGGGTGCAAGCCAGCAGGGAGTGGTGGAGCCTCTGTCAGTCCGGAGAGAAGAGCCCAGCGTGGAGGCTGTGCCAGCGCTCATTCTGGCTGACTTACTGCCCAGTAGGAAGGTGGGCCTAGTTTGGCCACATCTTCCAGTTTGTCAAGAGACTAGAAATCCATGTCTTTATGTGAAATCACCTGAATTTTAAATGTTAGCAGTGCATTTAAAGGAAAAAAAAATATTATAGCACAGTGTAGGCCAGAAGAGACAGAACTTCAAACCCAGGAACTGATAGGGGATGATCTTTTGTGGCTTCTGTATTATTCCCATTGATTGTCACATGAGGAAACTGAGGCCCAGAGATGTGAAATGATGTACACAGCAGTCAAAAGTGGAGTGGCATGGACTTTCCTGGTGGCCCAGAAGTTAAGAATCCACCTTGCAATACAGAGTACATGAGTTCAATCCCTAAGATTGCACATGCCTCAGAGCAACTAAGCCTGTGGGCCACAACTAGAGATCCCACATGTTGCAACTAAGACCTGATGCAGCCAAATAAATAAAGATTAAAAAGAAAAGATTTCTTGGATATAATACCAAAAGTATGATTTATAAAAGAAAAAATGGATTAATTAAACATTATCAAAATTTTAAACCTTTGTACTTCAAAAGACATTATTAAGAAAATAAAAGACAAGCTACAGATTGGCAGAAAATATTTGTATATCACATGCTTGATAAAAGACTTGAATCTAGAATATATACAGAACACTTAAAATTCAATAATGTGACAAATCAATTTAAAAACTGACAAAAGATTTGAATAGACATTTCACCAAAGAAGAAAGACAAAGGACTAATAAGCAAATGCGGGCTTCCCAGCTGGCACTAGTCGTAAAGAACCCACCTGCTAATGCAAGAGACATGGGTTCGATCCCTCGGGAAAATCCCCTGAAGGAGGCCATGGCAAGTCACTCTAGTACTCTTGTCTGGAGTATCTCGTGGACAGAGGAGCCTGGCTGGCTACAGTCCAGGGGATCGCAAAGAGTCAGCATAACTGAAGCGACTTAGCATAGTAATAAGCACATGAAAAGATGCTCAAATTCATTAGTCGTGAAGGAAATGCAAATTAAAACCACAGTGAGATGCCACTTCATGCCCTCTAGAATGGCTGCTGTCCAAAAGATTGCTGAAGACAGGGAGAACCTGGGACCCATATACACTGCTGATGGGAATGTAAAATGGTAAAGCCTCTTTGGAAAACAGTTTCTATAAAAGTTGAACATTTAAAAAAAAAAAGTGAAATATAAATTTACCATGAAATCCAACAATTCTTTTTTTTTAAAAAAAATATGTATTTATTTATTTTGGCTTCAAGGAATATGGGATCCTAGTTCCTCAACCAGGGATCAAACTTGTGCCCCCTGCATTGGAAGCTTGGAGTCTTAACCACTGGGAGTTTGAAGCACAGCAATTCTACTACTAGGCTATCTACCCAAGAGAAATGAAAAGGTAAGTCACACAAAGACTGGCTTGACTGCCAAAGTGCACAGCAGCATTATATATTTGAAAACAATCCAGGTGTCTATCAACTGGTGAATGGATAAACAGATAAACAATATGTGGTCTATCCATACAATGGAATGCTGTTAACACTAAAAGAAATGAGGGCTCCCCTGGTGGTGCAGTGTTTAAGAATCTGCCTCTAAAAAAAAAAAAAAAAAAAAGAATCTGCCTGCAAAAAAAAAAAAAAAAAGAACCTGCCTGCAGGGGACACTAGTTTGATCCCTAGTGGGGGAAGATTCCACAAGCCGTGGGTCAACTACTGAGACCTCCTGCTGCAACCACTGAAGCCCCAGGACCCTAGAGCCTCTGCTTAACGGCAACTAGAGAAAGACCACGCAGAGCAAGGAAGACCCAGTGCAGCCAAAAATCAAAACAAAACAAAACAATAAAAGGAATGGAGCAATGGTACAAGATACAATGAGAATGAACCCTAAGACAGCATGCTAAGTGAAAGTGCTGGATACGAAAGGCTACATATTGTATGATGTGTCTAAATGAAATGTCCAGAAAAGACTATCTAAATATAGGGAAAGATGAGGAGTTGCTGTGACTGGCATGGGAACAAGGAGTGACCACAAATAGGCACAATGGATATTTTGGAGGTGATAGAAATGCTCTAACACTGTAGGGCTGGCTGCCAGACTCTGAAAACTCACTAGATCACTGAACCGTACACTCGACAGGGCTGAATTTTATGGTATGTAAATTACTTCAATAAAGCTGTCAAGAAAAAAAACCCCAAACCCTGCACACTTTACAGTTACAGCGTGTAAGACCTAACTAGGGTAATGGAACAGACTATAGATGTAATCAGCCTTGATGGTGTGAAGGCAAATGCATTACCGACAGGATGGGAAAGGAAAGGTGGGGGAGCGGAAGCCAAGACACTCCTCTCACTCACTGAGCATCACGGGAATCACAAGTTGCCAGAATAAAAAAATACAAGTGAAGCAAAAAATTTAAAGTCTCAAAGGTAAATAAGAAATGATCTTAAAGAAGTACAAGTATTAAAAATTAGTGGAGTGAATACGCATTGAGCTAAATACCATCTTTCATAGCTGACAGTAATAGACAACTTTTAATTCCTCTATTTCTCTGTCATTTTCACTGTCATCACCTTCTCAGTTATCCAACTGCCTTCTGAACCACAGCGTGGGTGAGATGAGAGGCAAAGTTACTTTGGATTTTGGTATATTCTAGTTTAAACGTCATGGACATCATGTGTGTTAAAGAATATGCTTTTATTAAAAAAAAAAAACCCACAACCAACCAACTAACCAATAATACAACGTTACCATAATTTACTTACAGTGAGAACTCCCATACACACCTGATGAGAGTAAAAATTGGTGCAACCGATTTGGAAACTAGTTGGGGATTTTTTTTTTTACTGAAATTAGAAAAGTGCCTTTCCAACAAGCCATCAATTTGACCCTAAAACCAGGAAACATATACTAGAATATTCACGACAGCATTGCCCCTCATAGCTCCAACTTGGAAATGATCCAGGTGCCCACATAGGGTGTATAAATGAATTAAGGCAGTCATAGAATGGGAGACTAAGTGGCAATAATAAAGCGTTAACAATAAGTAAACACAACAGCACAAATGGACCTCAAAAGCATAATTTGGGGTGAAATTTACCAGAGACACAAGTCACCCAGAGTGTGAGTCCCAGGACAATCAGACAGGTGGGGTGGCCTGGGGCAGTCCTGATTTACACCTAGTGTCCCAGGGTAATTAGGGTAAATATTATCAGTGACCCCTATCACTTCCAAAATTACCTGGTTTGAAAACTGGATGATAGATTATATACTTACACCAGTGATTTTTAGAAAGTTTACAGACAGGCTAAATTAATAGGTGCTATTTATGAATGTACATACATATCATATGTAAATCATATGATTTACATATGATAAATGTAATCATATAAACATAAATCATATATATGATAAACATAATCATATGTTTACATGATTATGTTTATATCATATCATATTATGATAAACATAAATCATATATATATAATCATATATATATACACTAAGATCATATATATATATATCTATAAAATCATATATATATATGTTCAGTCGCTCAGTTGTGTCTGACTCTTTGCAACCCCATGGACTGCAGCACGCCAAGCTTCCCTGTCCATCACCATCACTGGCGCTTGCCCAAACTAATGTCCATTTCGTCAGTGATGCCATCCAACCATCTCATCCTCTGTTGTCCCCTTCTCCTCCCGCCTGTATATACATATATAAAAAACAAGCAGAAACTTCCCCAGCATTCTAGTGGCTAAGACTCCGTGCTCCTAATGCAGGGGAAAGTGTTAGTTGCTCAGTCGTGTCCGACTCTCTGCGACCCCCATGGACCATAGCCTGCCAGGTTCCCGGTCCATGGGATTCTCCAGACAAGAATACCGGAATGGGTAGGATCTTCCTGACCCAGAGATCAAACCCAGATCTCCTGCATAGCAGGCAGATTCTTTACCATCTGAGCCACCAGGGGGGTTGGGTTCAATTCCTGGTTGGGGAACTAGATCCCACAAGCCACAACAAAGATTGAAGATCCTGTGTACCACAACTAAGACCCAGTGCAGCCAAATAAACAAATACTAAATATTAAAAAAAAAAAAAAAACCCACAAAACAAAATAACGAAGCAGGGAAACAAGCATTATAAAAGTCAGGATGCTGGTTCCCTCTGTGGGGAAGGAGAAGGCTACTAACCAGAGAAACATCTAGGGGGCTGGCAATGTTCTCCTTGGCCTGGGTGCTGGTTATATACTTTGGTATATATTTCATGTACTTTTCTGTATGAGTGTTATACTTCACAATTTAAAAAAATTATTAATGCTATCAATGAACACCATGATTATTTAAGTCAAAGAAGGGAACGGTTGAATTGCATCTTAGTACAGATTAACAGTTCACATTTGTCGATGCTTTCTTGGTGTGAGGCACCCTGGGAAATTCTTTATGTGCATCGTCTCACTCCCTGGAGGCAGCACTGACATTTCTGGGGCATCACAGGACCAGCCAGGGACAGTGGTTTTGGGAACTGCTGATGACAGTCTGCAGAGGAGGTGGCACTGGGGAGAGGTGAAACTTTGTCAGTTGCAGATTCAGCCAGCCCTGGGTTAGCCTTAGCCCAAACTCAAACTTTTTCATGAACTTGGGCAAATGGGTTTCCCTCTCTTAGCGTAGATTTCTCCTCTGGAAAATGGGATGCGAAGGTCCTCATGTCCTCTCCAGGTTTCCCTGGTGGCTCAGTCAGTAACGAATCTGCCTGCAATGCAGGAGACCTGGGTTTGATCCCTGGATTGGGAAGATCCCCTGGAGAAGGAAATGGCAACCCACTCCTGTATTCTTGCCTGGGAAATCCCATGGACAGAGGAGCCTGGTGGGTTAGAGCCTGGTGGGTTGCAAGAGTTGGACACGACTGAGTGACTAAACCATCACCACACTCCACAATCCCTAAATCCAAAAGCTCTGAAAACCAAGTCTTTCAACAGACCCACTTGATGGCAGACCTGCCTGGAACTGATGGAAGGTTTTGTTTATGATATGAACATGCATTTCACTGAAGAATTATCAGTGTGTTTGATTACTTCCCAGTCCTGCTAGGGATTTTTTTGGGAAACATTTTAAAGTAATTATGTATTTACTTTTGGCTGCCCTATGTCTTTGTTGCTACACGCAGGCTTTCTCTGTTTGCGGAAAGCAGGGGCCACACTCTGGTTTCAGTGGGCGGACTTTTTGTTGTGGTAGTTTCTCTTGTCGTGGAAGAGCCCTGTGCCTCGCCTTGTCTAGGCGTGGGGCTCCAGTAGGTATGGCTTGTGGGCTCTGGAGTGTGGGTTCAGTAGCTGTGATGCACAGGCTTAGTTGCCCCTTCGCATGTGGAATCCTCCCAGACCAGGATCTAACCTGTGTCCCTTGCATTAGCAAGCAGATTCCCAACCACTGGACGATCAGGGAAGTCTACCCCAATAAGGATCATATGTAATACACAGGATGGTTCTTCGTGACTTGCCTCATATTGAATTCCCAAATGCACTGAGTAGCAAAAGTTGTGGCTAACACGCTGTGGACTTGTAGTAACTCTCACTTCCCATGGTGATGGGGAAATTAAACAAGATCAAGGCTGGTCTTCAACAAGTGTTAGCTGCCATTGTGACTGCTGTGATAACGATTAGCAGTCAAGGCCAGCTATGGACTGGAGTCTGGGGCTGCACCTCCTTATGTCAGAATCATGCAGTCACTGAAACCATGACTGGAGGAATGTGGGTTAAGGGGATTCGCACCTAGGAAGGAACAAAATACAGCAGGACACAAAACTGCACCAATGGCAAGATCAGAGCCATCTGGTGAATTTAAAAAAAGGCAAAAGATGGACTTTCCTAGTGGTTCAGTGGTTAAGAATCTGCCTTCCGGTGCAGGGGACGCAGGTTCATCTCTGGTCAGAAAACTAAGATCCCATATGCTTCAGGGGCAGCTAAGCCTGTGTCCTACAATTATTGAGCCCCAAGAGCAGTTATGATGTTATGCATAATTATTCACAGGTGAGCTGGCCATGGTCATTAAGAAAAACCCTTCACAAAATACTAACAACTACTGTTAACTGAACACTAAATCCTCCAGGCATGTGGAAAGTGCTTTCCAAGATCTCACAGAAGTCTCGCCAACAACCCCATGGAGCTGGTGCTATTTTTCAGCTGGGGAAACTGAGGCTTGGAGGAGGGAAGCAATCAACCTGAGGTCACCCAATAAGCAAGGGGCAGATTGGTTTGGAGGACTCCAGGGTTGTGCCACTGTGCATGTTTTTATCTCTGAGTTTCTAAACTTTTATCTTACTTTCTTTATTTTTTATATTTGTTTATTTTTCTGTCTCAATGCATTTTATTTATTTATTTTTATTGGAGTATAGATGGTTTACAATGTTGTGTTAGTTTCTGCCAATAAATCGTCTGTCTTTATCTTCCCTAGATTTCACCATAAAAATGTCACCATACAGAAAAGTTGAGAATATAGTTAAAATGGATATCTCTGTTCCATATTTTGCCATATTTGCTTTCTCTCTCTCTCTTGATGAACTATTAAATACCTGAATATGCATCTCCTAAGAAAGAATAAGGACCCTCTATAGGTCTATTATCTCTCAACCCACTAAGAGAAATTCAATCTACTATCTAATATTCAGTCTATGAACATTTTTTCTCATTGTTCCAAGGTCTTCTGGAATTGTGTCTTCCAAACAAAGATGGGACTCACACACTGCTGGGGGTGCTCATTTCTCTGTAATCTCTTTTAATCTAAAAGACTGCCCCTGGGAATTACCCAGCAGTCCAGTGGTTAGGACTCCAAAATCTCACTGCCAAGGGCTGGGTGTTTTCGGATACCTGGTCTGGGAGTTAGTATTGCCAAAACAAAACAAAAACAAAAAACACTGCCCCGGCCTTTTTCGTTTTTCTTAAACAGATTATATTACTTTTATCATAGGGAAAAAATAAGGCAGTCTCATTTATATTTGATTTGTGAACCGTATGTATATCTTGATTGGATTGAAAAATTAGCATTTAAATAAATATGAAAACTGTATTAAAAGGAGAGTCAACAGATTCTATATATGTATATAGAATACACAAATAGATTTAGATATGCTTAAAGAAAAAGAAACAAAAGTTTACAAAAAATTATTTCTTTAGAGAAGCTAAAGGGAATGTTGTGATTATACAGGGAGGAGAGAAACCCTGGAGATGATAAGCTTCTGTCCCTATCTATTTTTAGCAAAAGATTACAGACACTGTGTAAAAGTTGATAAACTAACAAATAACAATGGAAGAATTTGCTTTGAAGATTTGGAAGGAAATACCAGAGGAATAAAGAGCAAAAATGGTTTAAAAGGACACACAAGTTACTTCTGCCATTTCTGAAAAGTAATTTGATTACAAAATTTAAAAACTGGCTGCAGGGGAGACTGCGCTTGTTTAAAGGATTGATATTGCATGGAAACCTTTCTCTTTTGTACTTGTGTTACTGGGACACTAAAAAATAATGTTATTGTCTATTTTAAAAGTAGATTGGTAATACTATAGTCTTTCGAAATAGCGGTAAACAGCTGCCATCTAAAGTTGAAGGATCAAGACATGGAACGTTAACAAATATGACCGGTCACTGCAAATGTTAACTTAGAACAAAGTTTAAGTTGGGTAGAGCGGCCGCAGCTAAAAACAAACTGTGCCCAAGTTGCTAAAGCAAGAAACGGTGCTCTAAGATCTTCCGATTCGTAGATTTTCCTGCCAACCAGAGGACACAAAAAACAGAATTGGTAAAAAGTGGTCCGGCCTTTCACCAGCTGCTGTGAACACGTGTTGGTCGAGTACGTGGGGGTGGGGGTGGTGTTTAATAGTGGCCTCCTCTGACCAGGCAGGCTGGCGGAGAGGCGAGGGCTTTAGAGGACCGGTTTTGTAGCCAAGCCCTTTCCCTGCGATCTGGGGCTTTCAAATGTGCATTCGTGTAACTCTGGACTTAAAGGGGCAGAAGCCGGGGAAGAGGTGTTGGGGCGCAGGACTCCAGGGACACGCCACTCCGGGCCGGGCCTGGGATGGAAATCCTCCCCGGGGCGCCCCAGCTGCGAGTGTGACGGACACCGGTCCCGACCTCGGTCCCTACCTGTCCCGGCGCTCACCTGGCGGCCTGCTCGGAGGTGGCGGCGGACTACGATCCCCTTCCCCACTCTGCTCTGAGAGGCAGTCCGGGGGGTGCTCCTCGGGATCAGCCCCGCCCGGGGAGTCCCGGGACCTGCGCTCTGGGCAGTCGGTCCTCTGGGAGGGTCGGGGGGTAGTGGCGGCGGTTGAAGTCTGGAGCCGGGGGCTGGAGACTGAAGTCCGGCGGGCAGGCGGGCGGCTGCGCGGAGCGGGAGCGAGGGAGGGGCGGGGTCTGGGAGGCTGCGGGCGGCGGGGGAGGGCTCAGGGGCCGAGAGGCTGGCTGGGAGGAGACCCAATCCCTGCGCTCCCGGATTTGGGGGCCTGCTCGTCGCTCCTTTGGAAAGTGTATACTTTCTCCACGTGGTTACCTGCTGCCCAGGCGCCTCGCGATCGAAGACTGGGGTGGGTCGGTGGAGGCGGGGTGGCGTGGTGGGGGGAGGACATTCACCGCAGGCGTCTCCAGTGGGAGAGTTCTGCTTCCCCCCCCCCCACCCCGAAGTCTCCCGCGGTGGGAATTGTCCCGTCTGCCCCCACTCCCCAAATTCCCCTCTTTCCTTCTCATTCCAGCTGATCTTGAATGGCTTGAAGCAGGTTCCGACTAGAGACTGAGGTCTAGCGGTGGCAGTGAAAGCGCAGAATCCTGATCACTAGACCACCAGGAGCAGTGGCCAGTGACAAGGCCTTGGCACATCAACTGTGTAGAAATGAGTTTCCGCATAGAGACGGAAAGTATTTTTTTTGGAAGAAAAAGGGATAGACCCACGGGAGGGCCCAGATGGGGCATTTCTTCCCGGTTTCCTTTGGCCAATCATCTTGCTTTGCCTGGTTCTGAGTCTGTATTTGGTTTATTTCAGGGTCCTCCCGTCTGCAGGGGCTTGCCTGGTGGCTCAGGCGGTAAAGAATCTGCCTGCAATTCAGGAGACCTGGGTTCGATCCCTGAGTGGGGAAGATCCCCTGGAGAAGGATATGGCAACCCACTCCAGTATTCTTGCTTGGAGAATTCCATGGACAGAGGAGCCTGGCGGCCTACAGTCCATGGGACCACAAAGAGTCAGACACGGCTGAGCAACTAACACTCCCATCTGTGCCTCCGCTTCTCTTAGCCAAGATGGGTTCCATCAAAGAGGCCTAGGGTAAGTTGACATCACTTACCTGCCTTTTGACCTCCAAGGAGCCTTTCTGCGCATGTGTAGCTGAGAATGTCTCCTTGACTTCAAGAATGAGGAACATGGGGTCTTTTATTTCTTATCTGGGCAGGGCCCAGCTCTTCTCTGGCTTCTCATCTTGGAGGACCTGCCCACAGGGGACAAAGACTGGCTGTTCAGACTGGGTCCATCTATCTCCTGCCTCAAGCCGCTGCCTCCAGCATTCACATCTCTCTCACCATCTGTTTACTCCTAGTAAATGGCTGAGCTGTGACTCCAACCCTGGGCCTGGTGAAAAACACTTGAACTGAAGCTCCTGTCTGCAGGAATTCTCTGGAATTTATGTTGTGTCCCCAGGGTGGTGCCTCAGAAGCCCAGGCTTGTTCTTAAGTTGAACATCTCTGCCACGCAACCTCCTGGGGCAACAACCTGGGTGATGCTACATTAGAAACCTGCCCCTCCCCTAAATTGCAGGCAAGGGAATTAATCCGAGGTTCACAGTAAGGATGGGACCAAGACCCATTTCTCTCTTGACCTCTGCCATTGACCTCCACAGTGATTTTTTTTTTTCTTTTTCTGATTGCCTTGGATGGTGTGCACACACTCAAGGACTGACCTTACACATCCTAGAGGCAGCCTTCTGAATTCCAGGCCTCCCGTACATGCGTGTTAAGTGACTTCAGTCGTGTCCGACTCTTTGCAACACCATGGACTGTAGCCCACCAGGCTCCTCTCTCCATAGGATTCTCCAGGCAGGAATACTGCAGTGGGTTGCCATGCCCTCCTCCAGAGGATCTTTCTGACCCAGGAATTGAACTTGTGTCTCTCACGTCTGCTGCATTGGCAGGCGGGTTCTTTACCACTAGCGCCACCTGGGAAGCTACTAGGAAATCATCAGCAATCCCAGTTATCCCAGGGCTCAGTCATCACCGGCACTATGGAACTGATAGAATGCGTCTCTATACTTAGCACAGTGTAGGTGCTTCTGTCTCGGGGCAGAAAGAATTCAATGAGAGGCAGAGTGACAGGTAAGGAAAGAGTTTATTAGTGTAGGAGGCTTGAGTGCTGCACCCTGAGAATTTAGTGGGCTCCAGTTTTATAATCAAAGGAAAAGTGGGGAGGGGGAGAAAACCACCTTTTCCCTCATTCTTGAGTAGATGTCAAGCTTCCAGCAGCAGCTCCTGCTTCATGTCAGGTGGAGTTTTCATGTCCCTACCTGGTCAAGCCAGCTCTGTTCTGGCACAATGGAAATGAGCAAAGAGGCGGTAACATATGCTAAGAATAGTAAATCATCTCAGGTTTCAGTATAATGTCACCCTTTCCTTTTATTCTTATTTTTGGTGTGCCCAGAGGAGCATTTCCTAGGTATTATTAACTTACTGAGCTCACTGGACAGGATGTGGGTCTCATATCACCATCATTTTTACTGTTTGGGGGCATGTCTCAGGCTTCCGTGGCATGGTTTTGTTGCTAAGCAAGTCTGCTTGGCTTTGTGCTTAAGCAAATCTGCTTTCTTCTTTTTTTTAAAACATTTATTTGACCCCAGTGGGTCTTAGTTTTGGCATGTGAGATCTTAGTTCCCCCATCAGAGATGGAACCTGTACCCCTGCATAAGGTTCCCTGTGCAGTCCTTGCAGTCTGATGGGCCTCCTGACCACTAGGGAAGTCTCAAACCTGCTTTCTCAAGTGATCATTGACTTATAGGGGTCTTCCATACTTTTTTCTCTACTCACAATCCCCCAGTGGGATGAAGGTTTCCCCCGGTGACTCAGTAAAGAATCTGCCTGCAATGCCGGAGACCTGGGTTGGGAAGATCCCCTGGAGGAGGGCATGGCAATCCACTCCAATGTTCTTGCTTGGAGAATCCACATGGACAAAGAAGCCTGACAGGTTACAGTTCATGGGGTCACAAAGAGTCAGACATGACTGAGCGTCTAAGCACACACATACACTCAGTGGGATGAAGTATTTAATTACCTACTTTGTCCTTTTACTCAGTCTCTACCAACTAGGCTAAATGCTTTATATGCAATTCTCTACAGTTGCCTCCTCTCTTGAGAAACTGAGGCCCAGAGATGGGTAGGCTTTGCATGAGGTGTAAGTCATTTTCTTGGGGGGTCACACAAGAGGGGGTTTAAGCCTCCTCTCCCCAGATCCCGTCCACTGGAAGCCTGGGAAAGGCATCACAGCTCTGCCATGAGGACAGTGTGAGATCTGCGCCTGCAACAGCCATGAAATTAAAAGACACTTGCTCCTTGAAAGGAAAGCTATGACAAATCTAGAGAACATATTAAAAAGCAGACATCGCTTTGCCAACAAAAATCCATAGAGTCAAAACTATGGTTTTTTTCAGTAGTCATGTACAGATGTGAGATTTGGATGGTAAAGAAGGCTGAGTGCCAAAGAACTGATGCTTTTGAACTGTGGTGCTGGAGAAGACTTGAGAGTCCCTTGGACAGCAAGGAGATCAAACCAGTCAATCCTAAAGGAAATCAACCAAGACTATTCATTGGAAGGACTGACGCTGAAGCTGAAGCTCCAATATTTGGCCACCTGAAGTGAAGAGTCGACTCACTGGAAAAGACCCTGATGCTGGGAAAGATTGAAGGTAGGAGGAGAAAGGGATGACAGAGGATGAGATGGTTGGATGGCATCACCAACTCAATGGACATGAGGTTGAGCAAACTCAGGGAAGCCTGGCATGCTGCAGTCCATGGGGTTGCAAAGAATTGGACTCGACTTAGCGACTGAACAACAGCAATGCCCAGTAAATGCTACCTCTCATTATTTGTACCATCCACCTTTCAAAGCATTTTCTGACACAGGTTGTAAAAGTGTTGTATTATTAATGATGTTTTTAGTATAGATCCACACACAGTCCCTTATCTGAAAGGTCTAGGACTAGATAGTATGGATTCCAGAAATTTTTTTTTTTAAAGTCAGTGGGTTGGGAAGATCCCCTGGAGAAGGGAAAGGCTACCCACTCCAGTATTCTGGCCTGGAGAAGTCCTTGGACTGTATAGTCCATGGAGTCCCAAAGAGTCGGACACGACTGGAGTGACTTTCACTTTCAGAATGTATGTAAGGCATATACAGTGTTCTGCAGTTTCCCAGAAGGATCAGGGCAGCCGTACGTGATCAGGTGGTAATTCTACTTCAAAGCGTGCGTAGATAGAAGTACACTCTCAGTGGAATATTTATCAATATGTGATGTCAATTCTGTCAGGTCTTATTGCTTGAAGACTTTGGGGCCTGATTTATGAAGAAAGTTTGCAGGTAAGAGACTGTAGCAATGGTTTTTAACTTTTTTTTTTTAAATTGATACCGTTATTAAGCAGCTGCTTTGCAGACTTCAGATTATGTAGGTTTGCAGGCACTAAACAATTTATTTCAACAGATAATGCTGGTTTATTACAGATAAAATGGAGCAAAAACACACGGTATCCCCCCCCAAAATAATTGGATTATCAGAGGGTGTTAAAACAATTGGTAAAAGGCTGTTGGAGAATAGTCCAGAATTATTACCCATCAGATGACTTATTCATTAGAGAGGGGGAAAAATATACCTATCAAGTGAGGGATGGTGGGTGTTGGCAGACAGACTCTTAACCAAATGATCAAATGATATCCTCAGTAGTGGGACAGCATGACCTCAAGGGCCTCTTGATGTGATACTATAGGAAGTATACAACATTGCCTAAGCAGAATTCTAGTTAAAAAAATTTAAATCTCTTGTTTATTTTTAAAAATAATTTTATTTATTTATTTATGGCTATGCAGGGTCTTCCTTGCTGGGTGGGTTTATCTCTAGTCGCGGTGAGTGGCGGCTACTCCTAGCTGTGGTGCATGGGCTTCTCACTGCCGTGGCTTCTCTTGTTGCAGAGCAGCGAGCTCGAGGGCGCACAGACTTCACTAGCCGTGGCTCGTGGGTTCTAGAGCTCAGGCTCAGTAGTTGCGGCGCACAGGCTTAGTTGCTCTGTGGCCTGTGGGATCTTTCTGGACTGGTGATCGAACTCGTGTCTCCTGTAGCAGCAGCCAGATTCTTTACCGCTGAGTCACCAGGGAAGTCCTAAATCTACATTTAATAATATGAAAGCAATCAGTATTGAATATAATATAACTGGCCCCTGCCAAGAAATAACTGTCCAGAACTTTTCAAAAAAGTCAACATGAAAAACTAAAAAAGGGACTAAAGGGACAAGAAGCAGAGTCAGTTTGTGCACCTTGGTTGGGGCCCGAATTGGTGATTTCCTCTGGGTTCTGTCTTGCTCGGGGCTGGTTTTCTTTTCCTGTCTGATGATGTAGCTTGTTTCTTGCCATTCTCGACAGAGGCACAAGGCTGCTGTCTATAGGTGATGGCCTGTGCGTTCTGTTATAAATGTTGACTGTTTTCCTGCCAGGCCACGGCATGAATGCGGGCTTTGTGTCTGGGTGTGGGACTTGCTGCTGGGCTGGCCTCCCTCGTGGGTGGTAAGAGACCAGGAGTCCTACTTCCAGCTGCCCTCCCCTCCCCCGCAAGTGCCAGAACAGGACGGGCTTTTTCCAGAAGCCACCACCTAGCTTAGTGACTGCCTCAGGGCTGGCAGAGAGCTGGATCTCTTTAGGGAACCACCCCTCAATTCTTGTCTTCCTGCCCATGAATGCTGGGTGGCTTGTGCCCTGGGGAAGGCGGGAGGATGGGGTGCAGGAAGCTTGGAAAAACCATCATCTGAGCCTGCCTTGGCTGTATTTTCTCATTCCTGCCCATTCACTACAGCCCAGGTCCTGTCGGGCTCGCTCTTTCCTGCAGTCCTGTCTTGAATGCCCTGAACTCTTTACTCTGATTCATGTCCCCAGGCCTCTAGCTTGTTTGTCTTACCAGAAATGTGTGGAATTTGGAATTTCTCAGAAGTGGTGGTATCTGTGGTAGTGAAACCTGAGGGAAGGGGACAGGGCGCAACCTTTAAAAGAATGACAGAGCCCGAGGACACGACATAAGCTGATTAGAAACAAATAGGTCCAAGATGGTGGGCAGGTTGATTTCCACTAGACCTTGAGCCTCAATATACACTCATATGTAACACATTTGCATATGCTAAGTGACATACCCACCAGTGCCTTGACAGTTCCAAGGCTGACCATCCAAGACCAAAAAGTGGGCAGTGGCGTAATCCCTGGAAGTCTCCACCCCTTCCCCCAAATTTCTTGACTTCCTACTTTTGTATTCCAGTCCCCTATTATGAAAAGGACATCTTTTTTGCGTGTTAGTTCTAGAAGGTCTTGTAGGTCTTCATAGAACCGTTCAATTTCAGCTTCTCCAGCATTGCTGATTGGGGCATAGACTTGGATTACTGTGACACTGAATGATTTGCCTTGGAAATGAACAGAGATCATCCTGTCGTTTTTGAGATTTTCTTCGATAGGATTCTTGCCCACAGTAGTAGATATAATGGTTGTCTGAATTAAATTCGCCCACTCCAGTTCATTTTAGTTCACTGTGAGAGTTGGACTATAAAGAAAGCTGAGTGCCAAAGAATTGATGCTTTTCAACTGTGGTGTTGGAAAGGACTCTTGAGAGTCCCTTGGACTGCAAGGAGATCAGACCTGTCAAGTCAGTCCTAAAAGAAATCAGTCCTGAATATTCATTGGAAGGATTGATGCTGAATCTGAAACTCTAATACTTTGGCCACCCGATGGGAAGAACTGACTTATTAGAAAAGACCCTGATGCTGGGGAAGACTGAAGGCAGGAGAAGGGGATGACAGAGGATGAGATGGTTGGATGGCATCACCAACTCGATGGACATGAGTTTGAGCACACTCCGGGAGTTGGTGATGGGCAGGAAAGCCTGGTGTGCTGCACCAGGGGGTCACAGAGTTGGACATGACTGAGCAACTGAGCTGAACTCCCCCAAATATTGGAATGATCCTCCCACTCATTAGCCTATAAAGTTACCCAGCCCATAAAATCTATCCACACCATATTTCAAGGCTGCTCTCCCCTTCTGAGATGACCCACACTCTGTTTGTAGAGTGTGTCTCTTTAAATTCTTACCTATCACATGTCTCTCACGGAATCTTTCTGCAAGAGACATCAAAAACCTGAGCTTCATTAAGTCCTGAGACCAGATGTGTGATCTTGGTTAAAAGGTCATGGAGTCAAGTTGCAATCTGAGTTACACAGTTACACTAGACTGAAGAAAGCCCCTCCCCCCACAAGATATCCTAATTCTTGGAACCTGTGAATATTGTATTGCTGTTGTTCAGTTGCTAAGTCGTGTCCAACTCTGTGATCCCACGAACTGCCAGGCTTCCCTGTCCTTCACTATCTCCTAGCGTTTACTCAGATTCATGCTTGTTGAGTCGGTAATGCTCTCTAACCATCTCATCCTCTGTCACCCCTTTCTCCTTTTGCCTTCAAGCTTTCCAATGAGTTGGCTCTTTGCATCAGTTGGCCAGAGTACTGGCCCAAGCATACCTTTCAGTAAAACTTCCAATCAATATTCAGGGTTGATTTCCTTTAGGACTTACTGGCTTGATCTCCTTGCTATCCAAGGAAATCTCAAGAGTCTTCTCCAGCACCATAGTTCAAAATCATCAATTTTTCAGCGCTCAGCCTCCTTTATGGTCCAACTGTCAACATCCATACATGACCACTGGAAAAACCATAGCTTTGACTAGACTGACTTTTGTTGGCAAAATGAATGTTGCCTAACACAGCAAAAAATATTATGTGGACGTGATTGAGTTAAGGATCTTGGGATGCTGAGGCCAGCCTGAATACAATCTCAGTATTCTTGATAGAAGGGAGACAGGAGGAGCCAGTCAGAGGGAGGGCAATGTGATAACAGAAGCAGAGATTCTAGTGATGGGCTTTGAAGGTGGAGGAAGGGGCCACAAGCCAACTGGAAGCTGAAAAAGGCAAGGACATAGTTTCCCACCCAGAATCTTCTAAAGCAAACAGCCCTGTGCCCCCGTGACTATTGACCTAACTGATTTTGGACTTCTAACCTCTAGAACAATAAAAGGATAACTTTTGCTGTGTTAAGTCATTGAGTTTATGGTAATTTGTTACAGCAGCAAAAGGAAACAAATCCAGTCTCCTTCCCCATCCCTGTGCATTGTCAGCTGATCTCATTTTTTGTTCTATTACTTTGTGCACATGGGACTGTATTATACCCTCTAAGGTGCTAAGAGGGTGGGCTTTGGGTCAGACTTATTTCCTGGTGACAACAGTGATTACTGAGTGACCCAAGGCAGCTCACTCTGTTGTCTCACTGTGCTGTCCTTGTGGTGTGAGGGTCAAATTCCAGTTTCTTTCTTTTTTTTTGTTTTTTGGACTGTGTCACGCAGCAGAGTCTTAGGTCCCCAACCAGGGATTGAACCTGTGCCTTTTGTAATGAAAGTGTGGCGTCTTAACCACTGGACCATCAGGGAAGTCTTGCCTCCATTTTCTTTACTTTTTAAAAAATTTATTTTTTAATTGGAAGAAAATTGCTTTACAATGTTGTGATGGTTTCTGCCGTAATATAATGCAAATCAGCCATAATTGTACATAAATCCCCTTCCTCTTGAGCCTCCCTCCCCTCCCCCTAACCTACCTCTCTAGATTGCCTCCATTTTCTATCAGGCCTGCATATGTTTTGTTTAGTTTTCAGTGTTTTAAAGTGTTTTCATTGAATAGGATAATTATCCTATAGGGTAATTTATTTTGAATAGGATAATATGTTTACATGGTATAAGAATTTAGAAGTATAAAAATGTTTCCAGTGCTAATCTCTCTTCTACCATTGCCTTCAGCTATCCCATTTATCTACTTGATTCAGATATGTTCTTGCAGAGATTTTTCTATACATGGACAAGCAATTGCATATGCACACACTCACACACTCTCTCATCAAATGAATAATAACATACCATATGCTCCCTGTTTGACACTTTGCTTTTATCATATAATGTATATTTTAACATTTAACAATTCTTTTCTAATATGGTTTATTACAGGATTTTGAATATAGTTCCCTGTGCTATCACAATAGGACCTTGTTGTCCATCCATTCTATATATTAGTTTGCATCTGCTAGTCCCAAACTCCCAATATATCCGTTCTCCCCACCTCCTCTCATTTAGTATATTTTTAAAATTTATCTTCCCATATCATTACATAGAAAATTTCCTTTTTAATTTTTTTTTTTAATTGGTCATTTGGCTTGTGGGAGCTTAATTCCCCAGTCAAAGGTGGGGCCTGCGCCCTTGGCAGTGAAAGTCAGAGTCCTAAGTACTGGACCACTGGGGGATTCCCATCCTTATTTACTTATTTATTTTTGTGTGAAAGTACCTGATGCTTTTCTCTTGTCCTCTACTGATAGGAAAAAAAAAAAAGAGTATTTCTAATAGTGCTACCATATACAATGTGTCTTCATAGTATGTATTTCTTTTTTTTTTTCCAACTGTCAAATATTTATTTATTTATTTATTTATTAGTTGGAGGCTAATTACTTCACAACATTTCAGTGGGTTTTGTCATACATTGATATGAATCAGCCATAGAGTTACACGTATTCCCCATCCCGATCCCCCCTCCCACCTCCCTCTCCACCCGATTCCTCTGGGTCTTCCCAGTGCACCAGGCCCGAGCACTTGACTCATGCATCCCACCTGGGCTGGTGTTTCTAAAAGTGACTCAGTCACAAGATATGTGCATGGTTGTGATTTTACTTAACATTTTTTAAAATTTATTTTTATTTTTTGTCTGTGCCATGTGATGGGATCTGAGTTCCACCACCTGGGATGGAACCTGAGGCAACCTCTGTAGTGGAAGCTCCAAGTCTTAACCTCTGGACTGCCGGGGAAGTCCCTTGCTTGTAATTTTAAAAAGGAACAATGGTAAGTGTTGCTGAGTGTGTGGGCAAATTGGAACCCTCACACATTGCTGCTGGTGAAAATGTAAAATGGTGTGGCTGCTTTGAACTCCACCAGTCTGGAAAAGGTCCTCAAAAAGTTGAACACAGAGTTCTCATATAACCCTCAGTTCTACTCTGAGGTATACACCATGGAGAAAGGAAAACATATGTCCACACAAATACCTGTACACAGTGTTCATAGCAGGATTATTCATAACAGCCAAAAGATAGAAACAACCCAAGTGACCATTAATGAATGAATAGATAAGCATAATGTGATATTTCGATGCAATGAAATTATATTATTATTATTATTTTTATTGGCCTCTCTGTGCAGCATGCAGGATCTTAGTTCCCTGACCAGGGATTGAACCTGAGCCTCCTGCATTGGGAATGCTGAGCCTTAACCACTGGACCACCAGGGAAGTCCTGCAAAGAAATTCTTGAAGCAGGATTATTGAGCCAGAAAAAGAAATGAAGTATAAATACATGTTATCACCAGGATGAAACTTGAAATCATTATAAGTTAAAGGACCCAGGACAGAAAGCCACATGCCGTACTGATCCCATTTATTTAGGAATGACCAGAACAGGCAAAGTAGACTAGTGTTTGCCAAAGGGGGCTTCCCAGGTGGTGCTAATGGTAAAGAATCTGCCTGCCAATGCAGGAGACGTAAGAGACGTGAGTTCGATCCCTGGGTTGGGAAGATTCCTTGGAGTAGGAAGTGGCAACCCTCTCCAGTATTCTTGCCTAGAGAATCCTGTGGAAAGAGGAGCCTGGTGGGCTACAGTCCATGGGGTTGCAAAGAGTCGGACATGACTGAAGCAACACCCCCCCCCCCCCAAGGAAACTGCAGAGAAAGGAGAGATGTTAAGGTTCTCAAATCAGATAATGGGTGATGGTTGAATAGTATCGTGTACATACTAGAAACCACAGTCACACAATTTAATATGATAAATTGTTTTGTTATGTGAATTCTATCTCAATAAAAAATACAATACTTTATACAATGGTACGTGCATAAATTTTTCTTAGTTATTGCAGAATTACCCATTGCTCAGCAATGTATGCAAGCAACCATTTTTCCACACTGCTGGATTTGCCAACAACCATGGGGCTTGTGTGTGAATAGGAATACTAACTAATCTTTGTTCTTGGATAAAATCATTAAGCAGTTATTCTTCTATATCAGATTTCCCTAACCCATTAAACAGTCCTTCCAAATGCTATCACTTAAACCCTTCATGAATCTAATATCAGATCCTTGTAAATGTTGTAAGTACTTTAATGGATAGACGAGGCAATCATGTGATAGTATAATGATTATGAAACTGATGACTTGTACTGACTCATGTCACCAATGTGCTGACACCGCGGGTTTGAATTTGTTATTTCTTTACGATGGCTGTTCCAACGTGTATTCTTCTTTCCTGTTGGAAGTATGACTTTATTTGCCTACTGGGAAGAGTCAGCATTACTGGTTCAGAGTTGCCAAGCTTTTGGGTGGAGGTGGAGTCAGTTTGGAGCTAGCCAATGATTCAGGATCAGTGATAAGATGGGGGAGCACCCATCACGGCAGCCCACTAATGCGGTCGTTCCTCAGGAACTGTCCACGGGATCAGCTCTGAACATGTAGAAAGGCTTTATTTATGACCCCAGTGGGCATGACCCCTACCCCCTCCCTTCACATATGTTCTGAGCACATTCTCATATCATACAGGCAGGCACTTTTTGTTCTGAGCAGGACCTGTTTCTTTTTAAAATATTTATTTGACTGCATCGGGTGTTGGTGGTGGCATGCGGGATCTTCGATCTTCTTGCAGCATGGGGGATCTTTAGTTTTGGCATGCAAACTCCTAGTTGCTGTATGTAGGATCTAGTTTCCTGATCAGGGATCAAACCCCTCTGGGAATGTGGAGTCTCAGCCACTGGACCACTAGGGAAGTCCTTGAGCAGGATTTGTTTCTACCCAGTTAAATCCAAAGTCAGTATGGTTTAATAAAACTCCAGCTATTTTTTTTAACTGAGGTAAAAAATATATAACAGGAAATTTGCCAATTTAGTCCTTTTTAAGTGTATGCTGCTGCAGCGCTGGTTGCCTTCCTAATATCTTGCAAACATCACCATTCTCTATTTCCCAAATATTTCATCACTTCCAACAGAAACTCTGTATCCATTACACAGCAATTCCTATTCCTTCCTCCCTTCAGCCCCTGCTAACATCTAATTTACTTTCTATGAATTGCCAATTCTAGATATTTCATATTAGTGGAATCATATGGTATTTTTTCTTTTGTGTCTGGCTTACTTCACTTTGCATAATGCTTCCAAGGTTCATCCATGTATGGTAGCACACCTCTGAGCCTCATTCCTTTTGATGGCTGAATAGTCTTCCTCTGTGTGGATCTGCTGTATTTTGCTTATCCCTTCGTCAGAGATGTTTGGTTTGTAGCCCTTTGGCTACTGTAGATAAAGCTGCTATGAACATTCACCTACAGGTCTCTGCTTGAGTTCCTGCTTCCAATTCTTTATGGGTATATACCTAGGAGAGGAATTGCGCATGTGATTATGGTAGTTCTATGTCTCAGTTTTTGGTAACCAACTGGACAGTTTTCCCACAGCATCTGCACTATTTTACATTCCCACTAGCAACGTATGAGGGTTCCAATTTCACCACATCCTCGCCAGCACTTATTCTCCGTTTTTACCATTATTATGGCCATCCTAGTAGTCATACAGTGTTATGCAACCTCAGATTTTATTTTTTCTGCCACACTGCGTGGCAGGCATGTGGGATCTCAGTTCCCCAACCAGGGATCAAACCCATTCCCCCTGCATTAGAAGCGGGGAATCTTAACCACTGGACTTCCAGGGAAGTCCCGAACCCCAGCTTTTATCCTCGTCAACCATCAAGATCTGAAACACAAGCTGCTACATGTTTTCTAGTTTGGTGTCTTATCAAACGTTTTCAGTCTTTTCCTAAGAAATGACAAATGGTAACTCGCCCAGTCTTACCTTGCATTTCTCTTCTGGTGAGGAAGTGGATCTTCTTTTCTTCTGTTTAAGAATTGCTTGTGTTTCTTTTCCATGATTTTTCTGTTCATCAACCTTTGCCGACTTTCCTGCGGTTACTGGTCATATGCTGTGTTTTAAAAATGAAGCATCGGCTGCAAACACTGAAAGCTCCAGGGGTGACATCACATAAAAATCTAATTTTCCAGCTTCTTTTGGAAGTGCCCTGGTCCGCACACTCAGATGGCAGGAAGTGACTGGAAGAGAGGCTGCTCTGTAGGCTACACCGTCCCCCACCCGCATTCTGGCATGCCTGGGCCCATCACCTGTCACATTACCTGCCTGGCCCTGTGGACATTTGTGGTGGCAGCTCCTGGGATAATCCTTTCAAAGCACTCAGTCCAGAGCCTGGACCTGCAGAAAATTCAAAACAGTTAGAGAGGAAAGAAATTTCAAAAACAGAGCTGGCCAGTCTCATCTTAGTGATTGATGGTGGTTAAGGCACCAGTTAATAAACTAGAAGCACATCTGCTCAGTGATAAAGGGCAGAGTTGGAGGGCAGAGAGTTCCAATGAAAACACATTCAGATCGAGGAAAAGCTTCTGAATGAAAAGGCAAGTTGCAAACGATGGGGTTCAGGACATGCAGCCCTCACACTGGCATTCTGATTATTTTAAGCTGAGGGAATTTGAAAATGGCAGAAGTAGGAAGATCACTCTGACCTCCTCCTTTCTTTGCCCTTCTTCCCTGAAGTAGGTCATAAAATCATCATGTGAGAGGTGTTCCCACCCCACCCCCCATTCCCCTACCCCTATCTCCAACCCCTCAACCTGACCTGGTGGAAAAGATCGTGGCATTTGTGAAGACAAAGGGAGAAAAAGAAGAGTCCTAACAGACCTGCTGTGAGTTTTAATTGCTCAGTCTCACTTGCATAATCTCGGAGAATCTCCCCATCTCAGGACCCTGTAGGGACTTCCCTGATGTTTCAGAGGCTAAGACTCTAAGCTCCCATTGCCGGGGGCCCAAGTTTGATCCCTAGTCAGGGAACTAGGTCCCATATGCTGCGATTAAGCGTTCACCTGCCACAACTAAGATCCAGTGCAGCCAAATGAATAAAAAAATTTTAAAACCTTCTAAAGTCTCTTTTGCAATATAAGGGAGTATTTACATGTTCCAGGGGTGAGGACCTAGGTCATTTGGGGGCCAAATTCAACCTACCAGAAACCATGGTTCTTTTATTTATTTAATTTTATTAAATAATTTTTTTTCACAGGCATAATTCTCTTACAATTAATACTTGCTACAAAAAGGACTTGAACATCATCTACAATTACACCACCATTCAGAGGTTGAATATCACATCCATGACAGTGTACTCAGATCACAAAAAATCTTTTCATACTTTCCAAATAGTCTTTTCTCTCAGCTATAGAGGTCAGTTACCTGAGCCAAACTTGTTCTTAATAAGTAGAATTTTTATGTCCATTCAAAGAGTCTCTTACATCTTTCTGGGCCTATTCATTTGCAGACAGGAATAGATACTATGACCACATTTTTCACATCATGCATTGACAGGTGATGCCTGCTCTTCTTAGGCTGTCTGATTTCTCCAGGATAAAAGGAGTGACTCTCGGCAGGGCCACGTGGATGAGGAAGTTCTGTGTGGAAGAGATCACATCCTTGCGCATCTTCTCTGCAGGGTCTAGCTTTGGATTCAGGCTCTTGATGCAAAACACTGTGGCTCGGCTCCACCCGTGGTTCTAGTTTCTTCTTTTTTGACTGTGCCTCAGTGCAGGCGGGATCTTAGTTCCCCGACCAGGGATCAAACCCATGCGCCCTGCAGTGGAAGTGCAGAGTACCAACCACTGGGCTGCCAGGGAAGTCCCTCGACCATGCTTCTTTTTATTTCAAGAGTCGTCATCATCTGGACTTCCCTGATGGCTTAGCAGTGAGGACTCCACCTGCCGAGGTAGGAGACATGGGTTTGATCCCTGGGTTGGGGAGATCTCCTAGAGAAGGAAATAGCAACCCTCTCCAGTATTCTTGCCTAGGAAAATCCCCTGGACAGAGAGGCCTGGTGGGCTACAGTCCATGGGGTCACAAAAAGTCAGATGCGACTTAGCGACTAAACAAGAAGTCATCATCCTAATAGATATTTACACAATAATGTTCTATAGTAATAGCTCTTACGTGCCAGGTGCTGGGCTAAGAGCTTTAGGTATGCTATCTCATCTAATCCTTCCAGCAACCCTCGGAGGCAGGTACCCTGCTGTCCTGAAGATGCAGGCAAAGAGAACACAGGGAAGGGATGAGAAGAGCTCTGACCCCAGAGCCCACCACTGTCATCCTGGGCTGAGCCCCCCGAGAGCATGAGAACCACGGCTACCCCAGATGCCCCTTTCCCTGGACAGAGGTTTCCTAAGGCTTCGTACACTGAATTTTGTACCTTGTTCTTCATGTGTTGGCCCCTTCACAAACTCCTCCTGCCATTATTTTATGAAGCTGGCCCACTCAGCAGGAGAAGCTCTGCTGAATCAGAGATCTAAGGACTGCGGGGTTACCTGTGGGTGGCAGGTGCACGATGGGGAATCTCTGAAAGCCTCAGGCTCATGTACGCCTGCACAAGTCAGACTTGCTGGGAATCAGTGCATGTGATTTTCTCTAAGGCAGTGTTTGCCAAGTATCCAGTGTCTGTAATCGGGATCACCTTTGAAGATCCACGCTTAGGAAGAAAGACAGCCCGGAGTTTTTGTCAAGCTGGCCAGCTGAGCCACCAGGAGACCATGCGTTGCCCGGGGATTGCTGGTACAGGAGAAGAGATTTTGAAGAGAAATGTATGAATATAGCCTTCACAAACAATACTTCCCTGGGGCAAAGAAACAGAAGAGCAGCGCTTACATGATTGATGGCACATGTGCTGGTAGTGGGTTGCCTTATGACTTATGTGAAAAAAATATGTTTTTATTAACAATCATAATGTTTTGGGGAAAACACTGAAAACTCATACAAAGCATGCCAAGCTATAAGATCTTCATTATCATTGATGAAAATGAGGCTAATAAGAGAGAGGATGTTGATTAAAAGCTGAGGTGGGGGTTTGGGAAAAGCTGAGATTTATCTGTCAAATAGAGATCCAAGTTAGAAGTTAATTTTTCTCTTCCTCTTTCTCTCCAGGTTGATAAAACAACTCTGCCCCATGAAGTTATTCAGGGATCTTGGTTCCTCCTAGGTGCTGGTCTTGTCTTTGTGGTCAGATGGCTCATCACGACTAGCATACCACACAAGACCATGCCTGGCTGCATGGGAGGATGGGAAATGTAGGTTTTCTATCTGCAGGATCTTATGCCCAATGAGGTACTGTTACTATTGTATTAGTTAGTTACTGCTGTATAACAAATCACTCCCCTACAACACTTATGCGTGCATGCTAAGTCACTTCAGTTGTGTCTGACTCTTTGCAACCCTATGGAGAGTAGCCCACCAGGCTCCTTTGTCCATGGGATTCTCCAGGCAAGAATACTGGAGTGAGTTGCCATGCCCTCCTCCAGGGGATCTCCCCGACCCAGGAATTGAAGCTGAGTCTCTTTTGTCTCCTGCACTGGCAGACGGGTTCTTTACCACTAGTGCCATCTGTGAAGACCCCTAAACACTTAGTGATTTGAAACAATGAACGCTTTTTATCTTATGTTTTCTAAGGTCAGGAATCAGTCCCTCTGGGTCAGAGTCTCTTCCAAAACTACAAGTAAGGTGTTGGCCAAAGTTGGAGTCATTTCAAAGCAACAGGGGGAAGACACATTTCCAAGATTTCTGGCATGCTTGTTGGCAGGTCCCAGGTCCTCACTGGTTATCGGTCAGTGACATCAATTCCTTGCCATCCGGGCCTCCCTGCAGGGTGGCTCAGAGTGTGGCTTCCCTCTGAGCAAGAGAGCAAGTGAGAGAGACTTTACTGGTGGTCTGGTGACTAAAAATCTCCCTGCCAATGCAGAAGACACGGATTCGATCCTTAGTCTGGGACGATCACTCGTGCTATGAAACAACTAAGCCCCTGTGCCGCAATTACTGAGCTCACACAACTACTGAGGCCTGGAAACCTAGAACCCATGCTCTGCAACAAGAGAAACTGCCACGAGAAACTTGCACACTGCAACTAGAGAGTAGCCTCTGCTCTCTGCAAGAGAGAGAGCCTGCAGGCGCAGCAGGGAAGACCCAGTGAAGCCCCAAATAAAAATTAATTAATTAAAAAAAATCGAGCAAGCAAGTGAGAGAGGCAGAGAGGGCAAGCAAGAGAGAAGTCACAGCCTCAGACCTCAGAAGTGACATCTCACTACTTTGGCCATTTTCTGTTTGTTCAAGGTGAGCCACTTAAATCCAGTGCACACGCCCAGAGGAGGGGACAGTGCCGAGGATAAACACGTGGAGTTGGGGCTCACTGGAGGTCATCTCAGAGGCTTCCTGTGATCACTGGAGGTCATCTCAGAGGCTTCCTGTGATCACTGGAGGTCATCTCAGAGGCTTCCTCTGGACCAAAGGGAGGTGGGCAGGGGGACAAAGTAAAGCTGTGTCTTGCACCATTTCTCTTAAGTGAAAATTAGTAACTTACACCAGTGAGGGGCCCTGTAGAAAGAAATGGCAACTCACTCCCAGTATTCTTGCCTGAGAAATCCCACGGACAGAGGAGCCTGGTGGGCTACAGTCTATGGGGTCACGGAGTCTGACACAACTGAGCAACTAAAACAACAATAACAGCTAGTGGGGTGGGGAGGCTTCTTACCAACAGAGGACAGAGGGTCCAGAAGTGTTCTGGTGTCACTGGGAAGATGTCTGTGGATGGAAAAGATGAATGACTTCATGTTTTATGTTAATCTTCAATACATTAACACTACCAATTAAAAATATACTCCTTTTTAGCTTCAAAATTTACTTCCAAATATTATGCTATTTAAAAATGCAGTAAATTTTAATTTTTATTTATTTAAACTTTTTTTGGGAGTATAGTTGATTTACAATGTTGCATTAGTTTCAGGTATACGGCAAAGTGAATTAGTTATACATATACATATACCCACTCTTGTTTAGGATTCTTTTCCCACATAGGTATTTACATAGTATTGAATAGAGGTCCCTGTGCTCCAGAGTAGGTCCTTATTTAAATCCAATCATTTTAACAGGCACTTTCAGGGAGGTCTTTGATTAATGTTCAATCAAGTCCAGTTAAAATAGCTTCACATCCTATTTAGAATTTTAGCTAATTAAATTTCTTTTAAGTGCTCTGCTTTCACACATTTTAACACATCTCAATTTTCTTTGACCACTCAATAGAAGCTTCTAAAAAGCACACCCTCCCCAGGTTCTTAACTCGTATAATAAATTACAAGCATATCAAGATCTTTTAAATATTCTAGTACCATTTACTCACTTTGAAAAATTCCCTTTCACGTTTCAGTGAAAAATTACAAGTCTAAAATAATGAATTACTCAATTATACACGTTACGTAGGAAGACTGACATTTACAGGACACGTTTGTCCCATTTTTATGTCAAATTCTCTTAAACATTTCAAATATATTAAATACTGAATATCCCAGATGATTCTTAAACATAACATGAAAGTATTAATTCTGTGGGTGCCATTGGCTTTCTCTATGTAATTGTAAACCTTCTTACAACTGGGCATTAAAAAACATTCTTAAGGAAAATTTTATTAGCGTGGTGAGATTGATTCGTAGCCAGAAATTTGAGGCTGGAACAAGAACAAGAGCTCTGACTTATTGGCTATGAAAAAATCCACAGGGTTCTTTTTAAATAGTTACCAAAACAAAGTGGCTTCACAGGCTGCCAAGTTCTGATTCCCGGCTTGTGTCCCAGGTCAGGGTGTACCATTCCCTCACATGAGTACCAGTTCACAGCCAGTGAAGTCAGAGGAAGTCTGCAAGGCTACCTGGGGTTGCTCACAGCTGGATTGGCGTCAGCTGGTCTGTCTACTGCCCAGCTGTCTATTCTGCATTCTTTCCTGAGTCTTGCTGTCAGGCCTGGCCTCAGCCCCTGCAGGGAGCTAAATGCTGTCCAGTGTGTTAATGGTATCACTCAGCATCCCTTTGCCTGGCTCTGCTCTTGGCCAGGCTGAAGTCAGGGTTGTGACGCAGAGATGAACAAGGATGTCTTAAGGTCTCCCAGGGATCGGGGATCAGGAATTTGGAGACTATCCCTGGGATAGATCAACTCTCCTGTCTATAGGATGGGAATGTGGGGAGGGTGCAACCGGCCTGGAATTAACCAGCCTGGGTGTGGAGGGAGCAGCTGGGCTCAAATTCTTTTTTCTATGTTTTTTTTTTTTTTTTCTTTTTTTTCTGGCCATGCCACGTGGCTTGCAGAATCTTAACTCTGGGACCAGGGACTGAGTCTGGGCTGTGGTCAGTGAAAGTGCTGAGTCCTAACCACCGGACTGCCAAGGAATTCTCTGGGCTCAAATTGGAGGGGGATGCAAAGGGCCAACAGGGAGGAAGATCAGAGAACAGGCTCTTGCAGGAGGTGATGGTGGAGAGGGACAGTGGAAGGATGCTGGCCAAACAACCTCACAGTCCAGCCCTGCTCCTTCCACCCTCACTGAGTAGGGGTGAGGAGGTGGTTCAGTCAGCCCAGACATGAGCATCTGCAGCATGCAGCACCTACGTGCGGAGTGCCTTCCTGGATCCTGCTGTCTCCGAGTTAGATGAATCATAACCAAGGTAAGAGGCAATCCTGCCCAGGACTAGAGTCAGGAGATAGCAGAGGTGGGACTGATTCTGCATATGTATTTCTTAAAGTTATTCATTTCAAGTGTGTTTAAATGGTTGTTGTTCAGTTGCTAAGTCGTGTCTGACCCTTTATGACCCAATGGACTGTAGCATGCCAGCCAGGCTTCTCTGTCCTTCACTATCCCTCAGAGTTTGCTCAGACTCATGTCCATTGAGTTGGTGATGCTATCCAACCATCTGATCCTCTGCCATCCCCTTCTCCTCCTACCCTCAATCTTTTCCAGCATCAGGATCTTTTCTAATGAGTCGGCTCATCACATCAGGTGGCCAAAGTATTGGAGCTTCAGTTTCAGCATTAGTTCTTCCAGGGAATATTCAGGGTTGGTTTCCTTTAGAGTTGACTGGTTTGATCTCCTTGCTGGCCAAAGAACTCTCAAGAGTCTTCTCCAGCACCACAGTTCGAAAACATCAATTTAAATGGTAATAAGCAATTAAATGTATATATTACTATTATTAAAAATTTCATTGGAATATAATTGCTTTGCAAAAAATATTAGTTTTTACTGTACTCTACATGTATTTTGAAGGGAAGAAACAGGATTTTCTTTTGGGCTGGGTGGAGAGACAAGAGAGAGAGGAATCCAGAACGAGGCCAGGGTCTCTGATTTGAGCATCTGGTTAAACAAAAGGAACTTTTCCTGAGGATGGCCTGAGCAAAAGGTTTAGAGGGGCCTGATATTAATTCTTTCCAGGCATGTGCTGCGGACCTCAAGGCACAATATCCTTCCAAATGTTGTAACCACAATCTGAGTATGAAATACATTTTCCATAGCAATCAGTACACAGAATTTCTTGCAGCTATTTACCCTTACTATATGCCAAGTCAGACATGACTTGGTGACTAAACAAACAACAAATATGTCATGTACTCTGGAAAAATCAATTTTTTATTGTATTCCATTTAAAAACAAAGTGCTAATTATGACTTGTCAATAAGTCTTGGCCAGAAATTTGTAAACCACTATTCTGGGTTCTACCTCTTTGAAACTTGTTTTGGGCTTATTACTGCCCTGGAGAAGTCGAGGAGCTCAGGCTGGGCTAACCACGGGGCAGTCAAAAATGGCTCAGGTGACTGGAGGGGGGAGATGCTGACGAATGGGGGAGACCAGGGGCAGGTGGGACTCCTGCGGACCCCCCAGGGATGGCTATGCTGGGCTAGGGAAAAGTTCAAGTCTGCTGACCCAGCATGGAAGACTGGCACGGACAGGCAATGAGGGCAGCAAGGGTCTGCGAGCATGGAGCAGGGGTGAATGGGCTGCTGGGTGGCTGCGGGCAGGCACCTCCCCACCCCTACTCCTGCAGAGCATGGCCAGGATCTGAGGCACCGTGGAAATGACACCTGGTGGAGAACAGCACCTCCGATCCAGCTTCTGGGACCCACTCTGCTTCTTGCTGCCAGTGAGTGCCTGCCCCCTGCCCTCACCAGCCCCAGGGTGGGTCCAGTAATTTAATTATGTCCTCAAGGAGCCTAGCTGTCTCTCCATCCCCTTCACCATCCTCAGTACATTGGCTTTTATCCATCAAGGTGGTGGCCTCAGTTGCAGGCGCTATAACTACACACGGAGGCAGGAAGGAATGGGAACGGAGGGCCTCCCCTGCAGAGAACGGGGCCACATGGCCACCTGCCTGCAGAAGCCAGCATCCAACAAAGGGAAATACGTCTGCCTCCTGAGCCTGGCCCATGGTTGCATCTAAAAAAATATCGTGGGGACTTTCCTGGTGGTCCAGTGGGCTAAGATCTTGCCCTTCCAATGCAGGTGGCTCGGGTTCCATCCGTGGTTGGGGAACTAGATCCCACAGGGTGCAACTAAGACTTCTCATGCCCCAACTAAAGATCCTGCATACTGCGACTATGATCAAAGATCCTACGTGCCACAAATGAGGCCAAGCACAGCCAAAGAAATAAAAATAAGTATTTTTAAAAATAGCAGTTCTGGGTTTCCCTGGTGGTCCACTGGTTAAAAGAATCTGCCTTGCAATGCAGGGGACACCGGTTCGATCCCTGATCTAGGAAAATCCCATGTGCAGAAAAATCCCAGTAAGCCAACAAGCAACATCTAGTGAAACCTGCACACCACAACAGAAGAAGTCACTGCAGTGAGAAACCCATGCACCGTGGCTAGAGAGTAGACCCTACTTGCCGTGACTAGAGAAAGCCAGAGCACAGCAACGAAGGTCCAGTGCAGCCAAAAATAAATAAATAATAAAAATTATATATATATATATATATATAGTGTGGTTCTGCTAGCGAGGAAAGGGGATGGCTGGCAAGTAACAGGGCTGCCACAGCAGGACTAAGATGACATCTGCCTTTTTTAATAGCACCCCAGTCATTGTTGAGCACTGGGGCGTGGCCTCAGAATCTCCCTGTGTGTCCCTTTGATTATGGGAGGTGGTGAGGAAGTGTTGAGAAGAGCAGAAGAGAGGAGGGGGCTTGGCAGGTTGATATTCACCAACCTGGGTGGAATATTTTAATATTTAAACAATCCGTCTGACTAACAGAGGTAGGTCGTGTCTGGCTGTATGTGACCCCATGAACTGTAGCCCACCAGGCTCCTCCGTCCTTGGGATTCCCCAGGCAAGAATACTGAAGAGAATGGGTGGCCAGTCTCTTCTCCAGGGGATCTCTCCGACCCAGGGATGGAACCCGGGTCTCCTGCATTGCAGATGGATTCTTTATCCACTGAACTATGAGGGAAATCCCTGGGAATGCTCAAGAAAACAGAACAGAGTCTTGTACATAAGGAAACAGGCTCGAAAACAGGAACTAATTCAAGATGGCTGAGAGGCATTAAAGTAGCTTCTAAGCACTAAGGGTGTGCCTCTAATTACGTATAATAACAACATAACGATACTAATTACAATCATCTGACAGCTGTCCCTCTATACCAGGCCTTATTCCAAGCATAACACACATGTTAGCACACACTTTAACATGCAGGTGCATGCTGCTATATGGGTAGATATGGTACATAGTGAAGACATACCGGGTAAATACTGTTATTGGCAATATTATGTAGAGGAGGAAGTTCTTAGAAGTTAAGCGGTTCACCCAGGACAGTGGTTCTCAACTGGAGTGACTTTGCCCTCCCAGGAGACATTTGGCAGTATTTGAAGACACTTTCGGGCTTCCCAGGTGGCCTAGTGGTAAAGAACCTACCTGCCAATGCAGGAGACATGAGAGAAGTGGGTTGGATCCCAGGGCAGGAAGATCCCCTGGAAGAGGTCATGGCAACCCACTCCAGTGTTGTTGCCTGGAGAATCCCATGGGCAAAGGAGCCTGGCGGGCTATAGTCCATGGGGTTCAAAAGAGTCGGGCACAACTGAAGTGAGTCAGCCTACACGCATAGCAAAAATAATTTATGGAGATACTCAAACAGTTTAAATTTCAATCCTCCTGTTAGTGACAAAAACAAGGGAGTGTCGCACACTTTTTGATTTGGCTGCAGTGGTCTTAACTGTGGTGTGTGGGCGTCTCTAGCTTTTGTGGCCCACGGGGTGGCATGTGGGATCTTAGTTTTGCTACCAGGGATTGAATCCATGTCCTCTGCATTGGAAGGTGAATTCTTAACCACTGGACCATGAGGAAGTCCCCCTCCTCCCCTCTGCTGCTCCCCCCCACACCACCCCCACCACACACACTTGTTTTTGCTGTTTTCCTTGATCTAGAAGGGTTCTTTAGTGTACATTACAAGCCTATGTTATTGTCAGGTGCGTGTATGCTCCTCAGTTCTGTCTCATCACAACAAAGATTTGGAGTGACGGACATTAAAACCCTTGGCATGTCACGGCTCTCTGGTCTCAGACAGACCGTGTTATAGCTCTCAGGTCTTGAACAGGCTGTGTTATAGCTCTTAACCAATTCAGTGTTACAGCTCCGTGTTACAGCTCTATTTTATTTAGAAAACAGCAGGAGAATCCATCCTCGGGGCGTGAGGGCATGCGGACCCAAAGACCTGAAGAGAAGAGAGTGGGGGGGGTGTGACAGCTCGGGTTGGGGGGCGGAGAGGGAGAGAGAGAGAGAGGGAGAGAGGGAGGGAGAGAGAGAGAGAAGGAGAGAGAGAGGGAGAGGGAGAGAGGGAGAGGGAGAGAGGGAGGGAGGGAGGGAGAGAGGGAGTGAGGGAGGGAGAGAGGGAGGGAGAGAGAGAGGGAGAGAGGGAGGGAGAGAGAGGGAGGGAGGGAGAGAGGGAGTGAGAGAGGGAGAGAGGGAGGGAGAGAGAGAGAGAGAGGGAGAGAGGGAGGGAGAGAGAGAGGGAGAGAGGGAGGGAGAGAGAGAGAGAGAGAGAGGGAGAGAGGGAGGGAGAGAGGGGGAGAGGGAGACAGGGAGAGAGAGGGAGGGAGAGAGGGAGAGAGGGAGAGAGGGAGAGAAGGAGAGAGAGAGAGAGGGAGAGAGGGAGAGGGAGGGAGAGAGGGAGAGAGGGAGAGAGGGAGGGAGAGAGGGAGGGAGGGAGAGGGAAAGGCTTAGATCATGGCCTTTACTGGAGTTTCCTCGGGAAAGATGGGCTTCCCTGATGGCTCAGCAGGTAAAGAATCTGCCTGCAATGCAGGAGACACAAGAAACCCGAGTTTGATCCCTGGGTTAGGAAGATACCCTGGAGGAGGAAATGGCAACCCATACTGTGGTAGGAAGGGGGAGATCCCCCTTCAGGGCCTCAGGAGCGGGCTCTTGTCTAACACTCGGAAAAGAATTGTCCGAGGAGACACGTGCTGACAAAGCGGGAGATTTTCTTGGGAAAGGGCACCCGGGTGGAGAGTCGCAGGGGAAGGGAACCCAGGAGAACAGCTCTGCCACGTGGCTCGTAGTCTCGGGTTTTATGGTGATGGGATTAGTTTCCGGGTGGTTTTGGCCAATCATTTTAATTCGGAGTCTTTCCTGGTGGCGCACGCATCGCTCAGCCAAGAAGGATGCTGGCGAGAGGGATTCTGGGAAGTGGACCGACACGTGACCACAGCCTGCTGTGGCCCCCCTTGCCCAGCAAAGCGATAGAGCTATTCTCTTCTGTGTCTGTTGAGCTTAGCTGCTCAGTCATGTCTTTGCGACCCCGTGGTCTGTAATCTGCCAGGGTCCTCTGTCCATGGGATTCTCCAGGCAACAATACTGGAGTGGGTTGCCATGCCCTCCTTCAGGGGATCTTCCTGACCTAGGGATCGAACGCGGGTCTCCTGCATTGCAAGCGGATTCTTTACTCTCTGAGCCACCAGGGAAGCCCCGACAATTCTGAGGCCAACCATAAAAGGTCAAAAAGTGAGTGGTAGTCTAGTTCCTGGAAATCTCCACCACTTCCCCCAAAAAGTCTCCCACACATCAGTCTGTGAAATTACCCAGCCCATAAAACCTAACCACACCATATTTTGGGGTCTCTCCCCTTCTAAGATGACCGATGTTCTGTCTGTGGAATGTGTTTCTCACTAAATAAATCTACTTCTTACCTATTAGTTTCTGACTGAATTCTTTCTGCAATGAGATATCAAGGACCTGAGCTTCATTAACTCCTGAGACCAGGTATGATCTGTTAAAAGACCATGGATTCAATCTGGGTTTTGGCTGGTTTCAAGTCTCACTTGCATCATATATAAACCATAATGTCTTCCCTAGATGGAAATATATTAAATTTCTTTCATTGGAACTCAGGGACAGTCTAAGAGACTGAAACCTGTTTCCTAAAAACAAGAGATGGGGGTCTTGGAAAGGCTTTTGTACCCAAGAGGATCCTACTCTGTTTCAATTCCCCCTTTTCTTTGACACCCCTCAATCTTGGGGGGAATAGCTATGGGACAAGAAAAGAAATCAAGTTTTGGATAGAGAGGTCAATCATAGACTTGTTAGGGGAACTCGGTTTTACCGGGACTCAGATCAAACAGAGCAGCTCAGCTGTTTCAAACCATGAGCAACTCCACGGCCTCCAGGCACGGGGTTTCCCCATTCCACCCGCCCCCCTGCCTCTGACAGATAGAAAGGCCATAGTTTAGGTAGCCAGGATCTTTCTAGCAATGCCGCCCCTGCCACCACTGTGCGTGTGTTTGTGTGTCCCCAAGACTACCCCCATGGCTGCATATTTGCCAGAAGGACTTGGGGGTCTCAGCATACAGCTGGACTCACTCCTGAGACACACTCCTTTAGAAAGAGAGGCCAAGCTATGTTAACCCTTTTCTGTTATTTCATCGAGCAGTTGTTTAATAAATGTGACATCGTGAGTCTAATGGTTGTAGAAAATACACACTTGAAGGTGGTGATAGGGCATTCAGTTGGAAACGTGCTAAATATTTTGGGTGGAAAAATCCTCTTCTGTAACTACGACTTCTCTTTGAGATTGTGCTAAAATTTAAAAAAAATGAATTTGGACGTCCCTGATGGTCCAGTGGTCAACACTTCACTTTCCAACACAGAGGGTGCAGGGTTGATCCCTGGTCAGGGAACTAAGATCCCATATGCCTCTTGGCCAAAAACCCAAAACACAGAATAAAAACAATATTATAACAAATTCAATAAAGACTTAAAAAATGGTCTGTGTGTGTGTGTGTGTGTATATATATATATATATATATATATATACACACACACAAAATTGAGGCAGTTTTGGTGAAGTGGATGAACCTAGAACCTGTTATATGGAGTGAAGTACATTAGAAAGAGAAAAGCAAGTATTATATAGTGATGCATATACATATATATTAATGGTATCTAGAAAAATGGTATTAATGAACCTATTTGCAGAGAAGGAGTGGAGATGCAGATAGAACGGAATTGTGCACACAGCAGGGGAAGGAAAGAGTGGGACGAATGGAAAAAATAGCCTGACACATGTACACAACCATGCGTAATGTAGATGGCCAGTGAGAAGTTGCTGTCTAACACAGGGGGCCCAGTCTGCTGCTTTGTGATGACCTAGAGGGGTGGGATGAGGGAGGAGATATATGTATAATTATGGCTGATTTGTATTGTTTATGGCGGAAACCAACACAACATTGTAAAGCAATTTTCCTCCTATTAAAAACAAATAAAATAAAATTTTAAAATATACATTAAAAATAAAAAGAGAAGGGGACTTGAGGACTGGCCTTAAGTTGAAACTGTTTCTGGGTAATAGAAAGCGACATGGAAGTAACAATACTCTTCTCTCTACATTTGCTTGTATACAGAATTCTCCAAACAAAAGTTTAAAACCCTGTCAGCAAAGATGTCTTGTAAAAGTGGTTATATCTGAAAGTGAAGAGAAATTGCATTGGAGGATGCTTCATATTTGTCTGTAACATAGTATTCCTACACACGCATACAGAAAATGTGAAATTCAGATATGCAAAATGAGTAAGTTCAGAAGTAACTTCTATCCACTGTTTACCACTATGGTAAGACTGTAATGCTTTGGTTCATATTCTTATTATGAATAGATACATCCAGAAGTGAAGTGAAGTGAAGTTGCTCAGTCGTATCTGACTCTTTTCAACCCCTTGGACTGTAGCCTGTCAGGCTCCTCTGTCCATGGAATTTTCCAGGCAAGAGTACTGGAGTCGGTTGCCATTTCCTTCTTCAGGATATCCAGAAGGTAATCCAAATAGAAATATAATACAAATACAAGGAAATATATATATATTTAAATAAGCATGTGTATAAGTCTAACTGAGGCTTCTCAGGTGGCACTAGTGGTAAGGAACCCGCCTGCCAATGCAGGAGACCTAAGAGATGCTAGTTCAGTGTCTGGTTTGGGACGATCCCCTGGAGGAGGGCATGGCAACCCTCTCCAGTATTCTTGCCTGGAGAATCTCATGAAGAGAGGAGCCTGGTGGGCTACAGTTCATGGGGTCACACAGAATCAGACATGACTGAAATGACTTAGCATGCACATACACATATATTAAATTTGGCATATATGTATACACACCTACAAATATGCATACAGGTATAATACAACACATAGGTGTATATATGTGAAAGTTAAATGATATGTTTGTTTTTCTGCCAATGGTCTCCATCTTTCCCTTCCTGGAAATGCCTGTCTCATATTCCTTCTACCCAAAGTCCTCCGGTTAACATCCTCCAGAGTTGAATCTGAACCAGTATCTACTCCAGGACCACACACTGCATGTGGTCACGACTCTCGGGTCCGTTTCAACCTGTCAACTCCCCTTTGGATGAAACTGACAAAACACTCTCCCCTCAGGTGTATCCCATCTTCTACTGCAGGTGGGGGGAGACGTCAGGGTGAACACATCAAAGGCAGCAGCAGCTTCATCTGCTTTCCATCCAGAGACCTGGAGCTCCTTAGGGATCCTGCAGCCGGGAGGGGGCAGCCATGACCCCTGGACTGGGGTGGGGACAGCCGGATCCTGCCATTGCAAGGTTCTCTCTCACCCTTGTGACCGGAATGTCACAAATGTGGTGTTACTGTAACACTCTGCCCACGTCCACGGCCTGCCTAAGGCTTCTAACCCTGGTTGATAACCTTTGATTTGAAATGATGATATTTGAAATCATGATAACCCCATGATTTCCTTAGGACTTGGGAAATAGGGTTCTGACTCCTCCATTCTCTCCACTGGAGAACACCTTCACTAGATGTTTCCTTCTGTACAGGTTTTCCTCAACTGATACAGCTCTTAACTCTGAATCCAGTAGTCACCAAGGCTGTAACATTGTATTGCTATTAAAAACTGCTGAGACACTTTGGCAAGATTATATTACATTTATTTCCTATGATTGGCAGATATGTTCCTGATTTATTATCTCCATATTTGAAAAGAGTTTCAAAATGTTACAAAATAATTTTATTCACTGTAGGATCCAGGGTAAGGTTGGGCTCAGGGGACCACAACATCAGTCACAGGGTGAGCAGAACCCTCTGTCTCCAAACAGTTTTTGAGGCAGTTTGACTTCCTGTTCTGAGTCCTGGTCCCAGTCTTCAAACCCCCTGAGGTTAAGTTCACCACCAACGGGGGCTGGGATTTTCTTAGCCATAGGGATGAGCTTCTAGTTCAGACACGAGGAGAGGGCCTTCTGCACAAGACCAATGAAGCCTCTGCAGCAGCAGAACCAGAAGGAAACTGGGGCAGAGGGCACAGGGGCTGAACCAGAGGGCCTGGCGTGCGGGGAGGGTGAGGAGCCCGCTCACCATTTCTCTTCTTCACCTGTGCGTCTCCACTTACTAGAACAGTGCCTGCCTTAGAGCAGCGGCAACCAGTAATTCTGATGTAAGAGCGTTCTTCCTGTAGCTTCCAGAACCTGAAGACAGGGCCCATTAGGAACTTCAACTGGATTCATGAGGTTCCCAGAGGCCAGGAGCTACAAGTCCTTAATACTGAGATGGTTCAGTCAACGGTCCCAGAGCCTGAGTGAAAGGCATGGTCGGGTGCGCCTGACGGACCCGCACGGTCACGCTGGGGTGCAATGGAGAGTCTCCGTGCCGCTCACACGAGATCTCAGAGTCGCGCACCCAGTGTTCAACAGACACAAAGCGAACACCTTTCTTGAGGCTGGAGAACACATGGTTGACCTGTAGACAGAAAAAGAGATTGAGTCCCACTGTGCCATGGTCCTCCCCTCAAAAGCTGAGCTGGGGGCCTTCTGGCAGGTGGCTGCAACAATGTCTCCACTTCCACACGTCCTTCTAGAATCATGCCACTCCTCACCCAGGGCTGGGGTCTAATTCCCACCCCCTTGAATCTGGGCGGGTTTCATTGTAACCGAGAGTGTGGCGGGAGTGACGCTGAGTGACTTTCACCAAGTGACTTCCACGGCGGGGTCACAAAGGCGATGCAGCTTCTGCTGGTTTCTCCAGAAGCCGCATGGTGGAGCCTGAGCCACCAGGAAGCAGCTGCCTGCCCCGAAGCCGCCCTCCTGTGAGGAAGCCCCAGCTAGAGCAAGCAGGGGGATCCATGGCCAGGCTGAGGCTGACCAAGAGCTGCTTGGCCAGCCACCAACTGCTGTGCACACACTCACAGCCCAGCCTGCCCTTCAGCTCCAGCCTGTGTCTGCAGGGAATGACATGAGGCCAGAGCCAGAAACTCCCAGCAAAATCGTCCTCATAGAAACTATGAGAGGAGATGAGATGACTGCTATTGATATTAAGCAACTAAATTCCGGGGCAATTTGTTAATACAGCCATAGGTCTCATAGGTTCCACTGTCCTTCCCCACAGCCCTCTCAGAGACTCACCTCAAAGAAGAAACCATCGCCCAACTGATCGTTGGGAAAAGGCAAAGGAGAGAAGTGATGCAGGACGGCCTGGTTGGCATCTAAAAGCTGGACAATTAGCCGATATAAACAGTCAGCGTCTTGGTCATCGAACCACCTATGGCAGAAGGGAGACTGTGAAGCCTGAATTGGCCACCCCATCTCTTTGGGGGTCTGCCTGCCTTCACCTGAAAGGCTTTGCCATGCGTACAAACACCAATGTTGTCATGGGAACTAGCACTGTCAGTGTCACGGGGGAGCTTGACCCCATTGCGTATCTAACTGAATCCATCTGCACTAAACATACTCCCCAGCTGGTCTGCACATTCACTTCAGAAGGAATGACCTAGAATCCCAGGCTTAAAGGTGCATGTGTGTGCTAAGTCGCTCAGCTGTGTCTGATTCTTTGTCACCTTGTGGACTGTAGCCCTCCAGGCTCCTCTGCCCATGGGATTCGCCACAAGAACACAGGAGTGGGTTGCCATGCCCTCCTCCAGGGGATCATCCCGACCCAGGGATCAAACCCATGTCTCATATCTCCTGCATTGGCAGACAGGTTCTTTACCACTGGCAACACCTGGGAAGCCTGAGGGTACCTCCTTCCATTGTCTTATTTCTCATTCTATAATATATTTCAGTGGTGGCCAATATGTCATTTCCAATATATACAATGGTGATGTTTTAAGGTACAGTTTTTTTTATCAGTCATGTAACAGGATCCAGGGGCTCCTAAATCAATTGGTGATGGGCTATCCAGCAACATTCAAAGAAACAGCCTCCAAATAGCTACGTTTTGATGTGAGAAATTAAGATGTAAAGAATTAAGTCATGGGCTGCACAAACACACAAACTTTCACCGAGACTTCATATCACTGCACTTCTTAAAACAGATGTCCATTCTACTTCTTCCCACAGTATTTTGTCCTAATTTTGTATTAATATATTTTTGTGTTCTTCAGACTTATCTTTTATACTGTTCTGTGTCAGTCCACACACACACACACACACACACACACAAATGGCCTGTCAATATGAAATGGTTGGGGCTGACCACATCCTCCATTATAGTCACATAATGGAGGCTAGCCACTCCAGAAGATCAACAATGTGACTTAGGATGAAGCATGGGATGTGAACTGACCTGGAGGTTAACACATGATGAAGCCCTAGTGAAAACTTGGGTGAGGGCTTCCCTGGTGGCTGTGTGTAAGGAACCAGCCTGCCAATGCAGGAGACAGGAGCTTGCTCCCTGATCCAGGAAGAGCCCACATGCCACAGAGGAGCTAAGCCCGGGCACCACTGCAGAGCCTCTGCTCTAGACCCCCTGCTCTGCACCACGAGAAAGCCACCACAATGGGCAGCCTGTGCGCTGCAACTAGAGAGTAGCCCCTGCTGGCCACAGCTAGATAAATCTCGTATAGCAGCAAGGACCCAGCACACCCTATAAATAAGTAGATAATACAATCAAATAAAGACTCAGGGGCTTCCCTGGTGGTCCATTGACTAAGACTCTGGGTTCTTAAGGCAGGGGCGGGGAGCGGGTTTGATCCCTGGTCAGGGAACTGGATCCTACATGCCAGCCCCTCATGCTGGAATTAAGACCCAGCGCAGTAAAGCAAATAGATATTTAAAAAATCCCCACTCTTCTGTATAGCTTTTTCTCCACTGAAACAACCGGCTTTGCGGCTGATGTATAAGCCTGTCTTATGAAGACAGGGAGATGGAGGCACACTGTGACTTGCCCAAGGCCACAAAGCCAGGAAGCTGGGATTTGAGAGTGAGAGGTCTGGTTCCAGAATCTGATCTCTTAGACAACTCTTCTATCTTGTCCCCTCCTGAACCAAGGAGCCTCTGATTCACAGACAAGACTTAGTTGGACCCAAGTCCTCTGCTAGGATCCAACCAGGCATCTTCCAATCCAGGTCCCTTTGGGGGCTGAGAGAGGGTTCAGGGAGAGGATGTTGCTGAGTATTAAAGCTCTGATGGTGATGAAGTCATTTCCTTTCCTGCTTATCTAAGAAGTTGTTAGGAGACCTACATGAAGTCACTCAAACTAAGGCCAACGCTCAGCTAAAGGGCTGTTTTTGTCATCACACTCACCAGTCGGAGACACAGATCTCAATGTTTCCACTATCTAGGAGTTCCCGCCACAGTCCCTCCTTCTCCAGGTCCAACACCTGCTTCTGTTGACACCACCTAGGAAAGAGGGAGCAAGGTCAGTGAGAACCAAACAAGTACTCAACAACCGCCCTGACCCTTGGGAACCACGGACATCACCTGTAGGTAGACAGGAACCATCTCTGTCTATAGGCCATCAGCGGGCCCACCCTCGCGTTTTCCTCTGCACCCCGGGCAGCCCCTGCGCTCAGCACAATCCGGTTCAAGAATCCTTCCATTAAAAAAAAAAAACAAAAACTTGGTGACCGAGTTCCCAGACAGCCTACTTGCCCAGGTACAGGCCTCTCGTCTTTCCCGCACCTGCCCCTTTCGCGTCCTCCCACGAGCTCCCACAAGGACCCTTTCCTGGGCTCCCCACCTAGGCCACGAGAGTTCTGAGGGTTCCGGAGGAGGTTGCGTCCTATGGGTCTGCGCTCGCAGAAGCGGCCCAGGATGCAGGGCCCGGGGTCGTCAGCAGGGGGCAGGCAGGTGCGGATGACGGGCCACAGGTCGGGGTGTTTCCAGGGCAGGATGCTCCGCCACAGGTACCAGGCGTCCACCAGGTCTCGCCAGCGCCGGCACACCAGGCGGCAGTTCCCGAGCAGCGTGCTTGGGGGCAGGTAGCTCAGCACCTCCTGGAGCATCTCGGTGGGCAGTCGGTTCAGGCCCAGCACCTCCTCGGGGTCCGTGTCCGGAGTGGCGACACTGATGGGCAGGCCCCCGGAGGCCCACATGTCGTCCTCGCCAGGCCAGGCTGCCACTGCTGGAGACCCAGTGCCAAGACGTCAGAGTATCCATGACCTCCAGCCTCCACCAGTTCCGCCCCTGCCAGCCACACCCCAAGGCTGTCACTCCCCCAAACCCCATCAGCTGCCTCCCTATCTTCATCACCCCCAACCCCGTCCTCAAGTCCCCAGACTCCCAGGCTGTCCTTGCCAGGCTCCCATCCCCTCCACCCTCCACTGTGTGCCCCAGAGCCGCCCCCCAACCAGTCCCCTCTGGGGCCGTGCAGCCGCCGAGCCCTACCCTGCATCTCACTCATTGCTCCTTGCAGGCAACCAGGCTTCTGATGCCCCCATTGCGACATCTGCCCTTTTTAGGCTCTGGCCCCTCCCTTCTTCCTGCCCAGCACCACCCTCCACCAGCATACTGCCACTCCCTTTCTGATTCTACATTCTTTTCCCGCCCTTCCCTTCTCACTGTCCTGTCCCTCCTCCCTCTGCCTCGACTTACAAGCCTGCCCCTCCCTTTCCTCCCTGGGTGATCTCCAGAAAATCCCTCCATTGGGCTGCATTGGGACCTCGGGGTAGCTACTCAACTGAAGAAAAGCCTTGGAGGAGGGAGGAGTTGGCTGAAGTATTCAGTCTTGTCATTGTCATCCCCACCAGTGACCCCTTGGAGTGTCCCTAACCAGGTTGCAAGACCCTTGGTGCTGGGCTTCCCCGGTGGTCCGGTGGTTATGAATACACCTACCAATGCAGGGGACACCGGTTTGATCCCTGGTCTAGAAAGATCCCACGTGCAGAAGTGCAGCTAAGCCTGAGCGCCACTACTCCTGAGCCCACGTGTAGTAACTACTGAGGTCTGCGTGTGCCCTAGAGCCCATACACCCTAACAAGAGAGACCACTGCCATGAGGAAGCTGGCAGACTGAAACTAGAGAAAGCCCATACGCAGCAATGAAGAACCAGCACCGCCAAAAATAAATAAATACATTGTTGTTGTCGTTCAGTTGCGTCCAACTCTTTGTGACCCCATGAGCTGCCAGGCTTCCCTGTCCTTCACTATCTCCCTGAGTTTGAATCCTTGCTTTAATCTGTATATCAACTCTATCCAGTGTATGTTGGCAATTTGATCTCTGGTTCCTCTGCCTTTTCTAAATCCAGTTTGTACATCTGGAAGTTCTCGGTTCATGTACTGCTGAAGCTTAGTTTGAAGGACTTGAGCATAATCTTGCTGGCATGTGAAATGAGTGCAACTGTATGGTAATTTGAGCATTCTTTGGCATTGCCTTTCTTTGGGATTGGAATGAAAACTGACCTTTTCCAGTCCCGTGGCCACAGCTGAGTTTTCCAAATTTGCTGACATAATGAGTGCAGCACTTTAACAGCATCATCTTTTAGGATTTGAAATAGCTCAGCTGGAATTCCATCACCTCCACTAGCTTTGTTCATAGTAATGCTTTCTAAGGTCCACTTTACTTCACACTTCAGGATGTCTGGCTCTAGGTGAGGGACCACATCATCATGGTTATCTGGGTCATCAAGAGCTTTTTTGTATCATTCTTCTGTGTATTCTTGCCATCTCTTCTTAATCTCTTCTGCTTCTGCTAGGTCTTTGCTATTAAAAAGAAAAAAAAAGACCTTTGGTGCTGAGCAATTGCTGTTATTTGGGTCAGACATCTGAGTCGGAGGCTTCCTATTCATTAGGTCGCGTAAAATTCTTATCACCTTCAAGAATCCAGCATCACTAACTCAGAGATCTCATTGCACAGGAGAAAACAGGTTTCAGCAGGAAGCAAATGCACTTCTATCTGACTCCCTAAATAAGTGCTGTTGTTGTTGTAAGTTGTATCCAACTCTTCTGTGACCTCGTGGACTACAGCCTGCCAGGTTCCTCTGTCCACGGGATTTCCCAGGCAAAACTACTGAAGTGAGCCGCCATTCCCTTCTCCAGGGGAATCTTCTCTACCCAGGAATGGAACCTGTATCTCCTGGTTAGCACGTGGATTCTTTACCACCGAGACACGGGGGAAGCCCCAGTCAACCTTCATGGAGTCTTTTATTCCCAATCAGGGTAATAGTAGAAATGGCTATGTCCCCACTTCACAGCTCAGAAAACTCCGGTCAAGTGACTTGCCCAAGGTCACACGGCTTGCAGGTGGCAGAGCTGGGATTTGAACCTAACCAGACTTAGCAGCAGCAGGCTGCCTCAGAGGACTTCCCTGGTAGCTCAGCTGGTAAAGAATCCGCCCGCAATGCGGGAGACTTTGGTTCGATTCCTGGGTCAGGAAGATCTGCTGGAGAAGGGATAGGCTACCCACTCCAGTATTTTTGGGTTTCCATGGTGGCTCAGCTGGTAAAAGAATCCACCCGCAATGCAGGACACCTGGGTTCAATCCCTGGGTTGGGAAGATCCCCTGGAGAAGGGAACGGCTCCAGTATTCTAGCCTGGAGAATTCCACGGACTGTGTAGTCCATGGAGTCACAAGGAGTCAGGCATGACTGAGCGACTTTCACTCAGGCTGGCTCAAGAATCCTTGGTTTTAATCTGTATACTGACTCTAGCCAATAAAAATAAAAGGGGAGTTACACATATAATTTTCAATATCAGCAAGTAAAACTAGACTTGAAAAAAAAAAAAAAACTAGACTTGGATTCTTGCCCACATGGAACTTACCTTCTAGGGGGAGAGACATGGTGAATAGGAGGCATGACAAGCAAATTAGATACTTTTGGGAAATCAGTAAAAAGTAAAATCCCCTGTGATTTCCCTGGCAGTCCAGGGGGTAAGACTCTGAGCTTCCGCTATAGCGGAGGTGAGACTGATCCCCTGGTCAGGGAACTAAGCTAGTGGATGTGATGGAATTCCAGTTGAGCTATTTCAAATCCTGAAACATGATGCTGTGAAAGTGCTGCACTCAATATGCCAGCAAATTTGGAAAACTCAGCAGTGGCCACAGGACTGGAAAAGTTCAGTTTTCATTCCAGTCCCTAAGAAAGGCAATCCCAAAGAATGCTCAAACTACCGATCAATTGCACCCATTTCACACGCTAGTAAAGCAATGCTCAAAATTCTCCAAGCCAGGCTTCAGCAATACGTGAACCGAGAACTTCCAGATGTTCAAGCTGGATTTAGAAAAGGCAGAGGAACCAGAGATCAAATTGCCAATATCCGCTGGGTCATCAAAAAAACAAGAGAGTTCCAGAAAAACATCTATTTCTGCTTTATTGACTACGCCAAAGCCTTCAACTGTGTGGATCACAATAAACTGTGGAAAATTCTGAAAGAGATGGGAATACCAGACCACCTTATCTGCCTCTTGAGAAACCTGTATGCAGGTCAGGAAGCAACAGTTAGAACTGGACATGGAACAACAAACTGGTTCAAAATAGGAAAAGCAGTACGTCAAGGCTGTGTATTGTCACCCTGCTTATATAACTTATATGTAGAGTACATCATGAGAAACGCTGGGCTGGAAGAAGCATAAGCTGGAATCAAGATTGCCAGGAGAAAAATCAATAACCTCAGATATGCAGATGACACCACCCTTATGGCAGAAAGTGAAGAGGAACTAAAAAGCCTCTTGATGAAAGTGAAAGAGGAGAGTGAAAAAGTTAGAAAACTAAGATCATGGCATCTGGTCCCATCACCTCATGGGAAATAGATGGGGAGACAGTGGAAACAGTGTCAGTTATTTTTTGGGGCTCCAAAATCACTGCAGATGGTGACTGCAGCCATGAAATTAAAAGATGCTTACTCATTGGAAGGAAAGTTATGACGAACCTAGATGGCATATTAAAAAGCAGAGACATTACTTTGCCAACAAAGGTCCGTCTTCAAGGCTATGGTTTTTCCAGTGGTCATATATGGATGTGAGAGTTGGACTGTGAAGAAAGCTGAGCGCCGAAAAATTGATGCTTTTGAACTATGGTGTTGGAGAAGACTCTTGAGAGTCCCTTGGACTGCAAGGAGATCCAACCAGTCCATCCTAAAGGAGATCAGTCCTGGGTGTTCATTGGAAGGACTGATGCTGAAGCTGAAACTCCAATACTTTGGTCACCTCATGTAAAGACTTGACTCATTGGAAAAGACCCTGATGCTTGGAGGGATGGGGGCAGGAGGTGAAGGGGACGACCGAGGATGAGATGGCTGGATGGCGTCACTGACTCGATGGGCTTGAGTTTGAGTAAATTCCGGGAGCTGGTGATGGACAGGGAGGCCTGGCATGCTGCGATTCATGGGGACACAAAGAGTCAGACACGACTGAGCAACTGAACTGAACTGAACAGGGAGCTAAGATCCCTGCATGCCAAGGATTGTGGCCAAGAAAAAAAAAAAATTCCCCTGCCACCCTTCCCCTCTAATCCTCTCCACAAATGTAGAAGAGAATAAAACATTTTTTAAAAATGAAATAAGCATGAAATCAGACTGTGATTCACATAGGCCATCATTAACATAGACTTAACATGGAAACAACCTTGTGTGTTAGAAGGTGATCAGTGCTATGGGAAATCGAGCAGGAAAGGGGAAAGGAGGCGGTCAGCAGTCTGGGTGGGAGACCCTGAATTCTGAGACATGGATTGACTCTTATACAGGACAAATTTCTTTTCAATGTGTACATTTTCAATGTGATTTTCACTGTCGAGGTTTTCTAACATGTCCCAAATTGGAAGATTGGAAGGAGCACCCTGCTCCAACAGTTCACTCCAGGCCAATCTGTTTTCATCTATACACCTTCTCACTTGCTCCCCCGGGGCAATTTGAAGCAAATCTTAGAAACCACTTCAGTCCCGGGGTCGCAAAGAGTTGGACATGGCCGAGCAACTCACTCTTAGAAACCACACCCTTCTGTCCATAGCAATACATTATTTTTTTTGATGTAATGTAATCTGTTTGCTAATGAGATTATGAAAATTGATTGGATCCAATCAAGGGTTTAAAGAGTGGTGTAAAAAAATAGGTAAAAGTCTTCAAGTAAAGCTCAAAGGGAAAATACTGACAAGCAAGTTTGTGTCTCCATTCTTCAATTTCCTCCTGAGAAACAATCACTGTTAATTTTTGGAATCATATCCCATGGAGTATGCTGATTAAGAAGAAAAACAAATAAAATTGAGTTCCAAAAGGGCTTTCCACCTAGAAGATAATGATTTGAGAGTAATGGCTTCCAGGAGGGGAAGGTGTATAAGGCACCCCAGGGACCTTTTGAGAAAGTTAGGGCTCCGCCTTTGGTGTCACAGTAATGGGAGTGCTTTTCGGAAGCCGGGCCCGGGACAGTGCCTTCTAGGGGAGAGCCGTCCTGGATTCCTCCTTCTGGTCATTGTTGCGCGTGCATTCCTGTAGGAGGAAAGCTCCCAGATGGGCAGTCACTCCCTCCAACTCCATCTGGCTTCATGTACATTTGGAACAGAGCCAGTGCTCGTGAACACTTATCTTAACTCTTAAATGGCCAGGAGGGAGCTCTTTTGACATTTAGAGAAATTCAGCTTGATAACAAACAGCTTTTCAAAATTCTGACCCTGAGAGAGTAAACGATTTCCTAGGAGAAACCTTAAAGTTATAACTCTTGGTATGTCCTTGAAAGGTAAAACAGCCAACATCATCTGAGACTACAGCCTTAGCTCAATCAGCAGAGCTTAAAACAGAAAGGGAGAGAAAAAAGTGGGGGAGGGACAGAGGCTTTCTGAAACATAAGCAGGGAAGGTATAAATGACATCTCTGTCTGTGTCTATCTAGATGTCTGAATAACTGTGTGAAAAGCGAAAGTATTAGTCACTCAGTCGTATCTGACTCTTTGCGACCTCCTGGATTTAGCCCACCAGGCTCCTCTGTCCATGGGATTCTCCAGGCAAGAAAGGTTGCCATTCCTTTCTCCAGGGGATCTTCCTAAGCCGGGGATCAAACCCAGGTCTCCTGTATTGTCAGGCAGATTTTTTACCATCTGAGCCACCAGGGACGCCCAATGTCTGTGTGTACATTAAAAATACATGTCCTTACCTCTGGATAGTGCTATCAAAATATTACAACATTAATATTGTTAACAATATTCATTTTTCCCATCTAAAAGTATGGGATATCTTTCCATTTCTTTAAATCACCTTCAATTTTCTTTATCAATATTTTATAGTTCTCAGCATATAAGTTTTTCACCTCCTTTGCAAATTTATTTCTAAGGTATTTATCTTTTGAAGGAATGTTTTGTTTGTTTAAATATTTATGTATTTGGCTGTGTTGATTCTTAGTTGTGGCATGCAGAATCTCTGCTGCGGCTTTCTAGTTGTGGCTGTCAGGCTCCAGAGTGCAAGGGCTCAGTACTTGTGGTGTGTGGGCTTAGTTGCTCTGAGGCATATGGGATCTTAGTTCCCTGACCAGGGATCAGACCCTTGTCCCCTGCATTGCAAGGTGAATTCTTAACCACTGGATCACAAGGGATGTGTGTGATGAAATTTTAAAAGGGCTTTCCCCCCCCCCCCACTTTCAGATATTTCATTGTCAGGGTAAAGAAATGCAACAGATTTCTTTATGTTAATCTTGTATTCTGCTACCTCACTGAAGTCATTTGTCAGTTCCAGTATTTTTGTGAAAAGTCTTTAATGCTTCCTCTATATAGTACCACGTCATCTGCATTTATGGCAACTTCACCTCTTCTCTTCCAACTTGGATGTCTTTTATTTCCTTTCTTGTCTCATCCTGGTTGCTAGGACTCCCAATATAATGTAGTATAGAAGTGGTGGGAGTGGGCCTCTATGTCTTGTTTCAGGTTAGTGGGAAGGCTTTCAGTTTTTCACTGTTGTGCATTATGTTGACTGTAGATTTGTCATAAATAGCTATAATTATGTTGAGATGTGATCCCTCTATACTCACTATGACAAGAGTTTTTATTGTGGGTGGATGTTGAATTTTATCAAATGCTTTTTCTGCATCTATTGAGATGATCATGTGGTTTTTGTCCTTTGTTGATGTGGTGTATCACATTGATTGACTTGCTTATGTTGAATCATCGTGATGCTGGGATGAATCCAGCTTGATAATGGTGTATGCTCTTTGTTGGATTTGGCCTACTAGTATTTTGTTGAGAAGTTTTGCATCTATATTCAAAGATACTGGTCTGTAGTTTTCCTTTTTGGAGTGGTTTTGTCTGGTTTTGGTATCAGGGCGATGGTGGCTCATAGAATGACTTTGGGAGTGTTCTCTCCCCTTCAGTTTTTTGGAAGAGTGTGAGAGCAATCAGTAAAAGTTCTCCTTATGTTTGGTAGCGTTCCCCAGTGAAGCCATCAGTCCTGGACCTTCGTTTGCAGGGAGTTTTAATATTGCAAAATCTATTTCACTTCTAGTGATAGGTTTATTCAAATAATCTATTTCTTCCTGATGCAGTTTTGTTTTATGGGTTGTATGTTTCTAGAAACTTGTCTATTTCTTCTAGGTTGTCTAATCTGTTGGCATATAATTGTTCATAGTACTCCTTTAATTTTTAAAAAATTTCTGTAATATCTGTTGCTATTTCTTCTCTTTCTTTTAAAATGTATTCACTTTATTTTTTGGCTGTGCTGAGTCCTATTTGCTGTGCCTCGGCTTTGTCTAGTTGGGGAGAGCAGGAGCTACTCTTTGCAATGTGTGGGCTTCTCACAGTGGCGGCTTGTCTTGTTGCGGAGCGCGGGCTCTAGGAGAGGAGGCTTTAGTAGTTGCAGCACATGCACTTAGTAATTGTGGTTCTTGGGCTTGGTTGCTCTGTGGCATGTGGGATCTTCCTGGACCAGGGATTGAATCTATGTTCTCTGCATTAGCAAATGGATTCTTAACCACTGGATCACCAGGGAAGTCCAGCATGTGGGATCTTAGTACCTGGACCAGGAATCAAACTGGTGCCCCTGAAATGGAAGCACAGAGTTCTAACCACTGGACCATGAGGGAATCCCCCCCCCTTTTTTTCCCATTTCTTCTTGTTGAATTCTTATATCATTTATTTGGGTCCTCTCTCTTTTCTCCTTGGAGAGCAGGCCAGAGCTTTGTCTATTTTGTTTACCCTTTCAAAAAACTAACTCTTGATTTTATTTTTTTTATTCTTTGAAAGAGTGTATTTTATTTATTTCCTCTCTGAGCTTTATTATTTCTTTCCATCTGCTGACTTTAGGCTTTCTTTATTCTTCTTTTTTCTTAGTTCTTTAGGTGGTGGGTTAGGTTGTTTATGTCAGAGCTTGTTGGTTGTTTTTTGGGAAAGCCTGTGTCACTATGAACGCTCCTCTTAGAACTGCTTTTGCTGCCTCCCATAGATTTTGCATGGTTATGTTTTCAATGTCATTTGTCTCAAGATATTTTTTCATTTTCCCTTTGATTTCATCATTGACCCATTTTTTTTTTTTTACTAGCATGTTGTTTAGCTTCCATGGAATAATTATTTTTCCTGTAGTTGATTTCTAGTTTCATGTTGTTGTGGCCTAAAAAGGTGTATATATATATATACACACACACACACACACATACATATATATATACACATACATATATATACACACACACATACATATATATATATATGTATATATAGCACACATACCTACATACATGGATGTGTGCTAAGTCACTTCAGTTGCGTCTGACTCTGTGAGTAGTCAATGGACTGTAGCCCAAATGGCTCCTCTGTCCATGGGATTCTCCAGGCGAGAATACTGGAATAAGTTGCCATGCCATCCTGCAGGTGATACTCCAGACCCAGGGACTGAACCCGAGTCTTACAACTCATGCATCGGCAGGTGGGTTCTTTCCCACTATGCCGCTTGGGAAGCCCATACATACTTACACATATGCATATATGTACAATAAAAATAGAAGTGCATATATATGTCCAAATTAAATTATATGACTGCCTTTACTTTTTCTTATTCATCGGTTTTTGTCTGTACTGGGTCTTTGATGCTATGTGCAGGTTTTCTCTAGTTGTGGCTCGTGGGCTTCTCATTACGGGGGCTTCTCTCGTGGAGCACAGGTTCTGGAGCCTGTGCTCAGTAGTCGTGGCCCACGGGCTTAGTTGCTCCTCTGCATGTGGAATCTTCCTGGACCAGGGATCGAATCCATGTCCCCTGCATTGGTAGGCAGACTCTAAACCACTGGACCAGTGATTGCTTTTTCTTTAGGGCAGTTGTCTCCACCGTTAACTTTCTGTAAATGCCTGACTCATTCCTCATATCCAAATTCCTCCAGTTGACCCCAAAATATCCTCCAGAGCTAAACTGTCCTAACTACAACCCACGCCAGAGCAATAGAGCTCATTAGGTCAGGAGGAAGGACCACACAGGTTCCTTCAGGACCCACATTACATGTGGTCACAACTCTTAGGTCTGTTTCAACCTGTCAACTCCCCTTTGGATGAAACTGACAAAACACCCTCCCCTCAGGGTGTGTCCCATCTTCTACTGCAGGTGTGGGAACACTTTAGGGTGGACACATCAAAGGCAGCAGCAGCTTCATCTGCTTTCCGTCTGGAGACCTGGAGCTCCTTAGGGATCCTGCAGAAGGGAGAGGACAGCCATGACCCCTGGACTGGGGTGGGGACAGCCGGATCCTGGTGTTGCACAGTTCTGTTTCACCCTCATGACCAGAATGTCACAAATGTGGTGTCACTGTGACATTGTGCCCACATCCACTGCCTGCCCGAGGCTTTTAACCTTGATTGATAACTTTTGATCCCATGATTTCCTTAGGACTTGGGACATAGGGTTCTGACTCTTCCATTCTCTCCCCTGGAGAACACCTTCTCTTGATGTTTTCTTCTGCACAGTTTTTCCTCAACTGAAACAACTCCTTACTCTGAGCCGAGTAGTCACCAAGGCAATAACAATGTATTTCTATTAAAAAAGAGGTGAGACACTTTTAGCAAAATTGTATTATATGTATCACCTATGACTGGAAAGATGTTCCTTAATTATTCTCTCCATATTTGAAAAGAATTTCAAAATTACAAAGTAATTTTACATGGAATACAATCAATACAATACAAATACTGAGATGGCTCAGCCAACGGTCCCAGCTCCTGGAAGGAAGGTCAGGTAGTCTTCAAGGACAGCCCTTGATTAGGGTAGACAGACCCGCACGATGACACTAGAGTTCATCAGAGAGACTCCATACTGCTCATTTCTGCACTCCAAGTCCCAGATGTGGCGTTCAAAAGACACAAAGCGGACGCCCTTCTTGATGTTGGAGAACACGTGGCTCGACTGTAGACAGAAACAGAGGTTATTTCTCAGCGTGGCTTCAAAAGCTGAGTTGAGAGCTTCTGGCAGGTGGTATTTTCCCTAGATGGCTGCAACAATGTCTCTACTTCCACATGATTCTGCTCCTCACCCAGGAGTGGAGTCTAATTTCCATCACCTTGAATCTGGGTGGGTTTGCTTGTAACCAAGAGTGTGGTGGGAGTGATGCTGAGTGACTTTCACAGAGTGACTTCCATGGTGGGATCACAAAGGCAATGCAGCTTCTGCTGGTTTCTCCAGAAGGCTCATGGTGGAGCCTGAGCCACCAGGAAGCAGCTGCCTGCTCCAAAGCTGCCATGCTGTGAGGAAGCCCCAACTAGAGCAAACAGGAAGATCCCACGGCCAAGCTCTGAAACTAAACCAAGAGCTGCCTGGCCAGCCACCAGCTGCTGTGTACACACTCACAGCCCACCCTGCCCTTTAGCTCCAGCCAGTGTGTGAAGGCAACTACCCGAGAGACTGGAGCCAGAAACTCCCAGCAGAGCCCTCTTCATAGAAACCATGAAACATGATAAAATGAGTGCTGTTGTTATCAAGTCACTGTATTTGAGGGCAGTTTGTTATACAGCCATAGATCATCATAAGCCCCACTGTCCTTTCCCACACCCCTGCAGAGACTCACCCGAGAAGAGACACTGTTTCTACCACGCCTGATGGGAAAAGGTAGCGGAGAGAAATGGTCCAGGATGGCCTGGTTGGCATCTAGAAGATGGACAGTTAGCTGATATATACAGTCAATTCCTTGTCGGTCGTTCCGCCTGTGGGAGAAGGGAAAACCTGAAGGTTAAACTTGCCTCCCCATCTCGCTGTGGGTCTACCTGCTCATCTGAATGACCTTCTCTTGCATGCAAGTGCAAAATAGTTCTGTGGTCCCCAGGACTTCTACCATCAGTGTCACGTTGGAGCTTGGCACCTCTGCATCCCCAATGAATCAGTCTACACTAAAGAAGCTCCCCAGCCAGTCTGCATGCACATTCATTTCAGAAGTAATGAACTAGAACCATGCTCTTCAAGGTACTTCCTCACATATTATTTCTCATTCTGTGTTCCACTGGTGGCAAAAGATGTGACTTCCAATGTGTACAATGGTGATGTTTTTAAGATACAATTTTCTTTTCAATCATTTAAAAAGATCCAGGGAAATCTACTGGAGAAGAGCATGGCAATTCACTCCAGTATTCTTGTCTGGAGAATCCCATGGACAGGGGAGTCTGGTGGGCTACAGTCCATGGGGTCACAACTGAAGCGACTGAGAATACCACAGCATAAAGAAATCTACATAAATCAGTGATGGGATATCCAACAAGATTCAAAGACAGAACATCCAATGTCCTTCAGTGGTAAATAGATAAATTATGGTATATTCCCGTAATGGAATATTCTAAACCAGTGAAAGTAAAGTAACAGCAGCTCCATACAATTATGGATGAATTTACAAACATGTTATTGATTAAAAGAAGATACATACTATATGCTGTATGACTCCGTATATAGTAAATGTCCAAACGAACAAAACTGATCTATGGCAACAGAATTCAGGATGGTACTACCCATGAGTTGAAAGTGATGGGGAACAGAGCATGAGGGATGATGAGGGTGGGATTTTCTAGCAATGTTCTGTTCTTGATTGAAATGAATGTGTTCACTTTGTAATAATTCACTGCATTGTACAACCAAGATATGTGCTTTTTTGGTGATAGAAATTAAACATTTAAAAATAAGAGTAGTAACTGGTGTAAATACAGTTATGTCTTTTTACAGAGACTTCCCATCACCCAACTTCTTAGACGTAGAAGTCCATTCTACTTCTCCCAGAGAATTTTGTCCTAATTTCATATTCATGTATTTTTATGTTCTTCTCATTTGCCATTCATACTGTTCTGTGCCAACCCCACACAGGTACATACAAAGAATATAATTAGAAATTTAAAAAATTTCAAGCCAAGATCAGTGCTCAGCTGAAGGGCCGTTTTTGTCATGACACTCACCAGTCAGAGACACAGATCTCAATGTTTCCACTATCCAGGAGTTCGCGCCACAGACCCTCCTTCTCCAGGTCCAACACCTGCTTCTTGCGATACCTCCTAGGAAAGAGGGGGAAAGGTCAATGAGAACCGCGCAAGTACTCAACAACCGCCCTGGCCCTTGGGGAAGAGGGACGTTCACCTGTAGGAAGACAGGAAGCTGGTTTGCATATAGGCCCTCGGCATGACCTCCAAGTTTTCCTTCTCCGCCCAGTCATCTTCACGTCTCAGCACGGTCCATTTCTGGAAGCCTCCTGTTAAATGAAAACATTTAGTGCCCAAGTTCCTTGCCAACCCACCCGCCCAGGGATAAGTTTTCCCGGGGGTTTCCCTTGGGGGAACTCCCGCTCTTCTCTTGGGATCCATTTCCACCCAGTTCACGGAGTCCAAGCGCCCCATGCGTCTGGCCCCTCCCACCTTCTCCCTGGAGTAAGACCTCTTTCCTGGGCTCCCCACCTAGGCCTCGAGGGTTCCGGAGGAGGTTGCGTCCTATGGGTCTGCGCTCGCAGAAGCGGCCCAGGATGCAGGGCCCGGGGTCGTCAGCAGGGGGCAGGCAGTTGCGGATGACGGGCCACAGGTCGGGGTGTTTCCAGGGCAGGATGCTCCGCCACAGGTACCAGGCGTCCACCAGGTCTCGCCAGCGCCGGCACACCGGGCGGCAGTGCCGGAGCAGCGTGCTTGGGGGCAGGTAGCTCAGCACCTCCCGGAGCATCTCGGTGGGCAGTTGGTTCGGGCCCGGCGCCTCCCTGGGCTCGGGCTTCAGAGCACAAACACCGACTGGCCAGTTTCTGGAAGCTGAGGTACACATGGTCTCCTCTCCAGGCTTGGTTGCCGCTGCGGGAGAGTCAGTGTCCAAACATCAGGGACCTGCAGCTTCGACGGCCAGCCTCCGCCAGCTGCACTCCAAGAGTGCCATTTCCAAACCCTGTCAACTGCCTCTCCATCCTCATCATCCCCACCAGCCCCATCCTCAAGTCCCCAAACTCTCCACCCATGCTTTGCCAGCCGACTACTGCAGACCCTCTCCTCCACAGGCAGCACAGCGCAGCGCAGCCGACCCCCACCCAGCCCACCCCCGTGGCCTCGCAGACCCCAGAGTCATACCCTGCATCTCAGCCAGCGCTCCTGGTGGGCTAGCCTGTCACCTTGCGTCCTGTGCCTCCATCGCCAAGTCTGCCCTTTTATAGGCCTGCCCCTCCCTAAGACTAGCACCGCCCACCAGGCCCCGCCCCCTGCCCCACTTTCCCACCAACCATCCAATCTCTACCCCTCAGCTCGCTTCTCACTGTCTGGCCCCCTCCTCCCCGGCCTTGAACCAATTTACTAGCCAGCCCCTCTGGCCCCGCCCCTCATATTCTCCAGAACCCCTTCATCAGGTTGACTAGGGGGGTGAATATGGAGCCAAATGTGACACGGACAATGTTGTCGGACATTTATTGATACAAATGTTCTAGAAATTATATGAAGTTCCCCAAATTTTAAGTATTCCATGATGCAGTCATGCTTCTAGCTATTATTAATGTCTTAAAATTTGTATGTCTCAGAAATAGCCAGATTTCTTTGACGACTGCATTGTTATCAGATCTTTAACCATGCCTAAGTCTTTTGCCCTCGTAGACAGTTATTGTCTTACTCCAATGCTTTTACAAAAATGCTTGTCGATGACTTGCTTTTATGCTACAAAACTACATTAGACTTGGTAGCAAAGGGACTTTGTGTGATGGTTGTTTCAGAAATGACTCTCTTATGGAAGGCTACTGAAGACATAGTAATGGGGTCTCCTTTAACTATGTCTCACAGTCAGTCGAGTCTCTTCTATGTTTTCAAAACACGCCACACAATTCTGCAAGCCAACAGACTTCTTATGAAGTATTGTTGCTTTAGTACCCTGGTTTTTGTGGGTTTGTTTTGTTTTGGTTTTTTGGCCAAGTGGTATAGCTTACAGGATCTTAGTTCTCTGACCAGGGATCAGACCTGGATGGCCCCCAGTGAAAGCACCCAGTCCTAACCACTGGGCGGCCAGGGAATTCCCAACATTATTCTGGCTTGATCTACTCTAGTCTTGCAACTTCCAGCATCACAACAAGAAAAAAAAATGATTGCATTTTGTTAACAGATTGGATTAACTTCTTGCTCCCAGGAAGGACCTGTTAACACAAGAAACCCCTATTGATAACACTGATATAACTAGTTTTATGGATGGGTCCTACATAAAGGATGAGCAGGGACATTATTGAGCAGGATATGCAATGACACCCACAGTGAGCATAATTTGAAAGCTCTTATTTACCAGAAACAAAGGTAGCACAACATGCCAAATTAATTGCCTTAATTTTTTACCTTGTCAGTTAAAGACCAGGTAACAAATATTTATACTGACAGTCATTATGTTTTTGGAGTGGTACACAACTTTTGAATGCCATAAAAACATTGAGTACTTTAAAAAAATTATTTATTTGATTGTGCCCAATCTAGGTTTTGGCAATTGGGATTTTCAATCTTCATTGCCCGGTATGTGGGATCTAGTTCCCTGACCAGGGATCGAACCCAGCTGCCTGCATTGGGCATGTGGAGTCTAGTCATTTGGTCACCAGAGATATCCCAACAATAAAGTTTTTAACAGCTTCGGGGCAACCTACAAAAAAAAAAAAAAAAAAAAAGAAAACTTATTGACAAGTTATTAATTACTATATAGCTACTATACAACTGCCAAAGCAGTTATCAATTATTAAGACACCAGGGCATTCCAAATCTGACACTATGGAAGCTAAAAGGAATCACTTGCTGATGCTGCAGCCAAACAGGCAGCTTTAAATATTTATTCTTTCCAGCTGTGAAAATGTCCACTTTCCTCCATTAACCCTGCTAACCCAATAAAAGGTTTTTTTTCCTACGGGTTCAAGAAATCGCTACTAATGAAGAGAAACAGATACAACAATAAAAAGGAGGAATTTTGACCCCAGCACACAAATATGGTTTAGCTCTAATAAAACCAAACCAAACCAAACATTAGTGTCTACTGAAACCCAATTGCTGATACTTCATCACGAACATTGGACATCTGAGAAAGTAGTTTTACGGGGAAAACAGTATTTTGAAAATTTTCACCCAAGATGGCTCAAAGGAAACACATTACATTATTGAGACACTTTAAAAAAATTGGGAACTGCTTTTACAAAGAGCTCCCAGGAGATGGGAAGGATCACGGATTGCAGTCCAGAAATTTTGCTTATTGGAAAGGACATTAAAAAATGATTCTTTGCAGCCACCATAGAAAGAAAATTATCAGATATTACTACCTAATCCATGCACTGACAAACCGAGAGGCATTAATTCATGGATTCACATCTCTCATCCTCCACCTGAATGGATTCTGATGGCTATTTCTAGCACTTGATTTAAACTAAGACAAGCATCACCAAGCTCAGAAGAGAAGAAAATGACAAGAGTAGCAGATAGCTGACTGAAGAGTCCGGGCCACACCTGAAAGACACATTGTACCAGTTCAAACGTACTGTTGCCAAATGTCTGCAATCAAAATTAAAAGTTATTAAACTCTTTCATAACACTATCACTAGTGAGGGCAATAACTACTGGGGGCAATTTAACCAGTCACTGGATTTTGTCGTCAAATTCATCGGATGAATGAAGGGCTAATAGAAGCCCCTTGAAATTCTCATCACTGACTTTTCAGATGTTCCTATAAACTATTAAAGTATTCCCATTAGCATATAACCCCATGTTTGTTTACTACATTCAATTAATTTATATGATTCTGAAGTTTCTATGATGAAAAGCTGATGCTGCAAAGCCAAATGGCTCTTGATTTTTAAAACTACTTTGCAGGGAGAAACTTGTGTGATAATTCAGACAATGTTATATTTTCACTTCAGATGAGTCCTCTAATAGAACCATCTAATGACTCACATACAAAGTAAAAAGTCCTTCAAAGGACGCACTTTTTAGTCTAAATGAAATCTTTGGTAAATGGTTCAGTTCTGGTTGGCTTAAATATCTGCTTCTGACTTTGTTATCGTTGTTGGCTCTGTTGATTTTTTTCTATATCATTTATAGAGTAATAAAGTCTTGCACATGGCAGTATATATTCAAAACTCCAGCTAAAATAAGGATGTCTAAGTGACCTGAAACTATTGATTTTATCTACTGTTCTCTATAAAGGCCATGCATAAGGCACATACAGGGTGAAATTGGCATAAGTCCTACTGGACATCCTAGAATCGACTATCAGTCCTTGTGAAATATTCTCTAGCGTAACCCCCTAAAAGGAAAGGAAAAACTGGGCTCTTAAGACTGGCATCAAAGAACATGATGAATTCAGGGCAGGTGAGCAACCACCCTGGCATCAGAGGCCAGATATTTGATCACCTATTGAAATAATAATATTCAAAAGGGGGAAACGATGACGTAAAATTTATATTTGAAACAGGAAGAGAAAAAATTAAACATAAGGGACTTCTCTGGTGATCCACTGGTTAAGAATGTGCCTTGCAATCCAGGGGACCTGGATTTGATCCCTGGTTAGGGAACTAAGATCCCACATGCTGTGGAGCAACTATGCCTGCATCACAACTCCAGAGCCCACAAGCTCTGGAGCCTGCACACCACAGCTTGAGAGGTGCAAAGAAAGATCCTGCATGGCCCAGCAAGGATCCCACAAGCTGCAACTAAGATGTGGCACAACTCTGGAGGCACAAGAGACTGTGTCTGATTTCTTAGTCATTAGCTGGTTACAGATGGGCTTAGATTACACTTCTCTGTGCGTACCTTATAATTTCAATACAAATTTGAAACATAAAACAAGAAGTGAGCTTGATAGCTGTTGAATCTGGGTGACGGGGATATGAGGTTTTATTATGCTATTTTCTTTCCTTTTGTGTGTGTGTGTGAAAGCTCAAAGTTAAAAAAAAATTAATTCCATAAATGATCCAGAAATTCCACTTCTGGATAAATACGTAAAAGAATTGAAAGCAGAATCTTGAAGAGATATTTGTACACCCATGTTTATAGAAATATTCACAACAGCCATAGGTGGAAGTAACCCACGTGTCCCTTGACAGATGCCTGGATAAGCAGAATGTGGTGCTTTTAAGGCTGAATGTTATTCAACCTTAAAAAAGAAATTCTGATATATTCTACAATATGAACTTTGTGGACATTACTCTAGAGAAATAAGCCAGACACAAAAAGACAAAAACTGTATGATGCCACTTATACAAGATTCCTAGAGTAGGGAAATTCATAGAGAACAAGTGGAATGGTGTTTGCTGGGGGGTGAGGGGGAAAGAATGGAGAATTGTTGATTAATGGGTAAAACGTTTCAGTTTTACAAGATGAAAAGTGTTCTGGAAATTGGCCCCACCACAATGTGAATATACTTAATATTTCGCCCATGCTAAGTTGCTTCAGTTGTGTCCAACTCTGTGCGACCCTGTGGGAAGCCCATACTTAATATTACTGAATGTAAAAAAGGTAAAGATGGAAGTTTTGATAATTAAGAATTATTTTGTTAAACAAATTTTAGGGACTTCCCTGGTGGTCCAGTGGTTAAGAATCCTCCTACCAATGCAGGGGACACAGGTTCTATCCGTTGTCTAGGAAGATCCCACATGCCTCGGAGCAACAAAGCCCAAGTTCCACAACTACTGAAGCCCAAGCCTCCAGAGCTCGTGATCTGCAACAAGAGAAGTCACCACAATGAGAAGACTGATCACTGAGGTGTCTCTGCTTGCCACAAGTAGAGAAAACCCGTGCGCGGCAATGAAGATCCAGCACAACCAAAGATACATATATAAAATTAAAAAATTTAAATTCCATTTACAAAAGCCTAAGGTAGCTCAGAACAAATATAACAAAAGATATGCAGTATTCTATAAAAAATTTATGAAACGCTATTGAAAGGCACTAAAAAAAGAGTTAAATACTGACACACAAAAGGGCAAGATTTCTAGGTAATAATATGGACTAATTCAAAAGCAGGTCCTCAGGGTAAACGTGAAGTTGTGGGTTGGTGAGTACAATATTTCCACATGACTTAAAAACAGAACAATGCCGTATGATAATTGTGGGACAAACATAGGTAGAAAAAGGAGAAAGGAACCCAAAGTGTGTGCCTTCCCAGGATAGTGGTTGGAAGTGGGAAGTGGGACTGGAGGGATGGGGCAGATATGGAGTATCTGGTTTGTCACAGCTGGAATTTGAAACCTGGCAGTCTTGGCTTCCCTGGCAGCTCAGATGGTAAAGAATCCACTTGCAATGCAGGAGACCTGGGTTTGATCCCCAGGTTGGGAAGATCCCCTGGAGGAGGGCATGGCAACCCACTCCAGTATTCTTGCTTGGAGAATCCCCATGGACAGAGGAGCCTGGCGGGCTACAGTCCCTGGGGTTGCAAAGAGTCGGACACGACTGAGTGACTAAGCACAGTCTTGTCTTCAGAAGTGATGCTAATGATTCCTCTAGGCTCTATGCCAAGTTCATGGATAGCTGGTGCAGAAGGGTCAGGGGCTTAGACACCTGCCTCCACCCCCACCCCAGTCACTGCTGGATCAGATGTTCCGCCCATAACGGTCAACATTCAGCAGCACATGCATAAGAAACCCTCGAATGGACCCAGGAGATCCTGGGAGGCCAGGGAGCTACAAGTCACTGATGACTGAGATGGCCCGGCCAATGGTCCCAGCTCCTGGAAGGTACGATCAGGTAGGGTAGTCTTCAGGGTCAGCCCTGGACTAGGGCAGACGAACCTGCATGATCACACTGGAGTGAAATCATGGAGTTCCAATCGCTGGACCACCGGGGAAGTCCCCCTTCACTCAAGGCACACGTTGAAGTTGGAAAACACATGGCTGATCTATAGAAAGGAAGAAGTAATTCTCCTTGAGCCTTCAGAAGCTGAGTTGCAGGCCTTCTGGCAGGTGATATTTTCCATAATTTCCAGCCATATTTCCATATGGCTGCCATAATGTCTCCAGTTCTACATCCTTCTAGAATCATGCCACTCCTCACCTAGGGATGGAGTCTAATTCCCACCCCCTTCAATCTGGGCGGGTTTCATTGTAATCAAGAGAGTGGTGGGAGTGATGCTGAGTGACTTTCACCAAGTGACTTCCATGGTGGGGTCACAAAGGCAATGCAGTTTCTGCTGGTTTCTCCAGAAGGCTCATGGTGGAGCCTGAGCCATCAGGAAGCAGCTGCCTGCTCCAAAGCTGCCATGCTGTGAGGAAGCACCAACTACAGCAAGCAGGGGGATCCCACGGCCAGGCTCTGAGACTAAACCAAGAGCTGCTTGGCCAGCCACCAGCTGCTGTGTACGCACTCACAGCCCACTCTGCCCTTTAGCTCCAGCCAGTGTGTGAAGGGAACAACACAAGAGACCAGAGCCGGAAACTCTCAGCAGAACCCTCCTCATGGAAACCATGAGAGGAGATAAAATGACTGCTGTTGATACTGAGCCACTAAATTTGCGGGCAATTTGTTATGCAACATTAGTTCATCAGAAACTCCACCATCCTTTCCCCTCACCCCTGTCAGACTCACGCCCCAGGAGACACTGTCCACTGCCGAAAGGAACAGGCATAAAAGAGAAATGACCCAGGATGGACTGGCTGGCATTTAGAAGCTGGACAATGAGATGATACAAACTGTCAGAGTCATGTCGGCTGGTTCACCTATGGCAGAAGGGAGACCTTGAAGGCTGGACTTGCTGCTTCACCTTTTTGGATGTCTGCCCGCTTCACGTGTATGGCCTTTGCATGTATGCAAATCCAAAATGTGATTCCAATGACAAGCACCATCAGGGTCCTTTGGCAGCTTGGACCCTGCCTATACCCAACAAATCCCAATGAATTGCATTAAATAAGCTCCCCAGGGACTTCCCTGGCAGTCCAGACCCCATGCTCCCAATTCAACAGGAATGGGTTTGATCCCTGAAGGGGGAACTAAGATCCCACAATGAGCCCATTAAAAAAAAAAAAAAGAAAGCCCCCAGCTGGTCTGCATGCACATTCATTTCGGAGGTAATTAACTGGATTCATGGGCTTCAAGGTACCCCCACCCACTGTTGTTGTTTAGTTAATAAGTCCTGTCTTGACTCTTCTTTTCTTTTCTTTTTTTTTTTTGCAACCTCATGGACTGTAGCCCGCCAGGCTCTTCTATCCATGGGATTTCTCAGGCAAGAATACTGGAGTGGGTTGTCATTCCCTTTTCCAGGGGATCTTCCTGACCCAGGGATCGAACCCGAGTCTCTGACATTGGCAGGTGAATTCTCTACCACTGAACCACCTGGGAAGCACCTCCTCCCATAGGCAGGTCCCAATGTATGGTCTTTGCTCCCTGCTTCTGGTATGTAATCTCTGGGTCCTTAGGATGTTATGTCTGACAGGGGCAACCTTGTTTGCCTGGGGACCTTAGACCATAACAGCCTGCCAATGTGATTGTCGAGTGCTGGTCATGTCCACATGGATAGTCTATAATGGGGGCTAGTCACTTCATGAAGACCAGCAATATGACTTAGGTGCTTCAGGCAGTGTTAGTTGACCTGGAGGTTAAGATTAAACACATGATAAACCCCCTATAAACCAGGTGAGCTTCCCTGGTTGGCATCACTCCCTGCATACTGTCACCCACGGAGGCCAGGACAGTGATGCATCCTGACTCCACAGGGAGGAGAGGGCAATGGAAGTCTGGGGTTGGATACTTCTTCTGGATGCTGTCCTGTGATCGTCCCCTTGGCTGATTTTATCTGTATTTTTTTCCCTCTAATAAACTAATGCTATAGAGTTTTCATTCAAGTCTGTTTTTCTAGTCAATTACTGAGGCTGAGGGTGGCTTTGAGAATCCCCCTACCTGGAAATTGAAAGGTGCTCTTGATGTTGTGACCTCTAACCTTGTAGTTGGCTCTAAACTTCAAGGATCTTGACACCTGGCTCTCTCATCCTAGACACTCCTATTTAATTGGTATGGAGTGTGACCCAGGCATTGGGAGTTTTCAGAGTTTCTGGGTGATTTTTGGTGAAACTGAGGAGTTGCTGATTATTATAATCCACTGGTATACCATTGCTCAAAGCCTTACAAATATGCTATAATAGTTTGATAAAGAATTAAAAACAGAAGTTGACTGTAAATACATCTTCTAATGAGATGGATTTGCAGAAGGGGCAGTTTATGGTGACTTGATTGAAAATAGGTTTGGGGGACTTGCCTGGTGGTCTAGTGGTTAGGGCTCCATGATTCCACTGGAGGGGGCACAAATTCTGTCCCTGCTCAGGGAACTAAGATGTTTATATTTTGGTGCAGCACGGCCAAAAAAATTTAAAAATAAAAAAATAAAATAAGCACAGGACTTCCCTGGTGGCCCAGTGGCTAAGACCCTGCACTACCAATGTAGGGGGCTAGGGTTCAATCCCTGATCGGGGAACTAGATCCCACGTGCCATACCTGAGGGGTCACATGCTGCAAGGTCAAAGATCCCGCATGCTGGAAACTAAGACTCAGTGCAGACAAATAAATAAATTAAAAAACAATTTTTAAAAAGCTTCTGAGTTTCCGAAATCCCCAACCTTCATCATCACGCTGTGCACAGAATGTACCATTTAAAAAAAAAAAAAAAGAAAGAAATTTGGTAAGGTCAAAATTTCAGCTGGTCACTCTGCCTATCTCTCAAGTAGTCTTTTCATCTGGGGACCATATAACACAGTAAGGGGCTTTCTTTTTCTGTAAAATTGGAGGACTATGAGATAGCAATTGGGAAGAATAACTATATAATGCTCCCACCATACATGTGATCTGTAGCTGAGTTATTTTAAAACAGGGAACAGAGGTGTAGAGGTTTGGAATTTACCTCCCTTAAAATTGTCTGAGTCAGGTATCCCATGGAAGGTGCTCATGGACCATCATGGTTTCCAAACCATCATACAGAGCACAAGCTCTGGAGTCAGACAAGCATGAGCCTAATGCCAGGCTCTGCTATGCCACTAGGGGAAGTCACCTCCCCTTTCTGAACTACTCAATTTGAGATTTCAAAACAAACATTAACCCACAGGATCAAGGATCATGAAGGGTGCTGAAACAGGTCACAGTTCAAAGCACTGGCTCTGTGACGGACGTGGAACCCTGCCTTACACCCTGTGACTTGCCCAAGGCCACAAAACCAGGAAGCCACTGTTTGAGTGTGGGAGGTCTGGCTCCAGAATCTGATCTCTTAGCTAACTCTATATTGCCTCCTCCTAAACCAAGTCCTCTGTATAGGATCCAAGCGGGCATCTTCCTGTCCAGGTCCATTTTGGGGGCTAGGAGAGGGTTCAGGGAGTGGACACGGCTAAGTAGTAAAGCTCTGATGGTGGTGAAGGCATTTCCCTTCCTGCTTTATCTAAGGGGTTGTTGGGAGGCCTACATGCTTTGTCACCCATGCCAAGGTCAGCCTTGTTTTTAAAGCTGTTTTTGTCACACTCCCCAGTCAGAGACATAAATCTCAGTCTTCCCACTATCCAGGAGTTCCGGCCACAGACCGTCCTCCTCCAGGTCCAACACTTGCTTCATTTTATGACTCCACCTAAGAAAGCAGAACATAAATCAATGAGAACCCATAACAAGAACTCACCACTGTCCTGGCCCTTGGGGAAGAAGGATATTCACTGAGCTTCACCTTGGAAGCTCATCTGTGAAGGAACCCTAGGCATGACCCTCTATTGCCAGGGGGTCCCAACTTTGTTGAACCATGGATTTCTGGAGGTCTTGTGTAAAATAAAAAAGGTGTGTGATGGGGGGGAGGGATAGTTAGGGAGTTTGGGGTGGGCATGTATATACGGCTATATTTAAAATGGATAACCAACGAGGACTGATTGTATGGAACTCTGCTCAATATGCGGCAGCCTGGATGGGAGGGGGTTTGGGGGTGGGGATGGATACACGGATATGTATGGCTTAGTCCCGTCCTTGTTCCCCGGAAACGATCACAATGTTGTTAATCGGCTATACCCCAATACAAAATAAAAAAGTTTAAAAAGAGAGAGATTTGTGACCAAGTTCCCGACCAGCCCTCCAGCCCACGGAGAAGTCCCATAGGCTTCCCATGAGGCTACACCTCTCAAGACCCTCCCATCAGCATCCTTGAGGACCCTTTTACTGGGCTCCCCACCTTCGACCCTGGGGTTCCAGAGGAGGTTGCGTCCTATGGGGTCTGCGCTCGCTGAAGCGGCCCCGGATGCAAGGCCCGGGGTCGTCAGCAGGGGGCAGGCAGGTGCGGATGACGGGCCACAGGTCGGGTGTTTCCAGGGCAGGATGCTCCGCCACAGTTACCAGCGGTCCACCAGGTCTCACCAGCGCCAGCACACCGGGCGGCAGTGCCGGAGCAGCGTGCTTGGGGGCAGGTAGCTCAGCATCTCCCGGAGCAGCTCGATGGGCAGTTGGTCCACACCCACTGCCTCCCCGGGTTTGGGATCTGGAGGCGGGACCCAGGAGGGCAGGCCCCACTGGAGGCCGAGCTGCCCGTTTTCGTTTTACCAGGCTGGGCTACCACTGTGGGAAAACCAGGGTCATACTTCAGGGTTTCGGGGATCTGAAACCTCTGCCAGCTCCAACCCTGCCAGCCATACCCCGAGACTGTCAGCCCTTAAATCCCGTCAGCTGTCTCTCCATCCTCGCCACCTCCAGCCCTGTCCTCAAGACCCCAGACTCTACATCCGTCCTCGCCAGCACAGCCCCCCGCAGCCAACCCCTTGGGACTCTGCAGCCCCCTGAGTCCTACCTTGCATCTCAGCCATTGTTCTGCAAGCTTTCGTCTAGCTACAGGCGCCCCCCTTTTATTCCCTAGCCCCTCTCTTCTTAATACCCTGCACCACCCGGTGACACCCCCACTCTCTTCACATTCTCTGCCCATCCTTCCCTTCTCACTGGCCTGCCCCTCCTCCCTCTGCCTCGACTTACTAGCCCTTCCCGCCCATCTCCACCTCCAGTGATCTCCAGAAACTCTCTCTATTTTGGGCTGTGTTGGGACCTTGGAGGTAACTACTCAACTGAGCCAAAACCTCAGAAGAGGGAGGGGTTGGTGGAAGTATTGAGTCTTGTCACCTGCCATCCTCATCAGTGACCTCTTGGAGTGTCCCTAACCAGGTTCTGAGTTCAGTTGGTGCTGAACACTTGCTGTTATTCATTCAGCCATCTGGGTGGAAGGCCTCATATCCTTCAGCTCCTGTAACAATTCTCATCACCTTGAAGGATCCAGCATCACTATTCCAGAGATCATTGCACAGGAGAAAACAGGCTGTAACAGGAGACAAATGCTCTTTTTTTCTTTTTAATTTTTCACATTTATTTATGTATTAGGCTGTGCTGGGTCTACTTTTCACTTTCATGCACTGGAGAAGGAAATGGCAACCCACTCCAGTATTCATGCCTAGAGAATCCCAGGGATGGGAGCCTGGTGGGCTGCCGTCTATGGGGTTGCACAGAGTCAGACACGACTGACGTGACTTAGCAGCAGTGCTGGGTCTTAGTTGCAGCACTCCAAGTCTTCCGTCTTTGTTGGGGAATCCTTAGTCATGGCATGTGGGATTTAGTTCCCTGACCAAGGATCAAACCCGAGCCCCCTGCATCGGGAATGTGGAATCCTAGCCGCTGGACCACCAGGGAAGTCTCCCAAGTGCACCTCTCTTTGACTCCCTAAAAGAGTTCTGTAACCCATAATAACCCCAGCCAACCTTCATGGAGCCTTTTACTACCAGTCAGAAGAGCATCACTGACTCAATGGACATGAGTCTGAGCAAATTTCAGGAGACAGTGAAGGACAGGGAAGCCCGTCGTGCTGCAGTTCATGGAGCCGCCAAGAGTTGGACACGAGTTAGCTACTGAACAACAGGAGCAACCCACTAAGATAGGGGCTATGTCTCCACTTCACAGGTTGAAAACTGAGGCCAAGTGACCTGACCAAGGTCACATAGCTAGTAGGTGATAGAGCTGGGATTTGAACCTAGCCTGGCGGGCTCTAGAATTCTTGCTTTTAACCTCTGTACCAACTCTATCCAAGAAAAATGGAATGCAAGCTACACATTTAATTTTAAATATCAGCAAGTAAAACCATCATGGATTTTTGCCCACGTGGAACTTACCTTCTAAGGGAGAGCGATATGAGCAGACCGAGTAAGCAAATCAGATACTTTTGGGAAATCTCCTGTCAGCTCCCCAACATCTTCTTCACAATTGTAGAAAAACTGTTTCATTATGGAGTAATCGTTAAATCAGACTGTGATTCACATGGGCCATGATGAACAATAGACGTGACACGTGAATGACATCTGTGTTGGAAGGTGATCAATGCCGTGGGAAATAGAGTAGGAAAAGGAAAGGGGGCCGTAGCAGTCTGCGCAGGGAGACCTTGAATTTTAAGAGGTGGACCGACTGTAATACAGGGCACATTTCTTTTCAACGTGTACATTTTTCAATGCAGTTTTTCCTACTGAAGTTTTTCCCAAAGTATAAGAGTGGAAGGAACAGGCTCTAACAGTTTACTCCTAACTAATCCCGTTTCATCTCTACTCCCACCCACTTGCTCCCCCAGGCAATTTGAAGCAAATCTTAGAAATCACACCCTTCTGCCCATAGCAATACATTTTTTTTTTTGATGTAATGTTTAAACTGTGGGACTGTGTTTGATAATGAGATTATGAAAATCGATTAGGACCCAATCATGAGTTTGGGCTTCCCAGGTGGCACTAGTGGTAAAGAAACCACTTACCAATGTAGGAGAGTTGTGGGTTCGATCCCTGGGTCGGGAAGATCCCCCGGAGGAGGGCACAGCAACTCACTCCAGTATTCTTGCCTGGAGAATCCCATGGACAGAGGAGCCTGGTGGGCTACTGTCCAAAGGGTCGAAAAGCATTGGACATGACTGAAGCGACTTAGCATGTATGCACACATGAGTTCAAAAAGCGGTTTAAAAAACAGTCTAAAAGCTTCAAGTAGCATAAAAGGGCAGAAACTGACAACTCTGTTCCCATTTTTCAGTTTCTTCTTCAGACACCATCTCTGCTAATTCCTGGAATTACACTCCATGATGTACTCCAGTTAAAAAGAAAAAACTTAATTGGATTCCAGGAGACTGCTGCCTGGAAGGTAATGATTTGAGCATAATTGCTCCCAGGAGAGGAGGGTGTACAAAGCACCCCAAGGACCTTTGGAGAAATTATGGGTGCATTTTGGGTCACAATACAGGACAGTACCCCTTAAGGGAGAACTGTCCTGGATTCTTCCTCCTTTTAGTCAATGTCCTGGAATTAGGTTCCAGGCTCAGCTTAACAGGCTGAAAAATGGGATGCATGCATGCTAAGTCACTTTAGTCATGTCTGTAAATGTAGAGAGTGTAAATAAACCTTGAAAGGTCCAGGAGTTCAACTACTGGGTCAATTGGAAGAATGTTCTTGGCATTGCTGGCACTTTACTAGTCATTATGCTCCAATTCAGAAAAGGGCAAAGTCTCTTCATCTAGGCAGTGCCAGCTGTGGGTGTCATGAAGCCTTGCCTGCCCTGCGGGCTCAGTGGCTTCAGTCATGTCCAACTCTCTGGGACCCTGTGGACTGTAGCTCTCCAGGCTCCTCTGTCCGTGGGATTCTTGCCAGATTCTCCAGGCAAGAACACTGGAGTAGGTTGCCATTTCTTCCTCCAGGGGATCTTCCTCACCCAGGGATCGAACCCATGTCTTTTACATCTCCTGGATTGGCAGGCAGGTTCTTTACCACTAGCGCCACTTGGCAAGTGCAGGTTATGGAACCCACTCCAGTATTCTTGCCTGGAGAATCCCATGGACAGATGAGCCTGGTGGGCTACAGTCCATGGGGTCGCAAAGAGTCGGACTAGACTGAGCAACTGAGCACACCCACACAAGAACTCTGTACACCCTGGGGATTTTTCACATACCCTGGGGAGGTTTTAAAATCTGACTCTGAATGAGGTCTGCATTTGTAACAAATTCCCAAGGAGTGCTGATGGCTGTCCTCTGTGGACTGCACTTTGAGTAGCTGAATCTTACTGGAATCAAGTTCATGTATCATTTGCATATTGAAATATGTATTCTTTTACTCATGAATTTCTCACCTTTTATTTCAGCTTTCTACTATATATACTTTGGGACATTTCATTAACATTTAAAGAATTCTCATTGGAGGTAGGTTTCATTATCTAGGTATTTCATTTCTTTTTTTAAAAAAAATAATTAATTATTTCTATTGCTCTGGGTCTTCATTATTGTACTCTGGCTTTCTCCAGTTGTGGCAAGCTGGGGCTACTCTTCACTGCGGTGCTTGGGGTTCTCATTGCCGTGGCTTCTCTTGTCGAGGAGCATGGGCTCTAGGCACGCAGGCTTCAGTAATTGCAGCACGTGGGCTCGTAGTGGTCCACGGGCTTAGTTACTCACCGGCACGTGGAATCTTCTCAGGCCAGGGATCGAACCCATGGCCCCTGCACTGGCAGGGGGATTCTTATCCACTGTGCTACCAGGGAAGTCCCTAAGTATTTCATCTCAAGGTGGTCAAGGCTGCATGAGAAACTATTTGCCATAAATGCAGGGAGGTTGTGGTGGGCTCTGACCCAGTGAAGCCACAAGGATGGGCAGGGAAGTGTTGAGTGGGGACCGAGGTGCATGTCTGGAGGTATGCTTGGGAAGCGGGAGGTGGGGACCTGCCAGTCTGGTTTGCAGAAGTAGAAAATTCCTGAACCTTGGAGGAGCACCAGCAGGCGTACTACATGAATATAATGAAGGTGTTAAAACCTCCGTCAACTTGGCTTCCCTGGCCCTGGTTCTCCTATCCTGTTGACAGGAATAGAGTGGTGAACTGGGGTTAGGATTCCGAGCTCTCAGTGCGGTGGGCCCAGATCTCTAGTTGGGGAACTAAGATCCCACAAGCTTCACTGTGCAACCAAAAAAAAAAAAAGATCAAAGCACCAACCTATTTGGAGAGGACACCTTGGGGGTTTTGAGAAGAAGGAGCTGAGTTGATCCCAGGGAAGAAACTGGACTGGGAATGGGCCCTTTGTGTGGATGAAGGGTTCCAGGGATCCTAGGAGGAAGGGGGTAAGTGGTTAACAAAATCTCCTCTCTCCGGAGAGTGGGAGGGATTCGAAAAGAGCCCCACTCCCTAGAGGTGGGGTTGAGTGGGGCAGCCCTGGGTGTTGGGTTCAAGCCCTTTCCCCAAGGTGGTTCAGCCCTGATGTGCCCATGTCTCCTGGAGTAGTGGTCTGGGGGATGTGGGTTTGGAGATGGAATTTCTGGTAAAGGCTTCTCAGCTCCCCATCCAACCCAGAATTGGGAGCAGGGGTGGTTAAGAGGAGAAAAGGGCCACAAAATCCATATAACTTTTTCTGTCTCAAGAAGTAATTCCTTCCACTGAAGCCACGCTTGGAAATGAAGTAATCAAAGTCTTAAGAAAAGTTCAGGCTAGAGGCAATTTTCTAGGCTTTACAATCAAATAAGAGGCTTTAAAGATCAAAGCACCGGCAATTCCCTGGCGGTCCAGGGGTTAGGATTCTGAGCTCTCAGTGCGGGGGACCTGGATCCCTGGTTGGGGAACTAAGATCCCACAAGCCTCACTGTGCAGTCAAAAAAAAAAAGAAAAAAAAAAAAAAATCAAAGCAGCAACCTATCTGGACAGGACGCATGCACCTTGGGGTTTTTGAAAGAAAGAGCTGGTGGGGCAAGGAGTGGGACAGGAGGGTCTGGAGGGAGATCTCTGGTATGCAAGGTCTGCAGAGGGGAAGGGGGAGGAGGGCTCCAGCCTGAGGGGAGATGGGCCTGCGGGGTGTGGAGGGGCTCCCTCCTTCCAGAAGAATCCACTACTTGCTTCTCATCAAACTGTCTAGCTGGAATATCCAAAATCACAGACTATGTGAACATTCCTAATAAGGGTTCAGCCAAAGTTGCCTGCATCTCTGGTGTACCCTACCGGGTCGTATTACTCCATGCTGGCAACTGCTCATTTAGAAAATATCAGTAATGGGTGATCTCATGTACTTTAAAAGACATTAATAATTCCTTATGTGGGGGACTTCCCTGCTGGTACAGTGCAATACAGGGGATGTGGGTTCGATCCCTGGTCTGGGAACTAAGACGCCACATGTCTGGGAACAACTAAGCCCATGTGCCTCAGCTACTGAGCCCGCAGGACACAACTAGAGAGTCTGTGTGCAGACAAAATTAAATACATAAATAAATCTTAAAAAAAAAATTGTATCATGAAGAAATAGTTTTTTTTTTTTTTTTTAAACAAACCTATGTCCAGAAGTGAAATAGACTCTGTAATTTAAAAGCTCCCTACAGGGGCTTCCCTGGAAGTCCAGTGGTTAAGATTCTGCCTGTCAATGCAGGAGACTTGGGTTCAATCCCTGGTCCGGGAAGATCCCACAGGCTGTGGAGTAACCAAGCCCATGCACCACAACTATGGAGTCCACAAGCATAAATAAATAAATCTTAAAAAAAAGAAAAACTCCCTACAAACAAAAATCCAGCACCACTGGGAAATTCTAGCAGACATTCAAAGTAGAACTTTGATCCCTCTCAAGCTCTTCCAAAAGACTGAAGTGGAGGGACCACTCCCAAAGTCAATCTCACAACTGTCCTTTGCTTGACCTACACAATAATAATAATAATAGTAATAACAATAATGAAGTGATCAGATGTAAAACTCATTTAACATCTTACTGGATCTTAAGCTGTGGGTACTATGGCTCCTCCCATTTACAAAAGAGTAAACTGAGGCTCAGGCTTCCTTAGTGGCTCAGTGGTAAAGAATCCACCTGCCAATGTAGGAGACGTAGGTTCAATCCCTGGGTCAGGAAGATCTCCTGGAAGAAATGGCATCCCAAGCCAGTATTCTTGCCTGGGAAATCCCATGGACAGAGGAGCCTGGCGGGCTACAGTCCATGGGGTTGTAAAGAGTCGGACACGACTGAAGCCACTTAGCACGCATGCACGTTCAGGAGAGGTACATCCAGGTGCAAACACTGCAGCGCTGCAGCGAAGGGTCCCGGGTCCCAGGTCTGTCTCAGACTCACTCCTGAAATGTACTACAGGAGTGCGGAAAGGATGCACAGCCGGATCCTCAGGGGAAAACACTCAAGCAGAGACTGGGAGAATCCATGTGCCTCTTTTCTCTGTCCTCCCCCTTCCCTTGGGGGGGTCATGCAGAGTGAACTCTTTCCACAGCAACAAAAATGCAGTCACACATAAGCGATGTCCTCATCGCTCATGAGAGGCCCAGCACCCTGAGGTGTCACTGGGACCTGGACATGGAAGACCCTCTTTTTGGGATGTAACAGAATTATGGACTCCCCAAATGAAAGCAGGGGTCAAGCAGAAACCATCTTGGTTGCACAGTAAGTATAATGAGCCGTCTTATCAGTTAGGAAACATTGGAAACACTTCCAAAGTTCAAGTTTCCAGCTGCCAGCCAGCGCTCACCTTGCAAACACATATTTCCAAGAAGAGAGAAAAGCTATGTTATGCCTTTCTGTTATTTATTCAACACGAGTTTCATTATTCCAATGGTTGTATTGTAGTTATGTAGAAGTATGTCCGTATTTGCAGAAAATACACACAAAAAGATTTTGTAGTGATGTTGGTGGTACATCAAGTTGGAAATTTACTAAATGTTTCATTAGGGAAAAAATGTTTATGTGCCATAACTACAATACCTCTTTAAGTTTGAGATTCTATCAAAATAAAAATATATTTTAAATATAAGAGGAGAGAACTGATAGTGGTGTGGATTGAAGACTGGCCATAAGCTGATACATGTTTCTGGCTAATAGATATATGGAAGTTATAATACTCTTCTCTCTACATTTGCTTATAGTTTAGAATTCTCTATAACAAAGCAAAAAGTTGAGTCAGCAAAGATGTCTTCTAGGACTTCCCTGGTGGTACAGTGGGTAAGAATCCGCCTACCAATGCATGGGTTCCATCCCTGGTCTGGGAAGATTTCACACGACACAGAGCTACTGAAGCCTGCTCACCTAGATCTTGTGGTCCCCAACAAGAGAAGCCACCTCGGTGAGAAGCCCGCACACCACAGTGAAGGGTAGACTCAGATCACTCCAACTAGAGAAAGCCTGAGTGCAACAAGCAAGACCCAGTGCAACCAACTCACTTAGGAAAAACAAAAAAAAGATGTCTTCTAAATGTGGTTATATCTGGGGAATGCCGTTGCAGTTCAGTGGTTAAGATTCTGCACTTTCACTTCTGAGGGCATGGGTTCAATACCTGGTCAAGGAACTAAGATCCAGGCAAGCAGCGCAGCTCAGGCAAATTTAAAAAACAATAAGTAAGTAAGGAAGCATAGGTATTTTTCTGGAAAGGAAGAGAAATTGCATTTGGGGGATGCTTTATATTTGTCTATAACGTTATGTTTCTAGACACACATGTAGAAAGTGAGAAATTCAGATAAGCAAAATCAGTAAGTACAAAACTCACCTCTATTCACTGTTCACCACTGCAGTAAACCCTGTAACCCTTTAGTTCATATTCTTATTCTATATACACATATCCAGAAGATAATCTAGAATACAAACACAAGGCTATGTAAATATACATTAATTTAGCTTAGCACATATGGATATGTCCATATATGCACATATGTTCTACATAACATATAAGAGTATATATGCTGTGCTATACGAGTCACTGCAGTTGTGTCCGACTCTAACACTGGCCTGGATTGCCATGGCCTCCTCTAGGGGCTCTTCCCAACCCAGGGATGGAACCTGGGTCTCCTGCATTGGTAGGGGATTCTTTACCTCTAGTGCCACTAAGGAAGCCTGAGCCTCGGTTTACTCTTTAAAGATCCCTCAAGCCATCTTTCTTTTTATTCACCCAACCAGTCAGCCATCTCTTTACTCACTTATTTATTCAGCTATTCTTCTCTCCAACAATTCACACACTTGTCCATTCACTTATATGCCAGCAAATTTGGAAAACTCAGCAGTGGCCACAGGACTGGAAAAGGTCAGTTTTCATTCCAATCCAAAAGATAGGCAATGCCAAAGAATGCTCAAGCTTCTGCACAATTGCACTCATCTCACATGCTAGTAAAGTAATGCTCAAAATTCTCTAAACCAGGCTTCAGCAACACGTGAACCATGAACTTCCAGATGTTCAAGCTGGTTTTAGAAAAGGCAGAGGAATCAGAGATCAAATTGCCAACATCCACTGGATCATCGAAAAAGCAAGAGAGTTCCAGAAAAACATCTATTTCTGCTTTATTGACTATGCCAAAGCCTTTGACTGTGTGGATCACAATAAACTGTGGAAAATTCTGAAAGAGATGGGAATACCAGACCACCTTATCTGCCTCTTGAGAAACCTATATGCAGGTCAGGAAGCAATAGTTAGAACTGGACATGGAACAACAGACTGGTTCCAAATAGGAAAAGGAGTTCGTCAACGAGGTATATTATCACTCTGCTTATTTAACTTATATGCAGAGTACCTCATGAGAAACGCTGGGCTGGAGGAAGCACAAGCTGGAATCAAGATTGCCAGGAGAAATATCAATAACCTCAGATATGCAGATGACACCACCCTTATGGCAGAAAATGAAGAACTAAATAGTCTCTTGATGAAAGTGAAAGAGGAGAGTGAAAAAGTTGGCTTAAAGATCAACATTCAGAAAACTAAGATCATGGCATCTGGTCCCATCACTTCATGGCAAATAGATGGGGAAATAGTGAAAACAGTGGCTGACTTAATTTTTCTGGGCTCCAAAATCACTGCAGATGGTGACTGCAGCCATGAAATTAAAAGACTCTTACTCCTTGGAAGGAAAGTTATGGCCAATCTAGACAGCATATTACAAAGCAGAGACATTACTTTGTCAACAGAGGTCCATCTAGTCAAGGCTGTGGTTTTTCCAATAGTCATGTATGGATGTGAGAGTTGAACTATAAAGAAAGCTGAGTGCTGAAGAATTGATGCTTTGGAACTGTGGTGTTGGAGAAGACACTTGAGAGTCCCTTGGACTGCAAGGAGATCCAACCAGTCCATTCTAAAGGAGATCAGTCCTGGGTGTTCATTGGAAGGACTGATGTTGAAGCTGAAACTCCAATACTTTGGCCACCTGATTCGAGGAGCTGACTCATTTGAAAAGGCCCTGATGCTTGGAAAGATTGAAGGTGGGAGGAGAAGGGGATAACAGAGGCTGAGCTGGTTGGATGGCATCACCGACTCAATGGACATGAGTTTGGGTAAACTCTGGGAGTTAGTGATGGACAGGGAGGCCTGGCGTGCTGCGGTGCATGGGGTCGCAAAGAGTCGGACACGACTGAGTGACTGAACTGAACTAAACAGTGGCAATGATTTAAGGTATAATTTTCTTAGTGTTTTAAAAGCATCCAGGAGAATCTAAATAAACAGATGAAGAGATACCCAGCAACATTCAAAGAAAACAATGTCTAATGTCCATCAGTGGTAAATTGATACATTATGGTATATTCAATGAGATATTGTACAGTCATGAATGTAAACTAATTGTAGTTATAGACAATTATGGATGAATTTACAAATATGTTATTGAAAGAAGACAGATCCACACTATGTATGACACCATATATACATTAATGTATTAATATATTTATTAATATATATGTATATATATAGTATCACAATGGATAAAACTGATCTATGGTAACAGAATTCAGGATGGTGCTATCTTTGGGTTGGAGGTGTTGGGAATGGGGCTTGAGGGGTGCTGAGGGTGATATTTGCTGGCAACTTTCTGTTCTTTTTTTTTTAACATTCTGTTCTTGACTTAAGTGAATGTGTTGAATCTGTGTTGAATCCAGTCAGGCATTTTCCAATCCAGTTTCCTTTTGGGGTTAAGGGAGGGTTCAGAGAGTGAACTCTGCTAAGTACTAAGGCTATGAGAGTGGTAAAGTCATTAGCATTCCTTCATCTTAAGAGGTTGTTGTTTAGTCACTGAAGTTGTGTCCAATTCTTTTGCAACCCTATGGTCTGTAGCCCCCCAGGGTCTTCTGTCCACGGGATTTCCCAGGGAAGAATACCGGATTGGGGTGTCATTTCCTTCTCCACATGGGCTTCCCAGGTGGCTCAGATGGTAAAGAATCTGATGGCAAGGCAGGAGACCCAGGTTCGTTCCCTGGGGCAGGAAGATCCCATGGAGAAAGGCATGGCAACCCACTCCCACATTCTTGCCTGGAGAACTGCATGGACAGGCTACAGTCTTGGTGGGCTACAGTCCCTGGTGTCACACAGAGTCGGACACAACTGAGCAACTGACACTTTACTTTTCCTTCTCCAGGGGATCTTCCTGACTCAGGGATCCAACCCAGGTCTCCTGCATTGCAGGCAGATTCTTTACCACGGAGCCACCTCGGAAAACCAAGGGATTGTTAGAAGGCCTAAATGACATCACCCATGTCAAGGTCAGCACTTAGCTAAAGGCTGTTTTTATAATCATGCTCACTGGGCAAAGACAGAAATTTCAGTCTTTCCACTATCCAGGAGTTCTGGCCACAGGCCCTCTTCCTCTAGGTCCAACACTTCCTTCTTTAGAAACCATCTAAGAAAGAAGGCGAAAAGTCAAGAACAGGCAAGTTCTCGCCACCGCCCTAGTCCTTGGGGAATAGGGAGGGACATTTACTTGTTACCAGGACTGTGGCAGAACAGAGAAAAGACTTCAGCAATGCCTCTATAGGTTCCTTCCATCATGCAGTGCATCACTAAGCTGTGTTTTTTGGAAAGTGAAAGTGAAGTCGCTCAGTCGTGTCCGACTCTTTGCGACCCCGTGGAAGGTAGCCTACCAGGCTCTGCCGTCCATGGGAGTTTCCAGGCAAGAATACTGGAGTGGGCTGCCCGAAGCCACTTGTTAAGTAAATTGTGCCCAGGTGTGTCGTCCACCTGTGAGTTCAGTTAAAGTCCCATGGGGCTCCCCTATGGTCCCCTGCCGCGCCCCCACCAAATACAAGGCTGCCACATCCACCCTCCCACTTCCACGAGGACCCCTTTCCTGGGCTCCCCACCTAGGCCATGAGGGTTCCGGAGAAGGTTGCGTCCTATGGGTCTGCGCTCGCAGAAGCGGCCCAGGATGCAGGGCCCGGGGTCGTCAGCAGGGGGCAGGCGGGTGTGGATGATGGGCCACAGGTTGGGGTGTTTCCAGGGCAGGATGCTCTGCCACAGGTCCCTGCCGTCCACCAGGTCTGCCAGCGCCGGCACACCGGGCGGCAGTGCCCGAGCAGCGTGCTTGGGGGCAGGTAGCTCAGCATCTCCCGGAGCAGCTCGTTTGGTAGTTGGTTCAGGCCCAGCACCTCCTCGGGTTCTGGGTCCGGAGTGGCGACACTGGCAGGCAGGCCCCCGGAGGCCCACATGTCGTCCTCACCGGGCCAGGCTGCTGCTGCTGGAGACCCAGTGCCAAGACGTCAGAGTATCCATGACCTCCAGCCGCCACCAGTTCCGCCCCTGCCAGCCACACCCCAAGACTGTTACACCCCCTCTAACCCCGTCAGCCGCCTCCCAGCCCTATCCTCAAGTCCCCAGACTCGCAAGTCATCCTGCCAGACTCCCATCCCCTCCACTCTCCCCTACTTGCACCACAGCCCCAGGCAGCCAGCCCCCTCCAGGCCGCGCAGAGCCCCGGCTGAGTCCTACCCTGCATCTCGGCATGATGCTCCTCCCCAGCAGACCATCACTTGCCCTGATTGCCTCCTCGCCTTTTTCATACCCCTGCCCTCCCTTCTTAAAACCCAGAACCACCCACCAGCCCTCATTTGCTCTTTGTGACTCTGTGGTCTTGCCTGCCTCTCCCTTCTCACTGTCCCGCCCCCTCCCCCCTGCTGCTTCGACCCCAACTGACAAGCCAGTTCCTCCCATCCACGCCTCAGGTATTCTCCAGACAGACACCCTCTCCTTCCGGCTGTATTCAGATTGTGAATTAATCATCAAACAGAATCCGCAGAGGAGGAAGTGGGTAGGGTCACCAAGATCCAGAGTCTGTCTCTCTTCGTCCCCACCACTGGTCCCTTGGAGAGTCCCTAACCAGGCTCTGAGTAAGGACCTTGGTGATGAACACCTGCTGTTAGTCAGGTATCCAGGCAGGAGGTCTTATATTCTTTAGTTCCAGGAAGAATTCCCGTCACATTTAAGGATCCAGCATCATCACTAACTTGGAGATCCTTGCACAGGAGAAAACAGGTTCCAGAAGGAGCCAAATGCATTTCTGTTTGACTCCCTAAATGAGTGCTGCAACCAGCCATAACCCAGCCAAACTTCATGGAAACTTTTACTACTGGTCAGATTAGCAATCTCTGAAGCAGGTATGACTGTATCCCCATTTCACAGCTGAGAACACTGAGACCGAGGGACCTGCCCAAGGTCACACAGCTAGTAGGTGAGAGAGCTGGGATCTGAACCTAGCCAGGTTCATGGTCATGGTCACTGTTTGGTGGTCTGCTGCCTGAGCCATCCACTACGGCTTTCTGAATCCCAACCGCTACATCTGAGAAGCATGTTTAGCAAATCGATGAGATGCACCCAAAACTGCAACGCCTGCAGTCAGCATTGGTCAACATGTCTGTTTGTCACTCAGTCATGTCCGACTCTTTGGGACCCCTTGGAGAGTTCCCCTCTGCCCATGGAATTCTCTAGGCAAGAATACTGGATTGGGTTGCCATTGGTCAACAGGAGGGATCCAATTGTTCTCCATGACAATGCCCAACCACATGTCGCACAACCAACGTTTCAGAAGCTGAAAGAATTGGGCTATAAAGTTTTGCCTCATTCTCCACATTCACCTGAACTCTTGCCAACCAACTATCACTTCTTCAAGCATCTCAACGACCTTTTGTAGGGAAAATGTTTCCACAACCAGCAGGAGGCAGAGGATGCTTTCCAAGAGTTCCTCGAATCCTGAGGCACGGAGTTTTAAGCTACAGGAATAAGCAAATTTATTTCTCGTTGGCAAAACTGTAATGGTTCCTATTTTGATTAATAAAGATGTGTTTGAGCTTAGTTATAATGACTGAAAATTAATGGTCAGAAACTGCCATTACATTTGCACCTACCTAACAGCTAACTACAGAGGATGACAGAGGATGAGATGGTTGGATGGCAGCACCGACTCAGTGGACATGAGTTTGAGCAGGCTCCGGGAGATGGTGAAGGACGAGGAAGCCTGGCATGCAGTCCATGGGGTCGCTAAACACCACTGAACTGCTGAAGAGCAAATAGTTAACAAAATCTCCTCTCTCAGATGGGTGGGAGGGATTAGTAAAGAGCACAGCTCCCTAAGTGTAAGATTAAGTGGGGCAGCCCTGGGTGTGGATAAGCCAGCTCCTTCCCTAAGGCTATTCAGCCCTGATATGCTCTTATCACCTGGAGTGAGGGGTTAGATATGGTTGAGGAGACAGGATTTTAGATAAAATCCTCTCAGCTTCCCACCTAACCCAGCCTCTAGGGGTCAACAGTAGAAAACAGCCACAAATTTCACAAATCATCTTTGCCCTAAAGAAGTAATTCCTTCTACTGAAGCCAGCCTGGAAATGAAATAATCAAAACATTAGGAAAAATTCTGCCCAGAGCTAATTTTCTAATCTCTACAACAGAATAATAATCAAAACATTGGAGATGGGGGATTTTTTGAAAATCCTTGTTTGAAGGGGGATTTGAAAAGAGAATCCTGGGCGGGGCAAGGAGTGGGACAGGCCAGGTGACTGAAAGGAGAGCCCTGATATGGAAGGTCTGCAAAGGGGCAGAGGGGGAGGAGGAGGATTGCTCCAGCCTTAGGGGGAGATGAGCCGGGGGCATGAGGAGGGGCTGCCTTCTTCCAGAAGAATCCATCCTGTCTAACGTCCTTGGAACTGTCCAGCCAGAACCTCCCTAATCACAGACCATGGGAACATTCCTAATAAAGGTTCAGCCAGAGCTGCCTGCCTCTACCCGGTAGCATTACTGCTCGCAGGCAACTGCCCATTTAGAAAACATAAGTAATAGGTAATCTCATATATTTCAAAAGACATTTTTTTTGGGGGGGGGGCCATGCCTCAAGGCATGTGGGATCTCAGTTCCCTTACCAGAGGCCAGAGATCAAATCCATGCTCCTTGCAGTGGAAACGCAGATTCTTAACCGTTGGACCTCCAGGAAGTCCCCAAAAGTGGTTTCTTGTATTTTGGTGTTTTTTTTTGGTTTGTTTGTTTTTGGACATGCCACACAACTTGGATCTCAGTTCCCCAACCAGGGGTTGAACCCAGACCCATGGCAGTGAAAGCACTGGGTCCTAACCACCGGACCACCACGGAATTCCCCGAAAGACGTTAATAATTCCTTAAGTGTGCTAGAGTATTGCAGTTTCTTCTTTTAAAAAAAATTTTTTTTAAAATTTATTTCGCTGCACTGGGTCTTAGTTGTGGCATGTTAGATCTAGTTCCATGACCAGCGCTCGAACCCCGGCCCCCTGTATTGGAAGCATGGAGTCTTCCTCAACGCACTGCCAGGGAAGTGCCAATATTGCAGTTCTTCTTTAAAGGAGAGAGATCTTATCTTTTAGAGATTTATACTGAAATGTTTCTGGAGGAAACAGTATGATGTTTGGGAGGCATTAAGTCCCGTGGGAGGATGGATGGGAGTATAGATCCAAAAAAGACCGACCATGTGAAGAAAAGGGAACCCTCCCTCACTGTTGGTGGGAATTAAATTGCACCAATATGAATTGGTGCAGCCAATATGGAAAACACTATGGAGTTTCCTCAAAAACTAAAAATAGAGTTGCCATATGATCCTGCAATACCATTTCTGGACATATAATCCAAAACATACATGCACCACAATGTTCACTGCAGCACTGTCTACAATAGCCAAGACATGGAACCAACCTAAATGTCCATTGGCAGATGAAAGGATAAAGATATGGTACATAAATAAATACAAGGGAATACTACTCAGCTACAAAAAATGATATGCTATTTGAAGCAACAAGGATGGACCTAGAGATTATCATACTAAGTGAAGTGAGTCAGAAAGAAAAAGATAAAATACTATATGATATCACTTCTATTTGGAATCTAAAACATGAGACAAAAGAACTTATCTATGAAGTAGAAACAGACTCAAAGACATTGAGAGCAGATTTGTGGTTGCCAAGGAGGCAGTGTGGGGGGAGGGATGGATTGCAGCTTTGGGATTAGGAGATACAAAGTATTGTATCTAGAATGGATAAACAATAAAAACCTACTGTATCGCACAGGGAACTGTACTGAATATCCTGTGATGAGCCATAAGGGGAAAGATTATGAAAATGAATGTACAATATATATGTAAAACAGAATCCATCACTTTGCTGTACAGCAGAAATTGAAACAGTATTGTAACTCAATTCTACTTCAATAAAATAAGTGTTACAAAAGGTTGACCACGCCCAGGCCAAGGGGCACCTCCCTCAACTGCTGCTACCTGCACCCCCATCCCCACGGCGAGCCACTGCTGACCAAGACTTCTGCAGGAGACCCTCCAACACGAGCAGATGAAGAAACCGCATCCAAAAGACAAGAAGTCAATTTCCCCATGGCAAACAGTTTAGGTCTCACTTCTTTCTTCAATGAACACTTCTGGTTACAACTGGTTAGAAGATTCACCATGGAACCAGGTCATGGCCTTAACCTATTATATAGGGGTGACCTCCTCCATGGAGGCCTCCTCCCATTTGCAAGAGAGGAAATAAATATATAAAATGATTAAAATAAAATTGACCACAAATTGCAATAGACACATGAAAAGGTGCTCTAGCTCCTTAATCAACAGGGAAATGCAAATGAACACCATCCCACATCTATCAGAACTGGCTAAGCAAAAAATAAAATCCCAAGAATAAACCAGTAACAAAGAAAAACAACAAGAACAAAAAACCAATAACAGAATAAATCAGTGTTAGTGGGATTGTGGAGTGGTGAAGTAAAATGTACATTTTAGGCAGGACAAGAGAAAATTAAACACAAAATTCTCCCTATGTATCTGTCTAATGTGCAGCGTACAACTTCATTACACCAGAACTCCTAAAAAACAGCAGCGTTCACTCTATTGTAAAGATCATTTCCTTTCTCTTTCTTCTGATGTTAGCAGTGTGACTTTCTGAAGAGCCGTGTTCTTTCCCAGCTCACTTAGGGTCCTGCTTGTTTTGTACGTTGCTGCTTGCTTTGTACATTCTTACCTGGACTATGCATCTTTGGTGAACATTACATAAAATATTATATGTCATTTTGTGGTACGATCCTTTGTTTAGAAAATGTATCGATACATGACTATACCTACACCTTCTAACAGGTGGTGCAGTTCTCAGAGGTTTCTGAGAATCCGCTTCCCAGGCTGTAATCTTGTTTGACTTCAATAAAATTCCCCTTTCCTCTTCCTGAGAGGTGAGGAATTTCCACTGACATTTTTCTTGGCAGAGTCAGCAGGATCTCAGAGACATCCAGCAGAGAACTTCTGGAGATTCCCCTGACACTTTGAGCCCCCCTAGCTTCTTGGCATTCCTTGGTGCTTCGGCAAGTTCTGACATCCGGACCTCACTGCTTACAAGATGTTCTGAATTTTACTCCAGCTCTTTTTCTTGGGACTTGGAGTCCTGAAGGAGTGTGTGTGTGCTCAGTTGCTCAGTTGTGTCTGACTCTTTGCAACTTCATGCCAGGCACTTCTGTGCATGGTATTTCCCAGGCAAGAATACAGGGGTGGGCTGCCATTTCCTTCTCCAGGGATTTTCTGACCCGGGGATCGAAACCACATCTCCTGCACTGGCAGGCAGACTTTACCACTGAGCCACCAGGGAAGCATATGTATGTGTATATTATCATCTGGAGATACATATCCAGAATACCAATGTAGGACATATTCCATTTTAATTTTATATATATATATATACCAACACTTACATATATTCATAATGTACAATATATGTGTGTATACATATGTGAAAGTGAAAGTTGTTCAGTTGTGTTTGACTTTTTGCAGCCCCATGGACTGTAGCCTGCCAGGTTCCTCTGTCCATGGAATTCTCCAGGCATGAATACTTGAGTGGGTTGCCATTCCCTCCTCCAGGGGATCTTCCCAACCCAGGGATCCAACCCAGGCCTCCCGCATTGGCATTGTAGGAGGATTCTTTACCATCTGAGCCATCAGGGAAGCCCATATGAATGTATGTGTTTATATATATGTACATATGTATACACACACACACACACACACACACACACACACACACACGTGTCCCATCTTCTACTGCAGGTGGGGGAACACTTCAGGGTGGACACATCAAAGGCAGCAGCAGCTTCATCTGCTTTCCATCTGGAGACCTGGAACTCCTTAGGGGTCCTGCAGCCGGGAGGGGGCAGCCATGACCTCTGGACTGGGGTGGGGACAGCCGGACCCTGCCATTGCAAGGTTCTCTCATGCTTGTGACCAGAAAGTCACAAATGTGGTGTCACTGTGACACTGGGCCCACATCCACACCTGCCTAAGACTTTTAACCTTGGTTGATAATCTTTGACCTCATGATTTCCTTTCTAACTCTTCCTTTCTCTTGACTGGAGAATACACCTTCTATTGGTATTTTCCTCTGTACAGCTTTCCCTCAAAGGAAACAACTGTTTACTCTGAACCAAGTCAGTGAAAAAGCTGACTTTAACTCAACCTTCAAAAAACTAAGATCATGGCATTCGGTCCCATCATTTCATGGCCAATAGATGGGGAAACAATGGAAGCAGTGACAAACGTTTCTCGCACTGCAAAAATCACTGCAGATATGAAATTAAAAGATTAAATTAAAAGCTTGGAAGGAGAGCTATGACAAACCTAGACTGCGTATTAAAAAGCAGACACATTACTTTGCCGACAAAAGTCTGTCTAGTCAAAGCTATAGTTTTTCCACTAATCATGTATGGATGTGAGAGTTGGGCCATAAAAAAGGCTGAGCACTGAACATCTGATGCTTTCAACCTGTGGTGCTGGAGAATCTTTTGAGAGTCACTTGGACTGCGAGGAGATCAAACCAGTCAATCCTAAAGGAAACCCAACCCTGAATTGGAAGGACTGATGCTGAAGCTGAAGCTCCAATACTTTGACCACCTGATGGGAAGAGCTGACTCATTGGAAAAGACCCTGATGCTGGAAAAGATTGAAGGCAGGAGGAGAAGGGGATGACAGAGGACAAGATGGTTGGGTGGCATGACCAACTCAATGGACATGAGTTTGAGCATTCTCTGGGAGATGGTGAAGGACAGGAAAACCTGGCGTGCTGCAGCCCATGGGGTTGCAAAGATTCAGACACAACTGAGTGACTGAAGAACAAAGTGGTCAAGTAACATTGTATTTCTATTGAAAAAGCTGAGTTGCTTTAGGCAAATATTGTATTTATTAACTATGATTGGAAGATACATTCCTGATTTATTATCTCCAAATTCAAAAAGAATTTCAAAGTAACAAAATAATTCTATCCACCATAGAATCCAGAACAGGGCTGGGCTCTGGGGATCAAATTCATTGTGCACAAGGTGGGCAGAACCCTCTGCCTCTAAACAATTTTTTGAGCTAGTTTAACTTTCAGCTCTTGAGTCCTGGTCACAGTCTTGAAATCATGGAAGGTTAGAGACTGTAATTACTCAGCCAGAGGCATGGGTTTCTGGTTCAGACATGAGGAGAGGGTTTCTTGGAAGTGATCAATGAAGCCTCTGCAGCAGAAACAGAAGACAGAGGGCAGAGGGCACGGGGGCCGAACCAAAGGGCCTGGCATTGGGGGGGAGGGTGAGGAGCCCTCTCACCATTTCCTTGTTTTCACCCGTGTGTCTCCACTCCGTAGAACAGGGGCTGCATTCAGTCAGTAACCCTGATGTAAGAACGTTCTCATAGTTTCTCATAGAATTTAAAGACAAGGCCCAGTAGGTCCCTTGATTGGACCCAGGAGAGATCCCAGGATGCCAGGAGCTACAAGCTCTTGATTATGGAGGTGGTCTGGCCAACGGTCGCAGCTCCTGGAAGGCACGGTCAGGTTGTCTTACAGGGACAGCCTAGGGACGGATCCGTACGATGACACTGGACTGGGGCCTGGAGACGCCACACTGCTCAGGCCACGAGTCATAGCCCTCGACGTTGTGGTCAAACAACACAAAGCGGACGCCCTTCTTGATGTTGGTGAATGCATGCATGATCTGTAGGCAGAAAAAGAAGTCCCGTTGAGCCATGGCCATCCCCTCAAAACCTGAGTTGGGCCTTCAGGCCTGTGGTATTTTCCATAGATGGCTGCCAACAATGTCTCCACTTCCACAGTCCCTCTAGAATCATGCCACTCCTCATCCAGGGGTGGGGTCTAATTTCCACCCCCTTGAATCTGGGAGGGTTTCATTGTAACCAAGAGTGCAGTACCCTGAACCACCAGGAAACAGCAGGTTCCCTCGAAGCCGCCATGTTGTGAGGAAGCCCAAACTTCTCCCAGCAGGGAGATCGCATGGCCAAGCTCTGAGATTAAACCAAGAGCTGCTTGGCCAGCTGTAGACACACTCACAGCCCACCCTGCCCTTCAGCTCCAACCAATGTCTGAAATGAGCTACATGAGAGAACAAAGTCATCAACTCGTAGCAGAGACCTAGTCATAGAAAGCAAAGGAGGTGATAAGATGAGCCTTGTTAATATTAAACCAGTAAACTTGGGCCAATTTGTTAGACAACAGTAGTTCATTACAGACCCCACCATTCTTTCCCCTCACCCCTGTCAGAGACTCACCCGAAATGAGAAGCTGCCTGTCCGCGGACGGACGGGAAAACGTTTATGGAAGAAATAATGCAAGGTGGCATAGTTGGCATCTAGAAGCTTGACGACTAGCTGATACATCCGGTCACTGCCTTGTTGTTCTGTCCAGCTGCCGGAGGAGAAGATCTTTAAGACTGACCTGCCACCCCATTTCTCTGAGGGTCTGCCCGCTTTACCACAATGGCCTTCCCGTGTGGAAATCCAAAACGGTGGTCTCCCCAACAAGTAGAATCATTACCTGCCAGTGCTTGTTACATGGGAGCTTGGAACCTCTGCACACCCAAGGAATGCATTTGGACTAAATGAGCTCCCTGGCTGGTCTGTATGCTATGACCAAGAGCTGTGCTGTTCAGGGTACCCCCTCCTATATTATTTTTTCTTCCCCATATTGCTTCTCATTCTGTTTCACTAGTGGAAAAGGATGTCATTTCCAATGTGTTTTTCTTAGTCATTTAAAAGGATCCAGGGGAAATCTAAATAAACTGGTGATGGAATACCCAGCAACATTCAAAGAAACATCCAATGTCCGTCAATGCTAAATGGACAAATTATGGTATATTCATATAATGCAATATTACACAGTCATAAAAAGAAACTGCAGCTATCTATAATTATGGATGAATTTACAAACATGTTCATTGAAAGAGGCCAAATACAAGCTATATTCTGCATGACTCCATATATATTAAGTACCAAAATGGCAAAACTGATCTATGTTAGTAGAATTCAGGATGGTGCTATCTTTAGATTGGAAGTGATGGGGAATGGGGCGTAAGGGATTCTAAGGGTAGGTTTGCCGGCAACATTCTGTTTTTCATGTCACTTAAGAGTAAGGGACTACCTGGAGAAGGAAATGGCAACCCACTCCAACATTCTTGCCTGGGAAAACTCACGGACAGAGGAGTCTGGTGGGCTGCAGTCCATGGGGTCGCAAAGATTTGGGCATGACTGAGCGACTAACACTTTGGAAGAATCATTTAAAGTTTCTAAGAAAAGGAATAGCACCATTAGCAAAGCGAATGGAGATGAACAGGCAATTGACCACCAAAAACAAACAGGCCAAAACACAAAAGAGCCAAAACCGTGTAGTGGAAACATTCGTACTGCCGTCTATTCCTGTCACCTATTTGATAAGGTGATCTGTATGCAACCAGATTCCAGCATGAATTTGAGTCTCTGGAAATGTAACCTGCCTCTATCTACTGGTGAAAGTCAATAAATTGAGTATAAACCTGGGACTATTGATAAAAAGTTTTGACTCTAAATTGACATGAACTCCTGTACTCTGGAGCTTAATGTTTATTTAGCATGGGTGCATGTGTGCAACAACTCCTAGGAATCCTTCCACTGAAGGACAGCATTCCCCAAGACGGTCTTGATAACTCCCAAAATACATACTTGTCAGTCTTGACATTGCTGTGACAATGTTTAAATCTACTAGCAGTTCAAGAAATGAAAATTAATAGCAGAATTACTGAGAGGATTATATAAACTATTGCATGTAAATCACTAAGTGCTTAGTACATTGTAAACATTGCTTAATATTAGTTATTACTAAGTTAATAAAAATATCTCATTTTCATTTTCAAAAAAAAAAAAAGAGTAAGGGACTATATAAATACACAAACAGGTAATTTCCTTTACAGAGACTTAGCATCACTTCACTTTTCAGATGTACATTCTACTTCTTCCACGGAAGTATCCTGCTGCTGCTGCTAAGTCGCTTCAGTCGTGTCTGACTCTGAGCGACCCCATAGATGGCAGCCCACCAGGCTCTGTCATCCCTGGGATTCTCCAGGCAAGAACAAGAATGGAGTGGGTTGCCATTTCCTTCTCCAACGCATGAAAGTGAAAAGTGAAAGTCGCTCAGTCGTGTCCGACTCTTAGCGGCCCATGGACTGCAGCCTACCAGGCTCTTCTGTCCATGGGATTTTCCAGGCAAGAGGACTGGAGTGGGGTGCCATTGCCTTCTCCCACAAAGTATCCTAACATAGTACTAATATATGTTCTTTTGACTTACCTTTCAAACTGTTCTGTGGCAACCACATACACCGTTATAAATACCTATTCAAAATTTTTCCTGTGACCATGAAACGCTAAGTGTTTGTCCACCTGGGAACTTTGGGTCATAATGGACAGACTACAATGCAATTTGGTGGAGGCTGTCCACATTCGCATAGTGTAAACTGGGGGTGAGCCACTCCAGTAAGACCAACATGACTTAGGATGACCTGGAGGCTGAGGTGAAACACATAATAAGGCCCCAAAAGAACTTAGTTCAGGGGTTTTCCTTTTTTATAAAACTGGAGCATTGGGAGTCAGTGGTTAAGAATCTACCCTTCAATGTAAGGGACTCAGATTGGATCCCTGGTTGGGGAACTAAGATCCCACATGCCTTGGAGCAAGTGCCACAACTAGAGAGCTGCAACTAAGATCTGGCACAGATGAATTAAGGAAAACAAAACAAAACAAAACTGGAGCATTATGGGATAGGAAGTGAGAAGCATAAACACAGTGATGCTCCCACCATAGGTGTGATCTGTAGCTGAGTAATTTTACAACAGAGAACATAAAATTGTACAGGATTTGGGATGCACCTTGCTTAAAAATCATCCAGGTCAGGTATCCCTTGGAAGTTCTTTCATGGATCCCAATTTCAAGACCATCATACAGAGCACAAGCTCTAAGAGGCAAACAAGTTTGAGCCTAATGCCAGATCCGGCCAAGCCTTTAGCTATGCCACTAGGAGAAGTCATCTCTACTTTCTGAACTACCCAATTTGAGATTTCAAAATACACATTCCCGCAGGATCAAGGACCATGAAGGATGCTGAAAAAGCTCAAACTCCACAGCACTGGCTTGGTGCCTGACATATAACCCAATTTTTAAGAGGCACACTGTGACTTGCCCAAGGCCACAAAACCAAGAAGTCAGGGTTTGAACGTGAGAGGGTCTGGCTCCAGAATCTGACCTCTTAGCCAACTCTATCTTGCCTCCATCTAAACCCAGGAGCATCTCATTCACAGATGAGATTTAGTTGGGCCCAGGCCCTCTATATTGAACCCAGTCAGGCATCTTACAATCCAAGTCCCTTTAGGGGGGAATTAGCAGAGGGTTCAGGGAGTGGACTTTTGCTCTATGAAGGTGGCCCAGTCATTTCCCTTCCTACTTTATTCTAAGGGGTTGTTTAGCTACTAAGTCATGTCCCACTCTTTTGCAATCCCACAGACTGCGGCCCACCAGGCTCCTCTGTCTATGGGATTTCCCAGGCAAAAATACTGGAGTGGGTTGCCATCCCCTTCTCCAGGGGATCTTTCCCATCCAGGGATTGAACCCACATCTTCTGCATTGGCAGGCAGATTCCTCACACCACTGAGTGTGGTGGGAAGCCCCAAGGTGTTGCTAGGAGGCCTAAATGACATCATCCGCGCCAAAGTCAGCACTGAACAAAGGGCTGTTTCTAGCCTCACACTCACCGGCGACAGACAGAAATCCAAATCTTTCCACTATCCAGGAGTTCCCGCCACAGGCCCTCCTCCTCCAGATCCAAAATTTCTCCCTTGTACCAACACCTATGAAAGAGCAAGATAAATGAGACCCAGCAATAACTCACCACCGCCCTGACCCTGGGGACTAGGGACATTCACCTGTAGGCAGGACTGCAGCTCGCCTCCCCAGAAGTCTTCAGCCTGACCCCCAAGTCTTCCTCTTCCTCTGAGTCATCGCTACCGCTCAGCATCATACAGTTCCAGAGGTCTTCTGTTACATGAAAAAGGTTTGTGACCAAGCTTCTTGCCTGCCCTCCAACCCACGTTGTTAAGTCCCAGGGGTTTCCAGGGTGGCCTTGCCCCTCAGCTCCTCCCAAAAGGCTCCATGTTTGCCCCAGCCACCAAGTTTTAGCTGCGGAAAAACTCCCTCCCACCCACCCGCACGAGGATCGATCCCTTTCCTGGAGTCCTCACCTTTCTCCGGGGGGTTCGCGGTGAGCTTGCGTCCTATGGGTCTGAGCTCGCAGAAGCGGCCCAGGGTGCAGGGCCCGGGGGCGCCAGCAGGGGGCAGGCAGGTGAGGATGACGGGCCACAGGTCGGGGTGTTTCCAGGGCAGGATGCTCAGCCACAGGTCCCTGCCGTCCACCACCTCTCGCCAGCGCCGGCACACCAGGCGGCAGTGCCGGAGCAGCGTGCTTGGGGGCAGGTAGCTCAGCATCTCCTGGAGCAGCTCGATGGGCAGATGGTTCGGGCCCGGCACCTCCTGTGGTTCGTGGTGCGGAGCTGGGACGCGGGCGGGCAGGCCCCAGGAGGTTGAGGCGCCCATGGCCTCCTCTCCAGGCCCCGCGGCTGCTCCTGTTGGAGAGCCAGCGTAAGACATCAGTGACCTGGAGCCTCCGCAGGCCACGCCCCTGCCTCCCGCACCCAAAAGCTGTCACCTCCACACCCCAGCAGCCGCCCCCTCAAGTCCCCAAACTCCCAACCGGTCCTTGCCAGCCGACCACCGCAGCCGCTCTCCGCCCCGCGCATCCCAGCACCCGCCGCCAACCCGGCTCTGTGCCCCGAGTCTTACCCTGCATCTCAGCCAGTGTTCCTCACCAGTGCGCCTTCACCTTGCCTCACCTGTTCCCACTACCACCTCAGCCCTTTTTATTCGCCCGCCCCTCCCTTCTTCATACCCAGCAAGCAGACCACCCACCCTCCACTCCCCTACCCCCTACCCCACCCCCGCCCTGGCCTCCTTCTCCCAATGACTAGCCATATCTGCCTGCCCCTCCCTTCTCCCTGTCTTCCTCCCAGGCCTACTTGCCAGGCCCTCTTGCCCTGCCTCCCGGCCTATTCTCCAAACTTCCCCTCCTTCGAACTCTAGTTACACCTGCAGAGTAATTATGGGACCAAATCACTGAAGCAATAATGGAGGGAGGAGCGGGAGACGCCCGGATCCAGAGGCTGTCTGTCATGCCCACCACTGGCCCTCTGGAGCATCCCTCACCAGGCTGTAAGACCCTTGGTGCTGAACATCTGCTGTTATTCAGTCAGACATCTGGGCGGGAGGCCTCATATCCCTTAGCTAATGGAACAGTTCCCATCACCTCTAAGGATCCAGCATCACTATCAGAAGAAAACAGGCTCCAGCTGGAACCAAATGCATTTCTATTTGACACCTAAATGAGTGCTGTAACCAGTAATAATCCAACCGAACTTCATGGAGCCTCTTACTACCAGTCGGGTTAGCAACCCCCTGAGGTAGGTATGGCTATGTCCCCACTTCACAGCTGTGAAAACTGAGGTCAAGTGACCTGCGCAAGGTCACACAGCTAGTAGGTGACAGAGCTGGGTTTTGAACTTAGCCTGGGTGGCTCAGAAAGTAAAGAATCTACCTGCATTGCAGGAGACTTGGGTTTGATCCCTGGGTTGGGAAGATCCCCTGGAGAAGGGAACGGCTACCCACTCCCATATTCTTGCCTGGAGAATTCCATGGACAGAGGAACCTGGCGGGCTGCAATCCATGGGATCCTAAAGAATTGGACATGACTGAATGACTAACGCTTTAATTTTTGGGTGGCTCTTGGATTCTTGCTTTCAACCTCTGTACCAACTCTATGCAATGAAAATAAAATATGAGCTACACATGTAATTTTAAATATCAGCAAGTGAAACCATCATAGATTTTTGCCCACATAGAACTTACCTTCTGAGAGAGAGAGAGAGAGGGTGAACAGGAGACAGAATAAGCAAATTAGATGCTTTTGGGCAATCTCCTGTCTACTCCTCAACATCATCTTCACAACTGGAGGAAAATGGTTTTATTATGGAATAAGCATGAAATGAAACTATGATTCCCATGGGCCATGATAAGCAGTAGACGTGACATGTGAATGGCATGTCATTTGTTGGAAGGTGATCAATGCTATAGGAAATAGATCAAGGAAGGGAATAGGGAGCCATAGCAGTCTGGGTGTGGAGACCTTAAATTCTGAGAGATGGGGTGACTATTTTTTTTTTTTTTTTTTGGAGAAGAAAGAATTTTACTGTAGAACTGGGGAAATGGGAGACATTTGTGGCTTTATAACCACATGCAAATACCCCCTAACACACACACACTCTTTTAATGGGGTGACTATTATACAGGACAGACTTATTTTCAATATGTACACTGTCAATAAAATTTTTCCTACTGAGGTTTTCCATCACGTCCCAAAGTGGAAGAGTGGAAGGAGCAAGCAGCTCCAACAGTTAACTCCTGACCATTCCGGTTTCATCCCTACTCCCACCCACTTGCTACCCCAGACAATTTGAAGCAAATCTTTGAAACCACACCCTTCTATCCAGTGAAATACGTTACTTTTTAATGTAAAGTTTAAACTGTGGGAACCTGTTTGATAATGAGTTTATGAAAATTGATTATCACCCAATCATGAGCTCAAAAGGTGGTTTTTTAAAAAAGTTTAAAGTCCCTGGTGCTCCAGTGGTTAAGAATCTGCCTTGCAATGCAAGGGACATGGGTTTGATCTCTGGTCCAGGAAGATTCCACGTGCTGTGGAGCAACAAAACCTGTATGCCACAACTACAGAGCCCAAGGGCTACTGAAGCTGGCGGCCTAGAGCCCATGCTCTGCAACAAGAGGCCTGAGAACCTCAAAGAAGAGCACCCCCTGTTCACCACAACTAGCAAAAGAAAGAAAGAAAGAGAAGTCACTCAGTTGAGTCCAACTCTTTGTGACCCCATGGACTGTAGCTGAACAGGCTCCTCCATCCATGGGATTTTCCAGACAAGAATACTGGAGTGGGTTGCCATTTTTTTCTCTAGCCACAGCTAGAGATAAATCTAAAAAAAATGTTTTGAAACTTCAAGTAGGATAACAGGGCAGAAACTGACCAGCCAGATTCTATTCTTCAATTTCCTCCTCAGACACAATCTCTGTTAATTCCTAGAATTACACTCCATGCTCTACTCCAGTTAAAAAGAAAAAATATGATTGGATTGCAAGGGCATACTGCCCAAAAGATAATGATTGGAGCATAATGGCTTTCAGGAGTCGAGGGTGTACAAAGACCACAGGAGTATTTTGGGAAAGCTATGGGTGCATTTGGGCTTCCCAGGTGACTCAGTGGTAAAGAATCCGCCTGAGATGCAGGAGACATAAGAGATACGGGCTCCATCCCTGGGTAGGGAAGATCCCCTGAAGGAGGAAATGGTGACCCACTCCAGTATTCTTGCCTGAAGTTCCATGGACAGAGGAGGCTGGCAGGCTCCAGTCCAGGGGATTGCAAAGAACCAGACGGGACTGACCGACTGAGCACAGGCATGGTTGCATTCTGGCGTCTCAGCAGTGGGGGTGCCCGTGGGTAGCCGTGCACAGGGCAGCACTCCCCAGGGGAGAGCCGTCCTGGATTCCTCCTCCTCTTGGTCAATGTCCTGCGGATTTTCACCCAGGAAGAAAACCTGTTAATATGAGCCTATAACCCAGTTCAGTTTACATGTAAATGTAAAGTGTGTTAACAGATGCTGAATGGCCGTCTTGAAAAAGTAAATTAGAGCTGGAGGAATCAGGCTCCCTGATGTCAGACTATAGTACAAAGCTATAGTAATCAAAACGGTATGCTGGGACTTCCCTGGTGGTTCAGTGTTTGAGACTCCACCTTTTAATTCAGGGGACACAGGTTCAATCCCTGGTCAGGCCACTAAGCCCTTGAGCTACAACTACTGAGCCAACATGTCACAACTAGAGAGAAGCCTGTGTGCTGAAATAAAAGATCCCACATATACAACTAAGGCTTGATACAGCCAAATAAATAAATGCTAAAAAAGAGAAAAAAAGACAGTATGGTACTGGCACAAAAGCAGACAAACAAAAAAATAGGATGGAATAGGATAGAAAATCCAGAGACAAACCCATGTTCCTATGATCACTTAAACTATGACACAGGAGGCAAGAATATACAATGGGGACTTCCCTTGTGGCCCAGTGGTTAAGAAGCAATTGCCAATGCAGGGGACATGGGTTCCGTCCTTGGTCCAGGAAGATCCCACATGCCATGGGGCAACTAAGCCTGTGGGCCACAACTGATCCCACATGCCTAGAGCTCATGGTCTGCAACAGGAGAAGTCACTGCAATGAGAAGCCTGCACCCTACAACTAGAGAGTGGCCCCTGCTCACTGCGGCTAGAAAGCCTCAGGCAGCAAGGAAGACAGCGCAGCCAAAAATAAAATACACTAAAAAATATATATATACGATGGAGAAAAGACTGTCTCTCCGATAAGTGGTACTGGGAAAACTGGACAGCTACGTATAAAAGAATGAAATTAGAATACTTCTTAACACCATACACAAAAAATAAACTCAACGTAGATTAAAGCCATAAGTGTAAAGCCTAAACTCTTAGAGGAAAACATAGACAGAACACTCTGACATAAATTGCAGCAGGATATTTTTTGACCCACCTTCTAGAGTAATTGGGGCTTCCCTGGTAGCTCAGACAATGAAGAGTCTGCCCATAATGCAGGAGACCTGGGTTTGATCCCTGGGTTGGGAAGATTGCCTGAAGAAGGAAATGGCAAAGCACTCTAGTATTCTTGCCTGAAAAAACCCAAGGACAGAGGAGCCCTGGCAGGCTACAGTCCTTGGGGTCGCAAAGAGTTGGACACAAGTGAGTGACTTCACTTTCCTAGAGTAATGAAAATAAAAACAGAAATAAACAAATAGAGCTTAATTATTCTTAAAAGCTTTTGCATAGCAAAGGAAACCATAAACAAGAGCAAAAGACAGCCCTCAAAATGGGATAAAATATTTGCAAATGAAGTAACTGACAAGGGATTAATCTCCAAAATATACAAATAGCTCCTGCAGCTTAATTAAAAAAGAAAAAAATGCAATAAAAAAATGGGTGTGAGACTAAATAGACATTTCTCCAAAGAAGACATACAGATGGCCAAAAGATACGCAGATCTTTTGGTCAGCCGTGTGCCCATGTGCATAACAACGTGTAGGTGGAGCAGGCACTGGTAGGGCAAAGTGTGTACAGAGAGCAAGAGAACAGCCATCCTGAGTGACCCGACCATACAGTCTTACCGGGAGCAAGCCCAAGTCTCATTTGCATTTGTATCACTTGCATATTGTATAGCGCAGGGAACTCCACTCTGTGCTCTTTGGTGACCTAAGTGGGAAGAAAATCCCCCAAAAAGGGATACATGTGTATGTATAGCTGATTCACTTTGTGCACAGCAGAAACGAACCCAACTATATTTAAGCCAACTATATTATTGTTGTAGTGAAGTGAAAGCGAAAGTCACCCAGTCGTGTCCGACTCTTTGCAGCCCCATGGATTGTATAGTCCATGGAATTCTCCAGTCCAGAAGATTGGAGTGGGTAGCCTTTCCCTTCTCCAGGGGATCTTCCCAACCCAGGGATCGAACCCAGGTCTCCTGCATTGCAGGCAGATTCTTTACCGTTGTAAAACAACTATAATAAAAAAAAGTAACAATAATTAAAAAAAAATAGACACTGAGAAATCCAGGAATGCAATTACTGTGTCGGTTGGAAGAGTGTCCTTGACTTTGTTGGTACTTTGCTATTTATTATGCTCCTATTAAGAAAACCACAAAATCTCCTCATGTAGGCAGCACCAGCTCTGGGTCTTATGGAGCCTTAGGCATCCACAGAGAAGTCTGATCACCCTGGGGATTTTTCACATGCCCTGGGAAGGTTTTAAAATCTAAGCTCTGAATCAGATCTGCATCTGTAACAAATCCCCAAAGGATGCTGCTGACTGCCCTCCACACTTTGAGTAACTAAATCTTGTTGGGCCACTCCTCACAGGTCTACAAGGTCTGTGCTTGCCCAGCCTCAAGACCAAAGAGCCCTGAGTCAGCAACAGAGACATAAGTAGTTTAATGGATGGGGACGCTTACACATCGGAAGCAAGGTCCTGGAGTGACACCCCACTGTGTGCAGAGGTTGGTGGGCAGAACACGGGGGCAGGATGTGGTGGCTGTCTTTACTCCCAGGGTGGGGATCCGGACTTGGGGGAAGATTACCAGTTACAGGGGAATTGATGTCAGGCGGCCTCAGTAGTACCAGGGAAACCAGAAGGGCAAGTTCCTCACTGCCCCTTTGATAAGAACAATCACTAGATGGGGCCTGGGGCAAGTAGGTGGGTAGGTCAGCCGTGTGCCCCGGTGCATAGGGTGCAGTAGAGCAGGCACTGGTAGGGCAGAGGGTGTACAGAGAGCAAGGGAACAGCCATCTTGAGTGGCCTGACCATACAATCTTACTGGGAGCAAGCCCAAGTATCATTTGCATATTGAAATACATATTCTTTTTTTGTTTTATTGTATTTATTTATTTTATTTTATTGTATTTATTAATTTTTAATTGGACAATGTTGTTAGTTTTTGCTGTATGTATCAGCTTTATGCATACATAGGTGCTTCCCTGATGGCTCAGATGGTGAAGAATCCACCTGTAATACAGGAGATCCTTGGGTTGGAAAAATGCCCTGTGGAAGGGAATGGCTACCCAGCTCCAATAATTTGGCCACCTGATGTGAAGAGCCGACTCATTATTAGACCCTGATGCTGGGAAAGATTGAAGGCAGGGGGAGAAGGGGATGACAGAGGACAAGATGGTTGGATGGCATCATTGACTCAATGGATATGGGTCGCAAAGAGTCGGACACAATCGGGAGACTGAACAGCAAGTCCACTCCAGTATTCTTGCCTGGAGAATCCCATGGACAGGGGAGCCGGATGGGCTATAATGTATGGGGTCGCAAAGAGTCAGACGAGACTGAGTGACTAACACTTATATCCGATTCCTTTGGAGCCTCCCCCCGGCCCCAGTTCCATCCCTCTAGGTCATCATAGAGCAGGGAGCTGATCTTCCTGCTTGTTATACAGCAACTTCCCACTAGCTATCCATTTTACACACGGTAGTATATATATAGGGATATATCAGTGCTATTCTCTCAATTTGTCCCACCCTCTCCTCCCCCTACATGTTCTTTTAATTATGAATTTCTCAGGAATTTCTTGGAGGTCCAACACTGTCCCTGGCAAGCCATGTGGCAAAAAAAAGGAAAAAAAGAAGAATTTTAAATAATTATGAATTTCTCTCCTGTTATTTCACTTTTACCCTGTATATATTATATTTGGGACATTTTATTAACATTAGAAGAATTCTGTGTGGACACAGGTTTCATTATCTAAGTATTTCATGCCAAGATGGTAAAGGCTGGGTTGATACATCGTGTGTGTTAATCTCTCAGTCATGTCCGATTCTTTGTGACCCAATGGACTGTAGCCCGCCAGGTTCCTCTGTCCATGGAATTTCTCAAGCAAGAACACTGGAGTGGGTTTGCCATTTCCTCTCTAGGGGGTCTTCTTCACATAGGGATCAAACCCATGTCCCCTGTACTGGCACACAGATTCTTATCCACTCTGCCACCAGGGAAATCCCTAAGTATTTCATTTCAAGGTGTTAAAGGCTGCATGAGAAATTATTTGCCATAAAAGCAGGAAGGTTGCAGTTGGCTATGATCCAGTGAAGCCACAAGAATGGATAGGGAAGTGTTGAGTGGGCATGCAGATGCATCTATGAAGGTGTGGTTGGGAAGTGGGGAGTATGGTGGGGGGTGGGGGGGAGCGGGCGGAAACCTGCAAGTCTGGTTTGCAGAAGCAGAAAATTCCTGAATCTCCGAGCACTGGGAGGCAGGCTGCACGAATATCCCAAGGTCGTTAGAAGTTCCCAAACTTGGTTTTCCTGGCCCTGGTTCACCTATCCCGTTAACAGGAGTAGAGCTGGGAGGTGTTTTGATTCCAGGGAAGGAACCTGACTGGGAATGGGCCTTTCGTGTGGATAGAGCGTCGGAAGGATCCTAGGAGGAAAGATATAAGCAGTTAATAAAATCTCTCTCGGGAGGGTGGGAGGGATCTGAAGAGAGCCTCACTCCCTAGAGGTAGGGTTGAGTGGGGCAGCCCTGGGTGTTGGGTTCAAGCTCTTTCCTCAAGGTGTTTCAATCCTGATATGCCCATGTCTCCTGGAGTGGGGCTGGGGAATGTGGGATTGGAGATAAGATTTCAGGTAAAACCCTCTCAACTCCCCACCCAACAGCCTGTACTGGGTGTGAAATAAAATTCATATTTACAGCAAGACAAGAAAAATTTAACATAAAAATTCTTCTCTGCCCTCCCTCACCTCTCCCAGCACCATGCATTGTGCATCAGCATTATGCATTGACCAAACCTCCCCACCAGCAGGAATACCTGCTCAACCATAAACAGCGGTTCTCCTAGCATCAACAAAACAACTCCTTAAAGGATAACATTCCTTCTTGACCTTGTCAAGGGTCACATGTACAAACAGTGGGCACTTCAAACTGGATTATGTAAACTGTCAATAATACACCATTTAATGTACAGTCTACTGTCTCAGAAAACTTATATAAACTGTGTCTTGATCACTAAAGGACAGGACTGTTCTCAGAACTCTTTGAGATGCTCTTCCCAGGTTATAATCCTCAAATTTGGCTCAAATAAAATTTTTCAGTTCTATCTTCAATCGACTGATATTTCATTGACATGGGTCAAGAGCAGAAAAGAGCTGCAAAATCTTTTCACTCTGAAGAAGCAGTTCCTCCTATTGAGGCTACACTTGGAAATAAAATAACCAAGACCTTAAGAAAAGTTTGGCTGGAGCCAGTTTCCTAGGTAGAACACAACAAAATAAGATTTAAAGATCCAAGATCTGTTTGAAGAGGAAACATACCTAGGGAGATTTGAGAAGAGAGTCCTGGGCGGGGCAAGGAGTAGGGCAGCCAGGGAGGGCCTGGAGTAACAGCTCTGGTATGGAAGGTCTGCAGAGGGGTGGGAGGAGGGATCCAGCCTGAGGGGCAGATGGGCCTGGGGGATGTGGAGGGCCTGCCTCCTCCCAGAGAAATCCACTACTTGCTTCTCACTGAACTGTCCAGCCGGAATATCCAAAATCGCAGACCATGTGAACATTCCTCATAAGGGTTCAGGCAGAGCTGCCTGCATCTCTGGTGTACCCTACCCAGTAGCATCACTCACTGGCAACTGCCTATTTAGAAACTATAAGTAATAGGTGATCCCATATATTGAAAAAGACATGAATAATTCCTTCAGTGTGACATTGGTTTTGTGGGTTCTTTAAAAAAGAGAGAGGAACTTCCCTAGCTGTCAAGTGGTTAAGACTGTGAGCTTCCACTGCAGGGGGTATGGGTTCTATCCCTGGTCAGGAGAGAAGATCCTGCATACTGTGCCCTTCCCTGCCCCTCCAAAAAGGAAGTATATGTTTAAAAAGAATAATAAAAATACTCTTCTCTCTACATATGTTTGTATTTAGAATTCCCTATTAAAAAACTAAGTGAAGGGAAGGTGCCCAGTTGTGTTTGACTCTTTGCAATCCATGGAATGTAGCTTGCCAGGCTCCTCTGGCCATGGGATTTTCCAGGCAAGAGTATTGGAGTGGGTTGCTGTTTCTCCCCCCAGGGAATCTTTCTGACCCAGGGATCAAACCCAGATCTCCCACATTGCAGGCAGACTCTTAACCGTCTGAGCCACCAGGGAATCCATAACAAAATAAGTAAAATAAGTAACCCTTTTAAAAAAAACTTTATTTTGCACTGGGGTATAGCTGATTAATAATGTGATAATTTCAAGTGAACATCAAAGGGACTCAGCCATACATATACTGCATCCATTCTCCCCCCAGTTCCCCTTCCATCCAGGCTGTCACATGAGCAGAGTTTCATGTGCGATATGGAACTTGTTGACTATCCATTTTAAATATAAGAATATACATGTAAATATTAAGAATGATCATCTATGGATGCTTTACATTACTTTTATTGCCCTTTATATATTTTATATATTTCAAATTGCTTATTGTTATCATTAGTCTTTTTTTATTGAAGTAGAGTTAATTTTGGGGCTTCCCTGGTGGCGCAGTGGTAAAGAATCCACCTGATGATGTAGGAGATGCAGGAGACATGGGTTCAAACTCTGGGTCAGGAAGATGCCCTGGAGGAGGAAATGGCAACCCACTCCAGTATTCTTGCCTGAAAATACCCCATGGACAGAGGAGCCTGTTGTATCAATGTCTACTGTAGAGCAAAGTGAGTCAGCTACACACACACACACACATATATAGTTTTTAAAATTGTTAGTTTGTCTTAAATAAATCTAAACAATACATACAAAATATTAACCATATATTTAAGAATAATACAAGATAAGATTCCTATGACTTCTAGTAGAAAAATTCAATTTTATAGAATAACCCATCAGCTAATTATGATTGTCATAAAAACAGCAGTGACTTTGGGCTACTTGGTCCCTGGGAAGATAAAGAAGTCCCAGCCCAAGAGAAGTAAGCAACATATAAGGGCAAAATTAAACACACTTAAATGGAAAGATACCTTGTCACACACGGTAACGACCATACAAGAGGGACAGACAGGAACTGCAGAAAATTAAAAAAAAACTGGCAACTATTTCTGTGGTGAAAATTTTCCAAAGGAAATTCCAGGGTGAACCATGTTTCACAAATGGTTAGAACTCTACTAAGAAATGAAAGCTTTTAAGCTGGCCAAATGGCATTTTAGAAGCTATGGCTCCATTCCACTGCATCCTGGTTAAGGGCGTGCCACTTTTAATATGACCGTGGCCCAAGTGAATACTTGAGGTGAGATTGGCCACGGAAAATGTGTAGCCATGATGGACTATATTTCATGTATGCAAATAGATGAGAAGCACTGAGATCCTCAGAGTCCTCTTCAACACACTAAGTGTCATCACTAATACAAATAATTAGAATCTGGAGAATGGATATGTGTATATGTATGGCTGAGTCCCTTCGGTGTTCACCTGAAATGAACACAGCATTGTTAATTGGCTACACCCTAAAACAAAATAAAAAGTTTAAGGTTTTTTGGGGAAAAAAAGAATTAGAGTCACACACACACACAACAACAACAACTTTGTCAGCAAAGACGATTTCTAAATGTGGTTATTTCTGGAAAGGGAAATTGCATTGGAGAAGATTTATTAGTGCATAACATTGTATTTCTACACATAAGCATGTAGAAAATGAGAAATTTAGATAAGCAAAATCAGTAACTACAAAAATCACACCTATGCACCTATCACCATTGCAGTAACCCTGCAACACTTTAGTTCTCCTGTATATATCCAAAAGGCAATCAAGAATATAAATATAAGGATGCATACATATTCTATTTCAATGTGGCATATATACACATGTCCAACTCTTTGCGACCCAATGGACTGCAGCACGCCAGACTACAGTTGTTTTCTTCTGTACAGTTTTCTCTCAACTGAAACAACTTCTTACTCTGAACTGAGTAGTCATCAGGCTGTTAACACTGTATTTCTATTCATCTTTGGCAAAATTTTATTACCTATGATCAACAGATATATTCCTGATTTACTCTCCCCATATTTAAAAAGAATTTCAAAGTAACAAAATAATTTTATACACTATACAACTCAGAGCAGGGTTGGGTTCGGGGGGACCAATTCATTGCTCACAGGGCAGGCAGAACCCTCTGCCTCCACACATTTTTTGAGCTAGTTTTACTTTCAGCTCTTGAGTCTTGGTCCCAGGTTTGAAATCACAGTTTAGGGGCTGGAATTACTCAGCCACAGGGATTGAGCTTCTAGTTCAGAGGTGAGGAGAGGGCTTCTTGGAAGTGACCAACGAAGCCCTCTCACCATTTCCCGGTGTTCACCCGTGTGTCTCCACTCCGTAGAACAGGGGCTATGTTAGAGCAGAAGCAGCCAGTAGACCTGATGTAAAAGCGTTCTTCTCGTAGAATTTCAAGACAGGGCCCGGTAGAACCCCTGATTGGACCCAGGAGATCCCAGGATGCCAGGAACTACAAGCCCTTGATTATTGAGGTGGCCCAGCCAACAGTCTGGAAGGCACGGTAGATGGTTTAACAAGGACAGTCCTCCACTAGAGTGGACAGACCCGTACGATCACACTGGCCTTGGGCACGATGATCCCATAATCCTCAGGCAGGAACCCCATGTCCCAAATCCAGTGTTCCAGAGACACAAAGCGGACGCCCTTCTTGAGGTTGGAGAACACGTGGTTGGTCTGTAGGCAGAAAAAGAGGTTAAGTCCCACTCTGCCATGGCCTTCCCCTCGAAAGCTGAGTTGGGGGCCTTCTGGCCTGTGCTATTTTCCCTAGATGGCTGCAATAATGTTTCCACTTCCACATGTCCTTCTAGAATCATGCCACTCCTCACCCAGGGGTGGGGTCTAATTCCCACCCCCTTGAATCTGGGTGGGTTTCACTGTAACCAAGAGTGTGGCGGGAGTGACGCTGAGTGACTTTCACCAAGTGACTTTCACGGCAGGGTCACAAAAGGCGATGCAGCTTCTGCTGGTTTCTCCAGAAGCCGCATGGTGGAGCCTGAGCCACCAGGAAGCAGCTGCCTGCCCCGAAGCCGCCCTCCTGTGAGGAAGCCCCAATTAGACCATGCAGGGGGATCCCATGGCCAGGCTCTGAGACTAAACCAAGAGCTGCTTGGCCAGCTATCAGCTGCTGTGTACAGACTCACAGCCCACCCTGCCTTTCAGCTCCAGCCCATGTCTGAAGGGAACCACATGAGACCAGAGCCGGAAACTCTCAGCAGGGCCCTCCTCATAGAAACCATGAGAGGAGATAAAATGACTGCTGCTGATACTGAGACACTAAATTTGGGGGAAATTTATTTTTTAGCCAATAGATCATCATAAGCCATACACCATTCTTTCTCTTTGCCCCTGTCAGACTCACCTTAAAAGGGATACTGGTTCTACCTTGATGGATTGGACTAGGAGAGAAATGATGTAGCTTGGCCTGCTTGGCATCTAGAAGTTGGACAATTAGCTCATACAGACAGACCAAGGCTTCTTGGTCTGCCCACCTGTGGGAGAAGGAAAATCTTGAAGGTTGAACTTGCCACCCCACCTCTTTGGGCATCTGCCTCCTCTACCTGAATGGCCTTCCCGTGTCTAAAAATCCAAAATGGTGCTGTGGTCCCCAGGACTAGCAGCATCAGGGTCATGTGGGAGCTTGGCCCGTCTGCTTCCCCAAGGAATCCATCTGCCCTAAACACCCTCTCTAGCTGATCTGCATGTGCATTCATTTCAGAAGTAAAGACCTAGAGCCATGCTCTTCAAGGTACCTCCAACCATATTATTTCTCTTTCTGTGTTTTGCTGGTGGCAAAAGATGTCATCTCCAATGTGTACAATGGTGATGTTTAAGATACAATTTCCTTAGTCACATAAAAGAACCCAAGGGAATCTAAGTAAATTAGTAATGGTATATCAAGTAACATTCAAAGACGCAACACCCAATGCCCGCCACTGGTAAATGGACAGATTGAGTGGGGGTGTAGCTCGGTGGTAGAGCAGATGTCTGGCTTGCACAAGGCCCCTGGTTCAAACCCCGGCACCTCCATTTAGGAACTTCTCCTTCTAGGAGCCACTGGAGAAGAGGATTAATTAGTGGACTTCCCAGGTGACTGTAGCGGTAAAGAACCCTGGGTTGGGGAGAACCCCCGAAGTAGGAAATGGCAACCCACCCCACTATTCTTGCCTGGGAAATCCTATGGCCAGGGGAGCCTGGTGGGCCACAGTCCACGGGGTTGCAAAGACACAGCTCAGACGATTGAGCACCTATGCTCACATGGTGTATTCACACAATGAATTATGAAGCCACAAAAGCAGACTGCAGCTACATGCAGTTATGGGTGAACTTACAAACACGTGGTTGAAAGAAGCCAGATACACACTATATATGGTATAACTCCATATATATATATATATACACAGCACCAAAATGGACAAAACTGACCTATGGTAACAGGATTCAAGATGGTGCTACCATTGGATTGGAAATGATGGGAATGAGGCATGAGGGATACCGAGGGTGGTGTTTGCTGGCAACGTTCTGTTTTTTTCTTTTAACATTCTGTTCTTGATTTAAGTGAATATGTTTACTCTGTAATAATTCATTGACTTGCACACATAAAATATGTACATTTTTGGTGTCAAAAATAAAAATTTAAAAACAAGATTAATTTGATATATATATATACATACCAGAGAAGGCAATGGCACTCCACTCCAGTACTCTTCCCTGGAAAATCCCATGGATGGAGGAGCCTGGTAGGCTGCAGTCCATGGGGTCGCTATGAGTGGGACACAACTGAGCGACTTCAGTTTCACTTTTCACTTTCATGCGTTGGAGAAGGAAATGTATATACACAAAGCAGTAACTTCCTTCACAGAGGTGTCATATCACTTCTTAGGTGTAAATGTACATGCTACTTCTTCCAGATTTCACCCTTATATGTTTATGTTCTTCTGACTTACCTTTCATACTGCTCTGTGCCAACAACATGCACACAAAGAATATAAGTAGAAATTTAAAATTTTCTAAGTGCTAAATTTGTTTCTTTTTGGCTGAACTGTTACCTACTAGTGACTGCCAGACGTTACTACAAATTGGAATCATATGGATTCCAGAAAAGATATTGTGTAGAAAGGAATTTCGCCCTGTTCAAAGTTATGGTCATTGCCGTCTGACACTGAGAGGCAATCTCTGGATCCTTGCAATTTTATGTCTGATGTCATGGATGAGTTTGTCATGAGTGAAGTAAGTCAGACAGAGGAGGAGAAATATTGTATGACATCCCTTATATGTGGAATCTAAAAAGAAAATGATACAAACAAGCTTACAAAACAGAAATAGACTCACAGACTTTGAGAACGAACTGATGGCTGCGGGGGGTGGGGAAGGATGGAGGGAAGGGATAGTTAGGGAGTTTGAGATGGACATGTACACACAGCTATATTTAAAATGGATCCCAACATCTTTAAGTAATAAGTGACTGTCCAAAAGCCTCCATACCTACAGTGAAACCAACCACCACCCAAGAGCCAATAAGTTTTAGAGCACGACAAACCACGCAAATTCTCCAGCAACGCAGGAACATAGCCCTGAACGTCAACATACAGACTGCCTAAGGTCACACCTAACACATAGACCCATCTCAAAACTTGTTACTGGGCACTCCATTGCTCTCCAAAGAGAAGAAATCAAGTTCCACGCACCAGAACACCGACGCAAGCTTTGCTAACCAGGAAATCTTGACAAGCCAATCGTCTAACCCCACCCACTGGGTAAAACCTCCACAATAAAAAGGAACCACAGACCTCCAGAATACAGAAAGCCCACTCCAGACACAGCAATCTAAACAAGATGAAAAGGCAAAGAAATACCCAACAGGTAAAGGAACATGAAAAAAGCCCACCAAGTCAAACAAAAGAGGAGGAGATAGGGAATCTACCTGAAAAAGAATTTAGAAAAATGATAACAAAAATGATCCAAAATCATGAAAGCAAAATGGAGTTACAGATAAATAGCCTTGAGACAAAGATTGAAAAGATGCAAGAAATGTTTAATAAAGACCTAGAAGAAATAAAAAAGAGTCAATTAAAAATGAATAATGCAATGAATGAGATCAAAAACACTCTGGAGGGAACCAAGAGTAGAATAACGGAGACAGAAGATAGGATAAGTGAGGTAGAAGATAAAATGGTGGAAATAAATGAAGCAGAGAGGAAAAAAGAAAAAAGGATCAAAAGAAATGAGGACAACCTCAGGGACCTCTGGGACAATGTGAAACGCCCCAACATTCGAATCATAGGAGTCCCAGAAGAAGAAGACAAAAAGAAAGGCCATGAGAAAATACTCGAGGAGATAATAGCTGAAAACTTCCCTAAAATGGGGAAGGAAATAGCCACCCAAGTCCAAGAAACCCAGAGAGTCCCAAACAGGATAAATCCAAGGCGAAACACGCCAAAAAAATCAAATTAACAAAGATCAAACACAAAGAACAAATACTAAAAGCAGCAAGGGAGAAACAACAAATAACACACAAAGGGATTCCTATAAGGATAACAGCTGATCTATCAATAGAAACCCTCCAGGCCAGAAGGGAATGGCAGGACATACTGAAAGTAATGAAAGAGAATAACCTACAACCTAGATTACTGTACCCAGCAAGGATCTCATTCTTATGAAGGAGAATTCAAAAGCTTTACAGACAAGCAAAAGCTGAGAGAACTCAGCACCACCAAACCAGTTCTTCAACAAATGCTAAAGGATCTTCTCTAGACAGGAAATGCAGAAAGGTTGTATAAACGTGAACCCAAAACAACAAAGTAAATGGCAACGGGACCGCACCTATCAATAATCACCTTAAATGTAAATGGGTTGAATGCCCCAACCAAAAGACAAAGATTGGCTGAATGGATACAAAAACAAGATCCCTATATATGCTGTCTACAAGAGACCAACCTCAAAACAAGAGATACATACAGACTAAAAGTGAAGGGCTGGAAAAAAATATTTCACGCAAAAGGAGACCAAAAGAAAGCAGGAGTCGCAATACTCATATCAGATAAAATAGACTTTCAAATAAAGGATGTGAAAAGAGACAAAGAAGGACACTACATAATGATCAAAGGATCAATCCAAGAAGAAGATATAACAATTATAAATATATATGCACCCAACATAGGAGCACCGCAATATGTACGGCAAACACTAACGAGTATGAAAGAGGAAATTAATAGTAACACAATAATAGTGGGAGACTTTAATACCCCACTCATAACTATGGATAGATCAACTAAACAGAAAAATTTTTTTTTTATTTTTTTATTTTTTTTTCTAAACAGAAAATTAACAAGGAAACACAAACCTTAAATGACACAATGGACCAGCTAGACCTAATTGATATCTATAGGACATTTCACCCCAAAACAATCAACTTCACCTTTTTCTCAAGTGCACACGGAACCTTCTCCAGAATAGATCACATCCTGGGCCATAAATCTGGTCTTGGAAAATTCAAAAAAATTGAAATCATTCCAGTCATCTTTTCTGACCACAGTGCAGTAAGATTAGATCTCAATTACAGGAAAAAAATTGTTAAAAATTCAAACATATGGAGGCTAAATAACACGCTTCTGAATAACCAACAAATCATAGAAGAAATCAAAAAAGAAATCAAAATGTGTATAGAAATTAATGAAAATGAAAACACAACAACCCAAAACCTATGGGACACTGTAAAAGCAGTGCTAAGGGGAAGGTTCATAGCATTACAGGCTTACATCAAGAAACAAGAAAAAAGCCAAATAAATAACCTAACTCTACACCTAAAGCAATTAGAGAAGGAAGAAATGAAGAACCCCAGGGTTAGCAGAAGGAAAGAAATCTTAAAAATTAGGGCAGAAATAAATGCAAAAGAAACTAAAGAGACCATAGCAAAAATCAACAAAGCTAAAAGCTGGTTTTTTGAAAAAATAAACAAAATTGACAAACCATTAGCAAGACTCATTAAGAAACAAAGAAAGAAGAACCAAATTAGCAAAATTAGAAATGAAAATGGAGAGATCACAACAGACAACACTGAAATACAAAGGATCATAAGAGACTACTACCAGCAGCTCTATGCCAATAAAATGGACAACTTGGATGAAATGGACAAATTCTTAGAAAAGTATAACTTTCCAAAACTGAACCAGGAAGAAATAGAAGATCTTAACAGACCCATCATAAGCAAGGAAATCGAAACTGTAATCAAAAATCTTCCAGCAAACAAAAGCCCAGGACCAGATGGCTTCACAGCTGAATTCTACCAAAAATTTAGAGAAGAGCTAACACCTATCTTACTCAAACTCTTCCAGAAAATTGCAGATGAAGGTAAACTTCCAAACTCATTCTATGAGGCCACCATCACCCTAATTCCAAAACCAGACAAAGATGCCACAAAAAAAGAAAACTACAGGCCAATATCACTGATGAACATAGATGCAAAAATCCTTAACAAAATTCTAGCAAACAGAATCCAACAACATATTAAAAAAATCATACACCATGACCAAGTGGGCTTTATCCCAGGAATGCAAGGATTCTTTAATATCCACAAATCAATCAACGTAATACACCACATTAACAAATTGGAAGATAAAAACCATATGATTATCTCAATAGATGCAGAGAAAGCCTTTGACAAAATTCAAAACTCATTTATGATTAAAACTCTCCAGAAAGCAGGAATAGAAGGAACATACCTCAACATAATAAAAGCTATATATGACAAACCCACAGCAAGCATCACCCTCAATGGTGAAAAATTGAAAGCATTTCCTCTGAAATCAGGAACAAGACAAGGATGCCCACTCTCACCACTACTATTCAACATAGTGTTGGAAGTTTTGGCCACAGCAATCAGAGCAGAAAAAGGCGTAAAAGGAATCCAGATAGGAAAAGAAGTGAAACTCTCGCTGTTTGCAGATGACATGATCCTCTACATAGAAAACCCTAAAGACTCTTCCAGAAAATTACTAGAGCTAATCAATGAATATAGTAAAGTTGCAGGATATAAAATTAACACACAGAAATCCCTTGCATTCCTATATACTAACAATGAAAAAACAGAAAGAGAAATTAAGGAAACAATACCATTCACCATTGCAACAAAAAGAATAAAATACTTAGGAGTATATCTACCTAAAGAAATGAAAGACCTATACATAGAAAACTATAAAACACTGATGAAAGAAATCAAAGAGGACACAAACAGATGGAGAAACATACCATGTTCATGGATTGGAAGAATCAATATTGTCAAAATGGCTATTCTACCCAAAGCAATCTATAGATTCAATGCAATCCCTATCAAGCTACCAACGGTATTTTTCACAGAACTAGAACAAATAATTTCACAATTTGTATGGAAATACAAAAAACCTCGAATAGCCAAAGTAATCTTAAGAAAGAAGAATGGAACTGGAGGAATCAACTTGCCTGACTTCAGACTCTACTACAAAGCCACAGTCATCAAGATATGATACTGGCACAAAGACAGAAATATAGATCAATGGAACAGAATAGAAAGCCCAGAGATAAATCCACGAACCTATGGACACCTTATCTTTGACAAAGGAGGCAAGGATATACAATGGAAAAAAGACAATCTCTTTAACAAGTGGTGCTGGGAAAACTGGTCAATCACTTGTAAAAGAATGAAACTAGAACACTTTCTAACACCATGCACAAAAATAAACTCAAAATGGATTAAAGATCTAAATGTAAGACCAGAAACTATAAAACTCCTAGAGGAGAACATAGGCAAAACACTCTCTGACATAAATCACAGCAAGATCTTCTATGACCCACCTCCCAGAATATTGGAAATAAAAGCAAAACTAAACAAATGGGACCTAATGAAAATTAAAAGCTTTTGCACAACAAAGGAAACTATAAGTAAGGTGAAAAGACAGCCCTCAGATTGGGAGAAAATAATAGCAAATGAGGAAACAGACAAAGGATTAATCTCAAAAATATACAAGCAACTCCTGAAGCTCAATTCCAGAAAAATAAATGACCCAATCAAACAGTGGGCCAAAGAACTAAACAGACATTACTCCAAAGAAGACATACAGATGGCTAACAAACACATGAAAAGATGCTCAACATCACTCATTATCAGAGAAATGCAAATCAAAACCACAATGAGGTACCATTACATGCCAGTCAGGATGGCTGCTATCCAAAAGTCTACAAGCAATAAATGCTGGAGAGGGTGTGGAGAAAAGGGAACCCTCTTACACTGTTGGTGGGAATGCAAACTAGTACAGCCACTATGGAAAACAGTGTGGAGATTTCTTAAAAAACTGGAAATAGAACTGCCATATGACCCAGCAATACCACTTCTGGGCATACACACTGAAGAATCCAGATCTGAAAGAGACACGTGCACCCCAATGTTCATTGCAGCACTGTTTATAATAGCCAGGACATGGAAGCAACCTAGATGCCCATCAGCAGATGAATGGATAAGGAAGCTGTGGTACATATACACCATGGAATATTACTCCGCCGTTAAAAAGAATTCATTTGAATCAGTGCTAAGGAGATGGATGAAATTGGAGCCCATTACAGAGTGAAGTAAGCTAGAAAGATAAAGAACATTACAGCATACTAACACATATATATGGAATTTAGAAAGATGGTAACGATAACCCTATATGCAAAACAGAAAAAGAGACACAGAAGTACAGAACAGACTTTTGAACTCTGTGGGAGAAGGTGAGGGTGGGATGTTTCAAAAGAACAGCATGTATATTATCTGTGGTGAAACAGATCACCAGCCCAGGTGGGATGTATGAATCAAGTGCTCGGGCCTGGTGGGCTGGGAGGACCCAGAGGAATCGGGTGGAGAGGGAGGTGAGAGGGGGGGATCGGGATGGGGAATACGTGTAACTCTATGGCTGATTCATATCAATGTATGACAATACCCACTGGAAAAAGAAAATTATACCCCCCCAAAAAAAATTTAAAAAAAAAAAAATAAATAAAATGAAATGGACCCCAACAAGGACCTACTACAGCACATGGAACTCTGTTCAATGTTATGTGGCTGCCTGGAAGGGAGGGAAGTCTGGGGGAGAATGGATATATGTATACACAGAGCTGAGTCCCTTTGCTGCTCACCTGAAACTCAGAACATTGTTAATCAGCTAAGTGTGTGTACTCAGTCACTCAGTTGTATCTGACTTATTGTGACTCCATGGAAAGTAGTCCACCAGGCTCCTCTGCCCCTGGAATTTCTCAGGCAAGAATGCTGCAGTGGGGTGCAATTTCCTATTCCAAGGGATCTTTCCAACCCAGGGATTGAACCCAAGTCTCTTGTGTGTCCTGCATTGGCGGGTGGATTCTTTATCACTTGCACAAATTATGAAGTTAAATAAAGAATTTGATTGTAAATACATTTCCTAAAGAGATGGGTTTTCAGAGAGGGGAAGTTTACGGTGTTTTAACTCAAAAGTGAATGTGCTAAGGCCAAAATTTCAAATTTCAATCTCTCTTTGCCTGTTTCCCCAGAGGCCTTTACATCCAGGGACCATACACCTTAGTGAATGACTTTTTCTGTGAAACTGAAGGGCTGAGAGACACGAAATTGGGAAAGCATAATCATACAATGCCCCCACCATAGATGTAATCTCTAGCTGAGTAATTTGAGAAGAGGGTACAAAAAACAGTAGAGGATTTGGAACTTGTCTCTCTTAAAATAACCCGAATGAGGTATCCCGTGAAAGGTCTTCATGGACCATCCTGGTTTCAAGACCATCAAACAGAGCACAAGCTCTGGAGTCAGACAACTAAGAGCCTAATGCCTGTCCCACCAAGCCTTAGCTGTGCCACCTGAGTGAGTGACCTCACCTCTCTGAACTCCTCAATTTGAGGTTTCAAAACACACTTTCCCACAGGATCAAGCATCATGAAGGCTGCTGAAACACGTCACACTTCAAAGCACTGGCTCTGTGGCTCACATAGAACCCTGCCTTATGAAGACAGGGAAATGTAGGCACACCATGACTTGCCCAAGGCCACAAAGCCCGGAAGCCACTGTTTGAGTGTGGGAAGTCTGACTCCAGAATCTGACCTCTTAGCCAATTCTATCTTGCCTCCTCCTAAACCAAGTCCTTTGCATAGGATCCAACCTGGCATCTTCCCATCCAGGTCTGCTGGGGGGTCAGGAGAGGGTTCAGGGAGTGGATACAGCTAAGTAGTAAAGCTCTGATGGTGGTGAAGGCATTTCCCTTCCTGCTTTATCTAAGGGGTTGTTGGGAGGCCTACACACCTTGTCACCCATGCCAAGGTCAGCCCTGTTTTTAAAGCTGTTTTTGCCATCACACTCACCAGGCAGAGACACAAATCTCAATCTTTCCACTATCCAGGAGTTCCGGCCATAGACCCTCCTTCTCCAGGTCCAACACTTGCTTCTTGTAACACCACCTGGGAGAAAGGGGGAAGGATTAGTGCGAACCAGGCAAGAACTCACCACTGTCCACCCCAGCCCTTGGGGAAGAGGGACGTCCACCTGTAGAAAGGCCAGAAAGACTCCTCGGGAGCTAGCCTGCAGTCTTCCTCCCAGCTTTCCTCCTCTCTCCAGCTTCTACAGTTGACTGTCCTCCAAGGCAGGAAGGCATCTGTTAAATGAAAAAATGTTTGTGCCCAAGTTCCTGGCCTGCCCGCCAGCCCACGGACAAGTCCCAGGGGTTTCCTTGAGCCTCTCCTAGAGAGGCTCCAAGCCATCCCATGGGCATCCTTTCCTGGGCTCCCCACCTATGCCATGGGGGTTCGGGTACAGATTGCGTCCTAAAGGTCTGCGCTCGCAGAAGCGGCCCAGGAGGCAGGGCCTGGGGTCGTCGTCGTCGTCTGGGGGCAGGCAGGTGCGGAAGACGGGCCACAGCTTGGCGTGGCTGTAGGGCAAGATGCTCAGCCACACGGCCCGGGTGTCCACCAGGGAGCGCCAGTACCGGCACACGTGGCGGCATTGCCCGAGCAGCACGCTTGCGGGCAGGTAGCTCAGCACTTCCAGGAGCATCTCGATGGGCAATTGGCTTATGCTGGGCGCCTCCTCGGGCTCGGGGTCGGAAGCGGGAATACAGGCGGGCAGGCCCCGGGAGGCTGAGGCCCTCGTGGTCTCCTCGCCAGGCCCCGCGGCTGCGGCTGCTGGAGAGCCAGGGTCCAGACATCAGGGACTTGGAGCCTCCGCAGGCCACGCCCCTGCCTCCCGCACCCAAGGGCTGTCGCCCCCACACCCCAGCAGCCGCCCCCTCGAGTCCCCAGACTCCCAGCTGGTCCTTGCCAGCCGACCACCGCAGCTGCTCTCCGCCCGGCACGTCCCAGCGCCCGCCGCCAACCCGGTTCTGCGCCCCGCGTCTTACCCTGCATCTCAGCCAGTGTTCCTCACCAGTGGGCCTTCACCTTGCCTCCCTTGTTCCCGTCGCCATCTCAGCCCTTTTTATTCGCCCGCCCCTCCCTTAAAATCCAATATCAGATCCCCGCCCAACCCCTCCTCCCCTCCCACTCCTCCCCTCCATCCCGCCCTGGCTCCATTCTCCCAATGACTAGCCATTTCTGCCTTCCTCTCCCTTCTCCCCGTCTCTGCCTCCCAGGTTTGCTTGCCATCCCCTCCCAGCCCTGTCTCCAGGCCCTGTTTTTCAAACTTCCCTTCCTTCACACTCTGTTCAAACCCGCAGGGTCATTAAGGGACCAAATCGCAGAAGCCACAGTGGAGGGAGGAGCGGGAGACGCCCGGATCCAGAGTCTGTCTGTCATGCCCACCACTGGCCCTTTGGAGCATCCCTCACCAGGCTGTAAGACCCTTGGTGCTGAACATCTGCTGTTATTCAGTCAGGCATCTGGGCTGGAGGCCTCATATCCCTTAGCTAATGGAACAATTCCTATCACTTTTAAGGGCCTGGCATCATTATCTTTTTTTCCAATCCTTGGCCACACCAGGCAGCGTGTGGGATCTTAGTTCCCTGACCAGGGACTGAACCCACATCCCCTGCAGTGGAAGCGCAGTCTTAACTACTGGACCACCAGAGAAGTCCCCAGCACCACTAACGAGAGTTAAAGCAGGCTCCAGTAGAAATCAAATGCATTTCTATTTGACTTCCTAAATGAGTGCTGTAACCAGTAATAATCCAGCCAGCGTTCATGGACCCTTTTACTACCAGTCAGGATAGCAACCTGGGGTAGGTGTGGCTATGTCTCTACTTCAAAGATAAGAAAACAGGCTAAGTGACCTGCCCAAGGTCACATAGATAGTAGGTGACAGAGCCAGTATTTGAACCTAACCAGGGTGGCTCTAGAATTCTTGCTTTTAACCTCTGTACAGACTTCATCCAAAATAAATAAATAAATAAATAAATAAAATGCGAACTACACATGCTTTTCAAATCAGCTGGTAAAACTGGACAGGGAACTTACCTTCTAGGAGAAGAGACATGGTGAACGGGAGACAGTGTAAGCAAATTAGATACTTTTGGAAAATCATTAGAAAAAGAATCTGCCAATGCCCCAACATTGCCTTCACAATTATTGAAAAGATTCCATTTTATTATGGAATAAGCATGAAATGTACTGTGATTCACTGGATCATGATGAGCAGTAGATGTGACATGTAAATTACGTCTCATGTTGGAAAGAGATCAACGCTATGCGAAATAGAGCAAGGAAGGGGAAAGGGGGTCATAGCAATCTGGGTGGGAGACCCTGAATTCTAAGAGATGGGGTGACTATTATATGGCAAAATTTTCTTTTCAATATATACACTGTCAAAAAATTTTTTGCTATTGAGGTTTTCAAACATGTCCCAAAGTGGAAGAAGAATGGAAGAAGCAGTAAACCCCAACAGTTAATTCCTGACCAGTTTGTTTTCATCTCTACTCCCACCCACTGGCTCCCCCAGGCAATTTGAAGCAAATCTTAGCAACCACAGTCCATAGCAATACACTGTATTTATTTATTAACTTTTTTTATACTGTATTAAAAATTTATTTATTTATTAATTTTTGTGGTGCAGTACAACGCACAAGGGATCTTAATTCCCTGACCAGAGTTTAAACTTGCACCCCCTGCAGTGGAAGGTGGACTCTTAATCACTGGACCACCAGTGAAGTCTCAGCAATACATCATTTTTTAATGTAATGTAAAAGCTGGGGGAATCTTATTTGGTAATGAGATTATGAAAATTGATTGTAATCCAATTATGAGTCCAAAAATAGGGTTTTAGAAAAATGTTTAAATACTTCAAGTAGGATAAAAGGCCAGACTCTGACAAGTTATTTTCATTCTTCAATTTCCTCCTCCAGAGACAATCTCTATTAATTCCTGGAATTACACCCCATGCTGTACTCTGATTAGAAAGAAAAACAAATATAATTGGGTTCCAAAAGAGCCTACTGCCTGGAAGCTAATGATTAGAGAGTAATGGCTCCTAGGAGACAAGGCTGTACAAAATAACCCCCGGGCCTCTTGGGAAAGTTGTGGGTGTATTTTGGTATCCCAGTAAGGAGTGTCATTGGGTAGCGAGGCTCAGGACAGCGCCCCCTAGGGGAGAGCCATCCCGGATTCCTCCTGCTTTAAGTTCGTGTCCCAGGTGTTTTCTTGCAGGAGGAAAGCCTGTTAATCCGAGCCTTAGAACCCAACTGAGTTTGCATGTAAGTGTAAACAGGATGAAAGAGGAGAGTGAAAAAGCTGACTTGTAACTTAACATTATAAAAAAAAAAAGATCACGGCATCCAGTCACATCACTTTCTGGCAAATAGAAGGGGAAGAATTGGAAACGGTGACAGATTTTATTTTCTTGGGCTCCAAAATCACTGCGGGAGATGACTGCAGCCAAGAAATTAAAAGAATCTTGCTCCTTGGAAGGAAAGCTATGACAAACCTAGACAGCATATTAAAAAGCAGAGACATCACTTTGCCGACAAAGGTCCAAACAGTCAAAGCCACGGTTTTCCCAGTAGGGATGTATGGACAAAAGAGTTGGATCATGAAAATGACTCAGTACTGAAGAACCGATGCGTTTGAATTATGGTGCTGAAGAAGACTCTTGAGGATCTCTTGGACTGCAAGGAAATCCAGCCGGTCAATCCTAAAGGAAATCCACGCAGAATATTCGTTGGAAGGACTGATGTTGAAACTGAAATTCCAATATTTTGACCACCTGATGTGAAGTGCTGATTCATTTGAAAAGGCCCTGAAGCTAGAAAAGATTGAAAGCAAAAGGAGAAGGGGATGTCAAAGGATAAGATGGTTGGATAGCAACACCAACCCAATGGACATGAATTTGAACAAACTCCAGGAGATAGTGAAGGACAGAGGAGCGTGGTGTGCTGCAGTCCATGGGGTCACAAAGAGTTCAACACAACTTAGCGACTAAACAACAACAGATGCAATTCTTTTCTTTTCTTCTTAATGAGCCCTAACATTAAAAAAAAAATGTTTATGTTATGTATTTGGGTGTGTCTGGTCTTAGTTGCAGCATGCAGGATCTTTCATTGCAGCACACAGGCTTTCTAATTGTAGAGCATGGATTTTCTAGTTGTGGTGCAAGGGCTTGGTTGCCCTGAGGCATGTGGGATCCTAGTTCCCCGGCCAGGGATCGAACTCAAGTCCCTTGCATTGCAAGGGGAAGTCTTAACCACTGGACTACCAGGGCACTCCTGCAAATGTGATGCTTAATCAGAGAATGCAGGAAACTGTGAGCAGGAATTTCTCTGGTCTTGTAAAAGGTCCTATTTGGGATTAATAGCATTGGTGTAGGATTTCTCTTCTAACCAGCTCTTTCTTACCCTCTTTAGGCGAGAATCCCTGCATTCCTAGAGTCTTTTAACCTTGACCGTGCCTTTGCTTCCATAAACCATCCCCCAGTGAAGATAAATGAAGCAAAATGAGTGGTCTTGGATTTGCCCCATACTGAGTAAGACTTACCTAAGGGAGCATCTTGTCACCCACCTCCTGGAAGGGCTCACAGCGTCTTGACAGCCCCAGGAAGAAAGAGCTCTGCTAACTGTGGAGGAGGTACTGGCCAGTCCTTTCAAAGTCTGATCTCTCTTCCCGGCGGCAGGACTTGGAGGACACAAACAATAGTTTCCATGGTTGAAATAAAGGGGTCTGGGCTTCCCTGGTGGCTCAGTGGTGAAAAGTCCGCCTGCCAGGGCACGAGGCACAGGTTCAATCCCTGATCTGGGAAGATCCCACAGGCCTCGGAGCAACGACGCCCGTGCGCCACACCTACTGAGCCCGTGTTCTAGAGCCCGGGAGCCGCAACTACTGAAACCCACGTGCACTAGAGCCTGTGCCGCACAAGAGGAGCCACCGCCAAGAGAAGGCCACGCACCTCCTCTAGAGTGTCTCCCACTCGCTGCAACTAGAGAAAAGTCCGCAGACCAACGAAGACCCCGCACAGCCAAAAATAAAGAAAGAAATAAAATAAAGGGATCTTCACGGACAGCTGAAAAAGAAGTGGCTACCTCCTCCCTGAAGGACTATAGCCCTTTTGTAAATTCAAATTGGCTACATAATTGGCCTCAGGTTTTGAATATTCTGGCAGGCATGATTCGCAGAAAATAGGCCATTTAGGTCAGAAGAACCAGAATACACCCTGGTATTATGATCTCTGTTTTGACCAGGAAGCATATGGTAGATTTTGATGATTCTTTGTTTAGATGTGCAAAGGAAAAATCTGGATTTTTCCTTCCTCTGTGGGGAAAAATCCAGTTCTCCCCTGCTGCGTTTCTCCCCTGTGTGTGTCCTTGACTTCTCACACACAGCCCTGCACTTCTGAGACTCTGGTCGCCGACCATGTGGAGGTTACCCCCCCACACACCCCCACAAACACTTCTCCCTGCCACCAGCTAGAAGTCTGGAAGGCTTACAATTTAACTCAATTCTGACTCTATCTGGGGCTTCCTAAGTGTTGCGCTCAGTAAAGAACCTGCCTGCTAATGCAGGAGACATAAGAGACCCCGGTTCAATCCCTGGGTCTGCAAACTCCCCTGGAGGAGGGCATGGCAGCCCACTCCAGTATTCTTGCCTGGAGAATCCCAAGGACAGAGGAGCCCTGTGAGCTGCAGTCCATGCGGTTGTACAAAGTCAGACGACCGAAGCAACCTAATACGCACGCATGACACTATCTACCCGGACAGAGTGTCAGATCCTGCAAGTTAAGGGTTCAGTCCCAAAAGACTGCCCCTGCCACCCCTCCCCCATGACAAGGCCAGGTTATCAACAGTGCTTCTGACCAACTACCTATAGATCTATAGATCAGAAGTTCCAAAGACTCTCTCCTTGGGCTCAATTACTTTGCCGGAGCGGCTCACAGAACTCGGGGAACTATATGTACCATTTTGTTAAAGGATGCGATAAAGGATGCAGAGGAACAGCCCGTTGAAGAGATACACACAATGAGGTCCAAGAGGCTCCTGAGTGCTGGAGCTTCTGTCCTCTTGGAGTTGAGGTACATCACCCTCCTGGGGTACATGTGTTCACCCATTATGAAGCTCCCCAAGCCCTGTACTATTGCCCTCATATGGAAGCTCCCTTGTGTACGCAGAGTCAGTTATTAACTCTGTCATCAGCTGACTCCCCCATCTGGAGGATGAGGATAATGGGGACAGAGGGGTGGGTTTTCTAAACATTGTGGGCTTCTAATCGTGTCTCGGTCTTTCTGGTGACCAGCCCACCCCTCCATTCAGAAGCCCACCCAGAGTCCCATCATTAGAACAAAACATGCTCCTAGTGCTCTTTTTTGAACATTGTAGTCATTTATTATTTGGTTTCATTGAGTCTTCATTGCTGTGCTCGGGCTTTCTCTAGTTGCTGTGAGCCAAGGCTACTCTCTAGTTGCGTTCGAGGGCTTCTCATTGCGGGGACTTCTCTTGCTGCGGCACACGGGCTCAGCAGTTGTGGTATACCCACTTAGTCGCTCCCCAGCATGTGGAATCTTCCCAGACCAGGGATCGAGCCCATGTCCCCTGCTTTGGCAGGCAGATTCTCACCCACTGGACACCAGGGAAGTCCGCTGTTCGTGTTCTTATCACTTAGGAAATTACAAAGCTTTCAGGATTTCTGTGCCAAGAACCAGGGGTAGAGACCAATGCATTTATTTTCTATCATCTCACAGACTACATGGTATTCTGTTTTAAGCCATAAAATGTAATCCTCCTTTATGTGGTTAAAAAAAAAAAAAAAAAGCCCTAGGCGAAAAGCAGTAAAGACTACCTCTGATCCAGAATGGGGAGGGGAAGTAGGGAGACCACAGGATGGGATGCACAGGTGAAAAACACCTGCGGCTGCTGCACTCCAGCCTTGGGTGCTGTGGACTGGAGGCCGAAGGGCGATGAGGGTTGATGCACAGACCCACCTACTAGGCTTCAGCTAAGGGACCGTGGCACAGTTCCTGGCACAGAGTCCTGAACTTGCCCTGCGTCCAGGTGAGGGAGCGAGAGGCCTCCCCAATCAGCATGCCAGCACTGTTCTGGCAGCTGGCCAGTGGGAGCCAGCCCCTTGCCAGGCTGCTCACCTGGACTGGGGTCCAGCCACAGGGCTCCAGGGTGACCCCATTAGGGCAAGAGTCCTAGAGCTCCTCAGGACTTCCAGCCCACCCCATGCACCAGGGTTGATGGTGGGGGCAGAAGCAGAGCCCTCCAAAGGGACAAGAAACATGATGGGACCCACAAGGGTGCTGTTCCAAAGTCAGGGTAACTTGGGACTTTGCTGATGATCCAGAGGTTAAGACTATGCACTTCCCCTGCAAGGGGCACAAGTTCGATCCCTGGTTGGGGAACTAAGACCCCATAAGCCATGCAACTCGGGCAAGAAAATATGTTTTTTAAAAATCCAGCAAAGTCAGGGTACCCTGCGGGGGGTACCCTGCAGTCCTAGCTTAGAGAATTTCCAGGAAAGTGCTACCAAGGGCAAGGCCCCACTTCTTGGTGTCAGGATGCCCCTGATGGGGTGCGAGAATCAGAAAAGTCCAGGTGGACTTCAAGGTTACTGGTCCAAAAATGGAAGAAATTTCTCTGCTATTTATTGAGACAGGAAGTATGGGGAAGAAAGCTGGTGGGGAAAGGCCTAAGGAAGTTAGGACTCAATATGAGGGAAATGGAGGCGCAGGAAAGTCCAAAAGCACACAGTGAGGGAATTCCCTGGCAGTCCAGTGGTGAGGACTCTGAGCTTTCACCGCCAAGGGCCCAGATTAGAGTTACAGTTTGATCCCTGGTTGGGGAACTAAAATCCTGCAAGCCAAGAGGTGCAGCCAAAAAAAAGAAAGAAAGAAAAATAGGAAAACAAAAAACGCAGGCACAGAGTAAAGATGTGACCCAGTTTTGTCTCTTAGATCCTAGGTAGCACTCCCTGTGAGGTACGATTTTTCAAGCATTTATGATGCCCCAGACCTAGCACTGCATATTTCATGAATGATCTCATGTACTCTTCCCAAAGTGAACATTCATTTTTTTTTTCTCCAATATTTTATTTATTTATCTGTCTGGGCCCGGGTCTGACTTGTAGCACTCAGGTTCTTCCATTGTTGCAGCATGCAGGATCTTTTCATTGTGGCATGCGGGGCCTAATTCCCTGACCAGGGATCGCACCGGGGCCCCCTGCATTGGGAGCCCAGAGTCTTAACCACTCGACCAGCAAGAAAGTTCCCCAACAGTGGACATTCTGACCCTGTGTTAGGAGGAACAAGACGGGGCTCAGAAAGACCTTGCACACAGCCTCAGACAGAGGAGGTGGCAGAGATCAGTCAGCCTTGAGTCCAAGTTCATTGGACCATTTCTCTTTCTCTGTCCTTGGTCAGGTTTTCTCAAGGCTTCTTCCTCCAGGAAGGAAGACTCCCTAGTCACCCAGGGGGCCTGGGGCTAATTCCTGCTATTTTATTTGCACTGTTCACACCCAGCTGGCCCCAGGCCCGAGCAGCCCAGGTGCCACCAACCCTGTAAGGGCCTTCATTCAAAGACCCGTGGGAGAGGCACCCAGGGGAAGGCACCACTCAGCTTGGGCAACCCAGAATCAGCCAATGTTCACCCCTGCAGGCAGCATGGTCCCCGAGGTGCCAGAATGGGTGGCCTCACCATGAACTGTGCCTGAGGCCTGCCTGGCGCCCAGGCCACGAGTTCCACTCTTTAGTCTCCCTCTCCCACTTCCAACTTCTCAGCAAATGCTGTATGCTCCACTTCACAAAATCTCTCCAGGGCCTGGGACTTCCCAGTGGCTAAGACTCTGAGGTCAGTGTGCAGGGGACCCAGGGTTCAATCCCTAGTCAGGGAACTAGACTCCACATGCTACAACTTAAGCCCTGGTGAAGCCAAATAAATATTTCTAAAAAATCTCTCCAGAATCCAGTCACTTCTGCCCCCATCATGGCCATCACCCTGGTCCCGTCCACTCTCACCTCCTGTCTGGACTAGGGTCTCCATGCCCACCAAGGTGCCCCCCACCCCCAAGGAGAAACTATCAAAGTCCTCACTGTAGCCCAGGATCTGCCTCATAACTTCTCTGACCCCTGGCCCCCCATTCTCCCCCTTGCTCCCCTTGCCCCAGCCACTCAGGCCTCTTTGCTCTTCTGTGACCGCATCAAGCGTACTTTCACTGGTTTCACTGGCTGTTCCCTCCCCATGGAACACCTTTCCCCAGATATCCCCAGTGGCTACTTCTCTCCCCTCCTTGGATTCTTTTTTTTTTTTAAAGATTTTTTTAAAAATGCAGAACAGTTTTATTATTTTTTAAATTAATTTATTTGTTTTAATTGGAGACTAATTACTTTACAATATTGTAGTGGTTTTTGCCATACATCGACATGAATCAGCCATGGATGTACATGTGTTCCCCATTCTGAACCCCTCTCCCACCTCCCTCCCCATCCCATCCCTCAAGGTCATCCCAGTGACCAGCCCTGAGAACCCTGTCTCATGCATCACACCTGGACTGGCGATCTATTTCACATATGATAACATACATGCTTCCACAGTTTTAAAGGATTTATTTGATTTGTTACCATGTTGGTTCTGTTTTGTGTTTTGGTTTTTTTTTGGGTGGTGTGGCATGTGGAATCTTAGCTCCCCGAACAGGGATTGAACTTACCTGTACCCCCTACACTGGAAGGCGAAGTCTTAACCATAGGACGACCAGGAAAGTCCCTCCCACTTTGACTCTTTGCTGGAGTATCACCTTTTTGGCTATATCTACCCTGACCATCATTTTTAATACTACAACCACAACCTTTCTAAGCCCCTTAACCTGCTCTGTTTTTTTTCAGGGAAGTCTTCCTGAAAAGGAAAAATTCAGTTTTCAATCTCCAGAATAAGGAAAATCCCAGTTTTTCTCTACTGTGTGGATCTTTATCCTGTGAGTCTCTATTATGACCTGCACAAAACACTCCTAATCACCAAATGTGTGTAGGGTTATCCACAAGCTGGGTGATTCTCTGAGATACTAGCTGTGTGTCCTACAATTTAACTCAACTCTTTTGCTATTGAGCCAGAGGTAGCATAAAATCTCACAGGTTAAGGGCTTAGTCCCAAGAGACTGCCCACCTCCCACCCCACATGCACACTTCAGGTGTGCATTCAGGTCCATTTCTTTCGGCGAGTCCCCACAGTATGTGGGATCTTAGTTCCTGGCCTAAGGATCGAACTCATACTCCCTGCAGGGGAAGCACAGGGTCTTAACCACTAAACCTCTAGGGAGGTCCCCAGATGTCAGTCAAGAACCCAAGTTATCACTGGGCTTCTGACCAACTGGCTGTAGATCAGAGGTTTCCAAGAACCTTTCCTTGGGTTTGATTAAGTTGCTAGAGAGGCTCACAGAACTCAGGGAAACTCTTACGCTTACCAGCTTATTGAAGGAAAGGATGCAGATGAATAGCCAGGTGGAAGAGATGCACATGGCAAGGAAGGGGAAGAGGGCACGGAGCATCCATGGTCTCTCCAGGTGTACCACCTCCCAGCCCCTCCACCTGCTCACCAACCCGGAAGCTCTCCAAACACCATGCTATGGGGATTTTATAAAGCTCCCTCATGTAGACTAATTATTAACTCCATTTCCAGTCCCCCTCCCCTGAAGGACAAGGGGTAAGGATGCCCCATCTCCCCAACACCACTGACACAGTAGCATACACTTCTGTCTCCAACCCTGGTAACAACCCTGGCCTCGTTACCTCCCCTCAGACACCCAGCCAATCGTCCCTGACTTCGTTTCTACATCTCTGAGCCAGTTTCCCACCCTTGACAAAGCAATCCCCCTGGAAAGTGTCGCTTATTTCCTCTCAGACAAGCACCTGATTGGGACATGCTGGTGAGATTTTAGGCCGACACAGAATGAACCTTTGTGATCTAACTGGATCCATACTGTCTTTGACAAAATATTCATTGATATTGATTTTCCTTTTACAGTAGTGATATAGAGTTACATTTCCCAGGGGGCACAATGGTGAAGAATCCACCTGTCAATGCAGGCGATGCACTGGGTTCAATCCCTGAGTCAGGAAGATTCCCTGGAGGAGGAAATGCAACCCATTCTAGTATGCTTGCCAGGAAAATCCCACAGACAGTGGGGCTTGGCGGGCTACAGTCCATGGGGTTTCAAAGAGTCAGACACGACTGAGGGCCTGAGCATGTATGCTTGCTAAGTAAATAATAGTTCAAGTAGTCCTTGAATATGGCTAAAAATCTCAAGTGGTACTTGAGCCAATGAGGTTTGGGAAATTTGACCTTAGGGAAACCCAGCACTGCTGCCCCCTGCCAGGTGATGGCCCTAGTTTGTGTGGTTTTTGCTTGAAATTCACCCTTCTTTCTTGGATCTTCCCTTCATATGCATGGGTGTCCAGCACCAAGGTGAAGGTTGATGGCTATCACTAAGCAGCCATCTCTCTGTTATAAAGAGATCATATTGACAGTGATTCAAAGTCAGCTGAGACTTGTAGGAAACCTCTACTTAAGTGGCACCAGTAATGGTCACACTCCTGTTTATTAATGCCCCTGCCTGGGTGGGGACAGGGCTGTGGACTGTTGGACTAAGCTTTTGAAAGGGAGACACCTGGGTTCGAGTCTAGGCTTTACCACATACTAGCCACGTGATGTGGACAGGCTACCTAATCTCTTTGACTTTTGTTTCCTCATCTGTAAAATGACTAATAATGAAAACTACTTCCTGTACTACGAAAATTAAATGAGATAAGGAATATAAAATGCTTCGAGTATTCAAAACAAGGAAGACAAATGAAATGACCCCATGTAGAAATCATCAGACAAATCTAGAATGTGGGACATTGTAAAGAACAACCATTGGGTTTCTTCAAAATGACAGTATCATAGAGACTTCCCTCATGGTCCAATAGCTAAGACTCTGCACTCCCAGGGCCCTGGTTCAGTCCCTGGTCAGGGAACTAGATTCCACACGCCACAGCTAAAGATCCTGAATGCCGCAATGAAGATGGAAGATTTCAGTGCTGCACCTAAGACCTGGCACAGCCAAATATATGTTTCTTTTAAAAAGTCAAGATCATAGAAAAGAAGAGTACATTTATCTGGGAAACTGAAAGGGTCATTCAATGCGTGTGTGCCATGTGTGAGTCTTTTTATTTATTTATCCTTTAGTCTGCATCAGGTCTTAGTTGCAGCATGCAGGATCTTTCATTTCTGCACATGGGATTCTCTCTCGTCTTGCACACGGCTTAGGTGCCCCTCCACATGTGGGATCTTAGTTCTAGGACCAGAGAGCAAACTCATGTCAGAAAGGAGGATTCTTAACCACTGGACCACCAGGGAAGTCGCCCATGTGTGTGGTCTTGATTCACCCCAGATTTGAAAAAATGAAAAAGAAAGGAGAAGAAAGGAAGGAAAGGAAGGAGACAGGGAGGGAGAAAGGGTAGAGGAAAGGGAAAACATAATTTTGAGATTAGTAGGGAAATCTGAGATGGGCCAAATAGAAAGTACTATGGATTTAGGTGGGGTAATGGTAGGGAGGAGGAGAAGGACATGATCGTTAAAATTGTTAAAGGATGGACTTCCCTGGTGGTCCAGTGGTTAAGAATCTCCCTGCCAGTGCAGGGGACATGGGTTCGATCCCTGGTCCAGGAAGACTCCGCATGCCGTGGAGCAACTAAGCCCATGAGCCACAACTACTGAGCCTGCGAGCCCTAGAGCCCGTGCTCCACAACAAGAGAAGCCACCAAATGAGAAGTCCGAGCACTGCAAACAGAGATAGACCCCGCTCCTTGCAACTAGAGAAAGCCCTCACACAGCAATGGAGACCCAGTACAGCCAAAAATAAACAATCTTTTTTAATTGCTGAATGATACGGGCCCAAGTTGCACTAGTGATAAAGAACCTGCCTGCCAATGCAGGAGACATAGGAGATGTGGGTTCAATTCCTGGGTTGGGAAGATTCCCTGGAAGAGGGCATGGTAACCCAGTTTTCATGCTTGGAGAATCCCACAGACAGAGGAGCCTGGTGGGCTACGGTCCATTGGGTCGCACAGATTCGGACATGACTGAAGTGACTTAGTGTATGGGCTTAAGTATTTAAGATTGTTAAAAAACAAAACAAAATTCAACTGAGCAAATTTAAAAATCAAATTGGTTTTATTCATCAATTCGTGAATTGGGCAGCATCCCATCTGGCAAACAGAAAGGATCTCCAAAGAGCTGAACAAAATGAGAGGCTTTTAAAGGCAGAAGTGGGCAGGGACAGGAAAGAGAGATTACCTCGTCATTCTTTGAGGGATGGAAGGGGCTATCAGGTGGATTACCTCACCAGTGCTGACCAGGAGATTCCAGATTGACTGGTTATGACTGCATTTCTGGAGGAGATGAAAACTGCAATTAGGTTAGTGATTAAGTCTTGGTTTGTTGATGTGGGGCTTAGCACAAGTGACTCCATTTGGGGCCTGTTATTTCTTAATTAAAACTAGGATGAACAGTCATTATGTCTGAAACTCACTCTCAAATGGTTTGGAAAAAAAATCCAGGCAAAGCAAATATGGCAAATTATTAACAATCATTAAACCCAGACATAAGTAATAGATAATAGTTTATTGTACTATTCTCTCCACTTTTCTATATATACCCCTTAGGGTTGGGGAGAGCTGTGATTGGGAGGGTCATGAAGAGGGGTCTTTGGGGGTGAGGCAGTATTCTGTTTCTTGACATGGTTGATATTTGCATTATAATAATTCATTTATGTTGTATATTTTTGTATTTAATTGTATGCATGCTGTGTGTGTATTTGTGTTTGTATAAATTTTTTTTCCCCTTTTGCTGCAGAGCTTGAATGAAGGCACAATCATATAGGAAGCCCTGGAGGCTGTCTTAAGACAACAAGACATCTGGCTCAGAGATGGATGCCAACACACCGAAGAAGAGAAGAGAAAAATGGTCTGAGATGCTTCCTTATGCCAACGCTGAAACTGCACTAACAGGTGTGGCCCTGTCTCCACGCCTATGGTTATAAGGGAGAGTAAATGTCCTTATCTTCAAAGTCTCTTGAAATCAGGGAGTGGGGGTGGGAAGGATGCATTGGAAGATTGGGATTGACAGGCACACACTACTGTATGTAGAATAGACAGCTAACGGGGACCTGCTGTTACAGAATAGGGAATTCTGCTTGGTGCTCTGTGACAGCCTACGTGAGAGGGGAATCTGAGAAAGAGTGTGTATACGGCTGGTTCACTTTGCTGTGTACTTGAAACTAACACAACATTGTGAATCAACTGTACTGCAACAAATTTTTTTAATTCCAGAACAAATGACTACCAAAAATGTCTCTTGGAATCATTTTCTTTTCTATATCCCAAAGCATCTCAGGTATTGTGTTGGGGGTCGCCCAGACCATCCTTGAGTTTGGTGACTCATAGGACTCAGAAGTGATAATATTCAGAGCTTTTTTCTTCCTATTTTATTTATTTTTATTGACATGCAATAGACATACAATATTATGTTAGTTTCAGGCATATTCTATGGTGCTTTGACATTTGAATACATTCTGAAATAATAATCACAACAAGTCTAGAACCATCTGTCCCCATACAAAGTTATTCCACATTATTGACCGTAGTCCTTATGCTGTGTAGTACTCAGGGTTATAGTTCATTATAGTGAAAGAATGTGAAGCCAAGTGAGCAAAAGTGCATAAGAAGAAATCCAGAAGAACCTGGGTGCATGATTCCAAGAGCCCTCTCCCAGTGAAATCACACAGGTGCATGGAATCCCACCTGTGATATGTGACAACACATGTGCAGTGGTGTGTACCTGGGATGCTCACTTGAGCCTAGCAGTCCAGGGTTTTTATTGGGGGAGTGGGAGTCATGTAGACACACATGCTCTAATGACTGGCCATAGTTATTGAAGCCTCAGAAGGAAAGCAGTTGTTAAACCACAAATTCCATCATTTGCACAAACTAGATAAACTGTACAGTGTAGTTCAAGATTCTTAAAAAAAAAAAAAAGACTCTAAAGAGTACAAAACACTCTTACTAGAACCTTCAAGGAGCCTAGTTCCCTGGTGTCAACCAAGGCCCATGTGCAACAACAGATCCTTTTGGGGAATGTGCAGGGTTTGAGCAACTCAGGCCTGCTGAGTTAACTCTTTTCTGAGCAAGTATGATCACCATCCTCAGTCTTTCCTTTGAGTAAATGGAGGTGCAGAGGGGTTACTAATAAAAAAAAAAATGTACCTAAAGCAGCCCAGCTAATAAAGAATGGAGCTCTTAAGTCCTTGGTGTGACTGTTTCAAATGTCCCCTTTCAAGTTGGCCACACTACAGGGACCCACTCTCTGGATCAGAGAAAACAGAGCTGTGGGCTGGATTTGGCTCAAAGGCTTTGCATTCTGCATCCTTGGAACATCTGAAGATTCTCCTTCCGGAAGTGCCTGTATAGGAATAAAAGGTTGAGAAATGCCCCCGCAGCGGGAAAGCAAAAGAACAGAAAAGAAAACCGTACAAATGGATAGAAATATCAAAAATTTCACAAAGATGTAACTTGTTTGGGAAGCTGTTGACCCAGGAACAGTGAGGGGGGTCCCTGGCCCCAAACCTGCAGGCAGGGCCTACAGGAGGAGCAGGGCAGGGCCAGATGGTGGATGGGAAGGAGAGACATCAAGGGTGTCAGGTGCGTTAGCCAGCTGCTTACATCCTCTTCCTGCTCCTCCTCCAACCACAAGGCACGGGCAGCCCAACACTTGAACCCAGGACACCCCCGCAACCCTGCCCCCAAGTATGAGAGAGGGACAGATCATTCTCTAAAGCAATGCTTTTGGAATGGCAATAGAAACTCATTCCTAAGGTGGCCATTGCTCCCCCAAAGGTGTTTGGGAAACTGGAGCAAGGTTTGTGTTATAGGGATTAGGGGGTGCCACAAGCACTTCTTGGGAGGGGATCAGGATGCTAAGTGTCCCAGGAGGAGTCCCACCTTACATTCCATGAGATATTCATGGAGGTAAAGAACCTGTTATCAATACCGAAGTCCAGCTCTGAGCGCCATTTTACTCACAAACAAAAGTAAAAATTTCCCAAGAATGCAGCTATCAAGTGAAACGATGGGGGTTTGTTCATGCTCCACTGTTTTGTTTATTGTCGTTTTTGTTTCCTTGTTTAATTCCATTTTCCTCTGTCTTTTAAAATTGAAGTATAGTTGACTTACAATGTTGTATTAATTACTGCTGTATGGCAAAGTGACTCAGTTATATCTACACATACATTCTTTTTCATATCCTTTTCCATTAGGGTTTCATACAATGGATTACAACTCAGCCATGAAAAAAAAAAAGAAATAATGCCATTTGCAGCAATGTGGATGTACCGTTGAGTTCTTTAAATGGCAAATAGAGTGCACCTGTTGTCTGTCTTCATTCCGGACAGCATTCCTGAAAATTCTGCCCCTCATGCAGATCCCTAAGTGCATCATTGGGATCCCATGGTAGCTCGGCTGGTAAAGAATCCACCTGCAATGCAGGAGACCCCAGTTCAATTCCTGGGTCGGGAAGATCCCCTGGAGAAGGGATAGGCTACCCACTCCAGTATTCATTGGCTTCCCTGGTGGCTCAGACAGTGAAGAATCCACCTCCAGTGTGGGAGACCCCAGTTCAATCCCTGGGTCAGGAAGATCCCCTGGAGGAGGGCATGGCAACCCACTCCAGTGTCCTTACTTGGAGAATCCCCATGGACCGAGGAGCCTCGTGGGCTACAGTCCATGGGGTCACAAAGAGTTGGACACACCTGAGCACACACACAGCTGCATCGTTATCTTTTGAAGCTTAATCAGGCCTGACTCAGCATCGCACTACAGATCACTTAATCCTCTTAATCTGCCTTTATGTTACAATAAGGATATCCTTATTTTAAAAAAAGGTTTTGTACGTGGGTAGGTTATATTATCCAAAAATTTCATTTCAGGATAGGAAAGGGAGCATATAAAAATATTTCTTTTAACACTAATCTGGGGAATTCCCTGGCTTTCACTGCTGAGGAGCTGGATTCAATCCCTGGTTGGGGAATTAAGATCCACATGGCTTCTCCCTCCCCAAAAAAATACTCCAAAATAGAACACAAATCTATGGTAATTAAAAAATCAGAAAAGCATTTACCTGGAGTGGGTGGGGCGGGTAGGTGGTGGATGGTGAGAGAAAGAACTGTAAAGGTGTACAAAAGAACTTTCTAGAGTGAAGGAATTGTTCTCTGCCTTGATCGGGCTGGTATGTAATTGTCAAAACTCATCAAACCATGCACTTCAAGTGGGCGCATTTCATTGTAATTGCTATGTAAATTATACTTCACTCAAGTTGGATAAAACATAAATTTAGACATTGTACAGAAAAAATTTTTTTGTTTTTTAAAAAAATATTTATTTATTTATTTGGCTGCACCAAGTCTTAATTTCGACATGCAAGATCTTTGATCTTCCTTTTGGCATGTGGTATCTTTTTTCAGTTGCAGCTTGTGGGGTCTATTTCCCTGATCAGGGATCGAACCTGGACCCCCTGCAATGAGGAGCATGAAGTCTTAGCCACTGAACCACTAGGGAAGTCCTTGTATAGAAAAAGTAGTAAATATATATTTGTCGTAGAAGGGAGGCATTGGATCTGCTAAGGCGTCGAAATTCATTAAGTGGATTTGGACAGGCATTTAAAAACAAAGGTACCTGGATCCCCTGGAATGAAATGTGAATACATTGCTTATTCTGAATTGTAATTACAAAAGTTTGAAAAATGCACCCTAAAATAGGAGCTGGATTTTCAAAATGATGGCCTGTTTTTCGGCACACTACCTACTCAGGGCAAAGATTTCACTGATGGTGGTGGATGAAAATCTGCGTTTTGGGACGTCCCTGGAGGTCCAGTGGTTAAGAATCCGCCTTGCAATGCAGGGGACCGGGGTTCAATCCCTGCTTGGGGAACTAAGATCCCACATGCTGAAGGGTAATTAAGCCTGAGTGCTGAAACTCAAGAGCCCATATGCGGCAATGAAAGATTCCACATGCTGCAACTAAGACCCAACGCAGCTAAATAAATAAAAAAATTAAAAAAAAAAAGAAAAGAAAATCTGCGTTTCACATAGTTTTCTTGATCATTTCTGATTCTTTTTCAGCAACTTTACCACATGTGATTAGATCATCCTGGTTTTACCCAAGAAACTTGCTGGTCAGCAGCTGGTATTTGCAAGAGTCTTAAATGTGGTAGTGTGAGTTCTAATCATGGAAATTACGGGGAAGTGGGGAAAGGGTGATGAGGTTAGAAATATAAATTTTCATCTTTCATAACTAACAGTTAATAGTTAATGTCTAAATTTGACCAATCCAGAATTAACACCAATAAAATAACACCAATAGGAAAAATCTTTATTGTATGACACATGAAGGGCTAACTTTCCTAATATTGTGCAAATATTCCTGACTTACCATGGTCCAACCTACAATTTTCTTGGCTTTAAGATGATGTGAAAGTGATATGCATTCATTAAGTAGAAATTGCATTTTGAATTTTGATTGTTTCCCAGGCTAGTAATATGGAGTTTGATCCCTTCTGGTGATGCTGGGTGGGGCAGTGGGCCACAGTCCCCATGATCTTGAAGGGAAACAACTGATACACTTACAACCATCTGTCCCCAGACAACCATTCTGTTTTCTACTTTCAGTATAATATTCAACAAATTACATGAGATATTCAACACTTAGGGCTTCCCTGGTGGCCCTGTAGTTAAGAATCTGCCTGCCAATGCAGGAAATGCAGGTTCAGTCTCTGAGTCAGGAAGACGCCCTGGAGAAGGAAATGGCAACCACTCCAGTATTCTTGCCTGGGAAATCTCATGAACAGAAGAGAGTGGCAGGCCGCAGTCCATGGGGTCACAAAGGAGTCAGACATGACTTAGCGACTAAACAACTACAACAACAAATTCAATACTTTATTATGAAACAGGCTTTGTGGGAATTCCTTGGTGTTCCGGCGGTTAGGACTCCAAGCTTTCACCGCAGGAGGCACGGGTTTAATCCTTGGTCAGGGTGCTAAGATCTTGAAAGCTGTGCAGTGCAGCCAAAAAAAAAAAAAGGCTTTGTGTTAGATAATTCTGCTCTACTATAGGCTAATGCAAGTATTCTGAGCACTTCTAAGGTAGGCTAGTTTAAGCTATGATGTTTGGTGGGTTAGGTGTATTAAATGCAATTTCGACTTACGATATTTTCAATTTATGATGGGTTTATTGGGATGTAACCCCATCATAAGTCAAAGAAGATCTAGATTTCTCACAAATCAATCAGGAAAAGAGCAGTCCCATAGTGAGGAAAATACACAGAGAATATGAACAGATAGCTCCTAGGAAAGGAAATAAAAATGGCTCTTAAAAAGATGAGAAGATTACAGCAAATTGGATGCAACTAGAGATGATCAAACTAAGTCAGACACAGAAAGACCAATCCATATGATATCACTTCGATGTGGAATCTAAAATATGGCACAAATAAACCTGTCTACAAAACAGAAACAGAAGCACAGACATAGAGATCAGACTTGTGGTTGCCAAGAGAGAGGGGGAGGAAGAGAGATGGGCTGGTAGTTTGGGCTTGGTAGATGCAAATGATCAATATTGCATTTAGAATGGATAAACAAGATCCCCTGGCATAGCACAGGGAACTCTATCCAATCTCCTAGGATAAACCATAATGGAAAAGAATATTAAAAATGTTTATAAATGTATAACTGAGTCACTTTACTGTACAACAGAGATTGGCATAGCACTGTAAATCAACTCTACTTCAATTTTTAAAATGATGAAGAAAAAATAGAAAATATATGTAGATATACGAGACATGACCTGAAGCAAAATAAATGCCAATCGAAACAACACAGACAACGCAATTACAGATTATTGTACTAAGTGAATAAGGCAGAGAGACCAATGCCATACGACATCACTTATATGTGGAACCTGAAATAGGACACAAACAAACTTATCCTAAAACAGAAACAGTCTCACAGACACAGAGAACAGACCTGTGGCTGCCGGGGGGAGGGGGGTGGGGGAGGGAAGGACAGGGAGCGTGGCGTTAACAGATGTAAACTATTACATGTAGCGTGGATAAACAGCAAGGTTCTGCTGCATACCATAGGGAACTATATTCACCATCCTGCGATAAACCATAATGGAAAAGAATATTTAAAAAAAAGAATGTCTATACATGTGTAACTGTCACTTTGCTATACAACAGAGATGGGTACAACATTGTAAATCAACGATACTTCAATTTTAAAAATTAAAAAAAAACAACACCAACACTGCGATCCTTCTTTTTTTTTTTTTTGAACACCAAGAAATGTTTATTGTGTAATTCCAATTGTTATTTGTGGAATTGCAGTTTAGAGTCAATCTTCATAGCCATTTCAACTGCCTAGCTTAAACAAAAAAGCAACAATCTAATTATATATCTATAAATTTCATGATATTTCTTCAAATATCAAGCACTAAAAGTACTGATGATTCATGTTATAATTTTTTAAATATTTTAAAACTACACAGATTTCATATATCATTCCTTTTATAAAATAATCAAAATAATTTGATTATCTGGAAGAAAATGACTGAAACAGACTCCTTCCAATGTATCTATAACCTCTGTAAAACTCCAAGCCAAAACAGAACAGGTGATGAAATAAGAATTTCTCAGTCACTGGGAAACTTTAAGATGAGAAATGAACTGGTAGCTTTTGTTTCCTGTGAATTTTGAACTTAAAGGTGGCATCAGGACTACTTAGCTCTCTGGGATGGCTGTTACATGGCTTTCACTTTGATTTGTTTCATCTTCATTTGCTTCTTCTCCAATTTCTTTTGCTCACGCCTCAAAGCAGCTTCCTCCAGCCTGCACTGCTTCTCAGGATCCTCCTCATTCATGATTCGCTCCTTTTCGGCTCTCTTCTCCTCCCGCCGAGACTGGGCTGCTTCCTGTCTCTGCACATGTGTCAGCTTCAAGACGTTCTCCTCCACTCGAGCTCGGTTCTTGTCTGCTTTTTGTTTGCCTTCTCTGTTGAGTCGGAACGTTTTGGCTTTATCAATAGAATAAATCACCATGTTCATCAGGGGTAGTAAAGCCTCCATATCCTTTGGGTAAGTGTTACCTGAGCCAGGCACTGGAAAACAAAACCATTTTCTTATTGAGTTAATGGCAGCATTCAGACTTCTGGTATTAACTTTTTATTTTTACATTAATAGGCTCCTTTCTCCAAGTTTCTTAGACAGCTAAAATGCAGCAGCAAATAGAAATTAAAATATATACAAGGATCTCTTATTGAAGAAACCTAATACCAACATGCTGGCATGGGCTTAGTTTTAATGTAGTTTTTTATTCCTATCTTTTAGAAAGAAGCCATACTCTCCTTAAAAACATCTCACAGCGAGATCCTTCTTAAGCAACTTGGTAGAGGACAAAAAGATTGGCAAAACCTAATATTGACAAGACCCTAGGGGAAAGGGCATGTGCTGTTGGTGGGAGTGTTGATTGGTATAATCTCTGTGGTGGACAGGTTTCAACATCTGTCGGAACTGGAAACTCACCTGTTTTTCCCCGAGAAATTCACGTGCAGGAGAATGGCACATGTGTAGGGTACAAAAAGATGTATAACTAGGTTCTTCACCGCAATACATTTGAAAGAGAAAAGCAGTTGTTGTTTGGTCGCTAAACAAGCAGTTGTTGTTTAGCCGTTTGGTGTCCAGCTCTCTTGCTTTTTTGCGACTCCATGGACTATAGCCTGCCAGGCTCCTCTATTCATTCAATTTCCCTGGCAAGAATACTGTAGTGGATTGCCATTTCCTTCTCCAGGGAATCTTCTTGACCCAGGGATCGAACTCACATTCCTGCATTGGCAGATGGATTCTTTATCACTGAGGCACCAGGGAAGCCTGGCAAAAGATAGGGAGTAGTCTAAATATCCCTCAGTAGGAGATTGGTTAAATAAGTCACCGTACTCCCAACAAAGCATAATATGCAAGCATGAAAAAGGAATCTATCAGTAGCTCGCCATGGTCACCAATGATTTTCACGTTGCTAAACCCAAAGTTCAGTCCTTGGTCCACCAGCAGCATTTGATATGGTTGAGCACTTCATCCTTCTTTTTACCTTTGGCTTCCAGGATACTGTGTCTGTCGGCTCTCAGGCTCTTGAGTTTCAGTCCTTGGTCCTTACCTCTTCCCATTGATGTTCACAGCCAGTTTCATGGCCTTAAACACCATTGATGAGCTCTTGGCTCCCAAATTTTTCTCCCCATGAACTCCAAACTCTATCCAATTGCCTGTTTAACATCTCCAATGGAATAAGAGGCATCTCCAGATTAACACATTAAAAAACAATTTCCTGATTTTCTTGCCCAGTTCTTTTGTCTCTTCCTTATCTCAGTGAAAGGCAACTGTTTTTGCAGTTGCTGAAGCCCAAAAGCCTCGGAGTTGTCCTTGATTCTTCAGTTTCTGTCTCATCCTCTATCCAATCTGACATCAAATTCTCTCAGCTCTACCCTCAAAATCTATCCAAAACATGAACACATCTCACCACCTTCACTCCCCTGAAACCTGGTCTTATTCACCCCTGTCTTCTGTCTAGACCATCTGAACAGCCTCCCCACTGGGTCTCCCTGCTTCTACTTGTCCCCTCCTTGTGTCCACCAGAGTTGATAAAAATAGGCCCTTCCCAGGATGCATGCATGCTAAGTCACTTCTGTCACGTCCAACTCTTTACGACCCCATGGACTGTGTAGCTTACCAGGCTCCTCTGTCCATGGGATCCTCCAGGCAAGAATACTGGAGTAGATTGCCATTTCCTTCTCCAGGGGATCTTCCTGAATCCGGGATGGAACCTGCATCTCCTGCATTGGCAGGCTGATTCTTTACCACTGAGGCACCAGGGAAACATAGGATGTGTCACTGTAAAACTTCAGAACTCAGGACAGAAAGATTTAATAAGCTTTGGAAGGGTGGGAAGGTGACAGATGATGGTGATGGAGATGATGATGATATCAGTCAATTAAAATGGGAAGTTGAAGACATTTTCTCATGTGCAAGCTCTCAAAAATTTACATTCCTCATGAAGCTTCAGGATGAGCTCCACCAAAATGAGAACATCACCAGGAAGGAGGAAGAATTGGGATCCAAGACACAAGGAACCTGAGATAGGACAGAAGGGAGGAGAATTCCCAGGATGACGGAAGTCCCCAAATGGCAGCTAAGTATCAAGCTTAGACATCTTCCAGTCCAAACAGAACCATGTGACTCAAGGGACACTTGTGTTGATGAACTGTCTCCACCAGTATGCCAACTGCCATTGTACTGTTTGCTTTGATTTTTAACCTGAAGAGAGAATGGCTGGGTGAAGGCAAACCACATTCTTATCTGTACTTGACTTGTTTCCATCATGATGGATATCTTGCTCTCCCTCAGTGATGTGATGTTGGGTCCACTGAGAATTCTCATTCCTCCCCCGATAAATGTGCTGCAAGGCTCCCACACCTGAGAGCTTGTGGAAGGGCTGGGGCGTTCTCGGGAGGCAAAAACACAGAGCTGACCGCATTTCAGCCCTAACAGCTACACACACTGATGGTTAGCTGGGTGCTTTCTAGGATGTACCATGTCCTCGCCCACTGAATTCTTCAGAATGGGTTTTCATAGACTCTCAGGAAGCTGACACCAGATTACAACCTGGACAGAGTTCTGCTCCTCTTCTCCACTTATGAGAGGTCAGTCTGCGCTTTCCTTACACAGACAGGTGGTCCTTGCTTTCTCAATGTTTTTTAAAAAGCTCAACTATACAGTGGAAAATTTAGATTAGATATACAGAGGGGAAAATGGGGTAAAATCCAACTAAAGCCTGTAGTCTCATTAATAATATTACACCAAAAGAAAAGTCTTAGTTTTGACAAATGTACCATGGTTTTATAAGATGCTAACCTGAGGGGAAACTGGGAAAGGGGAATATGGGAACTGTTGTACTATATTTGCCACTTTTCTGTAAGTCTAAAGTGATTTTAGGGCTTCCTTGGCGGCTCAGTGGTAGAGAATCTGCCTGCCAATGCAGGAGATGCTGGAGATGAGGGTTTGATCCCTGGGTTGGGAAGATCCCATGGAGTAGGAAACGGCAACCCACTCCAGTATTCTTGCCTGGAGAATCTCATGGACAGAAGAGCCTGGTGGGCTACAGTCCATGGGGTCACAGTTGGACCCCATGCTGAGCACAACACAACATGTTGTATGAAACACAACACATTTCAATGCCTGACTGCAATCTGCTATCACCAGTGACACTCCTAGTCAGGTGAACCCACACATCACAGGCATTCAATTCTGCGTTCGCAGGAAAAATCCTTCCTTCCAAAAGAAAGCCAAATCTCTAAAGGCTATTCCACTCAAAAAGCATGTGTTTCATGATTTTGTTGTTCCTTCTCATAATATGACTGTTTTTCTCATAGTAAGTATGATCCTAATATATAAAAATAAGGATTTGTAAGATACTGTGAATCCTCAATTCAAGCTAACTCTGTTCAATGGCCTTCGGTCATTATTCAGAGTTTTTTGTTTTTTTCTTTTTTTTTTTTTAAGATGTATTTTTAGCTACACTGGGTCTTTGCTACACACAGGCTTTCTCCAGTTGAGGCAACTGGAGGCTATTCTTCATTGCAGTGCACAGGCTTCTCACTGCAGTGGCTTCTCTTGTTGTGGAGCACAGGTTCTAGTGTGTGGGCTCAGTAGTTGTAGAACATGGGCTTAGCTGCTCTGTGGCATGCTGAATCTTCCTGGACCAGGGATTGAACCAGTGTCCCTGATATTGCAAGGCAGACTCTTAACCACTGAACCACCAGGGAAGCCCATTAGTCAGTGTTTTTAACCTCAACGTGAGCTTTATTCAAATCATGTTCAGTGATCAACTCCAAAGTTTGCAAAAAAAACAAAATGTCTCTGTGGTGGCTTACTCAGAGACAGGAAATTTATGCTTGGCTCTTCTCATTGGTGAAATGGGTATAATAAAATCCCTACCTCAACAGCCTTTATAAAAAATTTCCTGAAGCATAGCTGATTTACAATGTTGCGTTAGTTTCAGGGGTACAGCAAAGTGATTCAGTTACACATATACATATATTCACTCTTTTTCAGATTCTTTTCCCATGTAGGTTATTATAGAATATTGAGTAGAGTTTCCTGTGCTATACAGTAGGTCCTTGTTGGTTATCTGTTTTATGTATAGTAATGTGTGTATGTTAATCCCAAGCTCCTAAATTTCACAGCCCTTTTTATAAGGATGTGTAAAGTGCTTAGAATGTTGTCCTGACACCCGCCGAGTGCTCCAGAAATGTTTTGTTTTTTACGAGACATATGAGAGTTTTTTTAAAAGCCAATTTTAAATAACATATGCTTTCAGCTCTTATATAGTGACTTTAAAATCCTCCCTTCCCCTAAAATTGACTCTCATGGAAAATGTAGCCAAACAACAGGAGGATAAATAGTTCGGCAAATACTAATGAGAGCTCACATTTGTTGAGTTTACTCTGTCTCAGGCCTCCATTCTGGATCTTGTGGCACCATCGCTCCCATCCCATGATTGGACAGTGTGAGGAGGTGCCACTGGCCTAGAGCTGAAACCTGAAATCCAGGATGTGATGGCTGATGTCTTGGGTAGAGGGGTGAATTTGAGACAATGGAGTTCAGTGGTCAAGGCCCTGGAGGCAGAAGGCCCTGGGAATGAACCCCAGCTCTTTACCTTCCTAAGTAAGTTGCTAGCTTACTTCTCTGAGCATCAGCTTACTTTTCTAGAAAATGGGGATAGGGACTTACTTCCCTGATGGATAGGAACCCGCCTGCCAATGCAGGCGACACGGGTTTGATCCCTGGTCTGGGAAGATCTCACATGCCACAGGGCAGCTAAGCCCGCGAGCCACAACTGTACTGAAACTCATGTGCCTAGAGCCCACGCTCTGCAGAAGAGAGGCCACCAGGATGAGAAGCTCACCTGCTGCAGAGAAGGGTAGCCCCCAGTCTCTGCAACTAGAGAGAGCCCACACAAAGCAACCAAGACCCAGGGCAGCCAACAATAAATAAATAAAAGTTAAAATTTAATTTAAAAAAAAAGAAAATGGGGATATGAGGGGAGCTGTGAAATTCACATAATGACACTCGTGGGACCTGACATATAGTGAGCACCTAGCTGGCTGTGGCCACAATTACCAGGATGAAGCCCCAGGTGGGCGGGAGATGGAAGGTTCGCAGAGAAGGTGGAGGAGGCGGTTACCCTGTCTCTGTCCCAAGAAGCTTCCACATCCGAGCGGGTGAGTCACCCTTCCTTCCTGTGATAATCTGAGGCGGGGTGGCATCTCCGAGTAGATGAGCTGTGGCTTCGCCATGCCCTTCACCTCTGACGGCTCTCAGGTCGCCTGACCCATGACGTCACAGACAGGATGAAGGCCAAAGGTCAGGGTGAGAGAAATGGTTCCCTGCTCATCTCTTCCTTCCAATCTCTAATTCTTGGACTCATCATTTAGCAGGGTCCTCCTGGATGGGCACTGGCCATGGTTACCCCAGGTGAGGAAGGTGGTGGAAATAAAGATTCAGTTCATGCTTTCAATAATCAACGAGATTCATTCAAGTATTCAATCATTTAACAAATCTTTACTGTGCACCTACTGTATGCCAGTCAGACAAAATCCCTGTCTTTTAAAAATAGATATATTTATTTTTTCAGCTGTGTGGAATCTTTGTTGCAGTGCACCTGCAGCATGTGGGACCTTAATCCTCAACTGGGGGTGGAAACTGTATCCCCTGCATTGTAAGGCAGACTCTTAACCACTGGACTGCCAGGAAAGTCCCCAGTCCCTGCCTGTTTGAAGCTGACAGACTAGCGGAGAAGTTAGACAATAAACACAACACATAAGTAAATATTACAGACTGTTAGAAGGTGATGAAAGCATGTGAAAACATTGGGCAGGGTGGGCTTAGGACAGGGGTCAGCAAACTGTAGCACCCAAATACAGTCTAGCCTGTCATTTGCTTTTGTACAGTTCCCAAGCTAAGGGTGGTTTTTATATCTTTTAATGTGGCTCAGAAGGTAAAGAATCTGTTTGCAATGCAGGACACCTGGGTTTGATCCCCGTGTCAGGAAGATCCTCTAGAGAAGGAAATGGCAACCCACTCCAGTATTCTTGCCTGGGAAATCCCGTGGACAGGGGAGCCTGGCGGGCTATAGTCCATGGGGTCGCACAGAGTCAGACACGACTGAATGACTAACACTACAGCTACTAATGTTTGAGAAAATGAAATCAAGAGAATATTTTGTCACAACACTTAAATCAAATATAATCCACTACTTTTTTTTTTTTTTTTAAGAGAATGTTTTTTCTTTTTGGTTGTGCCTCTTGGCATGTGGGATCTTAATCTTAGTTCCCCAATCAGAGTTTGAACTTGCGCCCCCTGCATTGGAAGCTTGGAATCTTAACACAGGACCGCCAGGGAAGTCCCTGTGATACATAATATTTGCATGAAATTCACGCTTCAACGTCCATGAATAAAATTTTATTGCAACTTGGCCAAGGCCATTCAGTTACATATTGTCTGTGATTGCTTTTGTGTTATAACCAGAGTTGAGAAGTTATTACAGACAGCATATGGCTACTGAAGCCTAAACTACTTAATATCTTCTCAGGTGGCTCAGTGGTGAAGAATCTGCCTGCCAAGCAGGAGGCACGGGTTCCATCCCTGGGTCAGGAAGATCCCCTGGAGAAGAAAATGGCAACCCACTCCAGTATTCTTGCCTGGGAAATCCCATGGACAGCGCAGCCTGGTGGGTTACAGTGCACGGGGTCGCAATAGTGTCGGACTTGAGTGAGCGACTAAATAACAACCACAACCACCTTTACCGAAAGTCTTCAGACCCCTGACTTAGGGGATTCGGGGCGATGTGTGGGGGTGGATTGTTATTTTCCATTAGAAAGTCAAGGAGAACCTCATTGATAAGGTGACATTTGGGTAAAGTCTGAAGGCAGGAGGGAGGGAGTTATGTTGTTCACTCGCTCAGTCCTGTCCGACTCTTTGCGACCCCATGGACTGCAACACGCCAGGCTTTCCTGTCCTTCACTGTCTCCCAGAGTTTGCTCAAACTCATGTCCATAGAGTCAATGATGCCATTCAACCATCTCATCCTCTGTCATCCCCTTCTCCTCCTGCCTTCAATCTTTCCCAGCATCAGGGTCTTCTCCAATGAGTTGGCTCTTCACATCAGATGGCCAAAGTATTGGAGCTTCAGCCTCAGCATCAGTCCTTCCAATGAATTTTTAGGATTGACTGGTTTGATCTCCTTGCTGTCCAAGGGACTCTCGAGAGTCTTTTCCAGCATTCGGGCATCAGGAAAAAATATTCAAGGCAGAGAGAGTAGCCAGTGCAAAGGCCCTGAGGTTAGAATGTGTCTGTTGTGCTCAAGGAGCAGGACAGAAGCCTCTGTATCTGGAGGAGACTGAGCCAGGGGTGAGCAGCAGGAGACGAGGGCAGATGGTGACTGGTGCAGACGGTGTGGGATGGGCCACAGGGAGGACTCTCGGCAGCGGAGAACCATGACCCGGCTCAGGGGTTAACAGGGACCCTGTGGTTGCATGAGGGGAAGACAGCAGGGACAGGACAGAAGCATGGAGACCAGAGATGGGGCTGCTAGGACAGTCCAGGAAGGAGCTGATGGGTACTGCTGGGGAAGGGAGGGAAGTGAGCAGACTCTGGATAAAACTGAGGGTGGCGTTGACAGTATTTCTCAATAGAGAATATCCTAACTGGGGAAAAGTCTCTCTTAAAAGCATTCACATTCCAGGCTATCACATCAGACACAGCATCTTAGTCCCAGCTTGACTATATACAGGCTGTATGATGTTGTGTAAATTGTTCAGTCTCTCTTAGCCTCGATTTCTCCATCTATAAAATGGGGCTAGAGGACTTCCCTAGTAGTCCAATGGTTAAGAATCCACCTCCAATGCAGAGGATACGGGTTTGATCCTTGGTTGGGGAACTAAGATCCCACATGCCATGGAGCAATGAAGCTGAAGACCCAGCACAGCCAAAATGAAAATTAAAAATTTTTAAATGAGGTTAATAACCAGGGTGCAGTATCAATGAGATTGTTTATGCAAAGCACTCAGTGTGATGCTTGCACATGGGGAGTGCTCCATTTATATATGGCAGGTGTGATAATAAGGATCCCTCCCCAGGTGGGACCCCAAGACCTATCTGCCCAGGTCCCTGTCCCTGAAGAGTATGCCACCCTCCTAGAAGGGACCTGTCCGTACATCAGTCACCTCCTCTGGATTTCATACATCTCCTCTGCCTCCCACCAAGTCAGTGACCTGAAGGCCACACAGTGAGTTGCTAAGCTTTGCCAAACCTCAATTTTCCTATCTATAAAATGGGCCTCCTAGAGTCTTCATTACAGAGTATCAAATCATTACAGATCCTCAAATGAGCTATTTCCTAGGCAGGGCGCCTGGCACACAGCAGTGCTCCTAGAAACTGCTGCTCTGTTTTCACCAAGATCATCAGTAGCAATAGCTACTTGGATCTCTAACAAGTACTTTCCCAAAATTTATTATGAAAAATTTCAAACATACAAAAAATGTAGAAGAATTTTATAAGAAACCCCCATATTCATCACCTAGATCTACCATTAACATTTTACTACTCTTGCTTTATTACACATCTATTGATCCATCTGACTACCTCCATCACTCTACTTTATCTTTTATAATGAATTGTAAAATCCTGAAATATTTCTATTAAGATTTCTAAGGACTTTCTTTACACCAAGCAGTACTTTTGATACTGTTCTTAGTTCACTACAGCCATTCACTGGTCTAATTCTCAGCAATTCTCTAAAAACATGTCAAGTATGCAGTATGCTATCCCCATTTTACAGATGAGGACACAGAGGCACAGAGAGCCAAAGGATTTAGAGCTACTAGATGTGGAAGTAGGGTCTGAACCCTAGCCATCTGGCTCCAAAGACCTGGTTTTTCATTCATTAATGCCATTTCTCTTCTCTGCAGAACAGGTGAATTTCACCACACAACGAAATACCACACAGTCATTATAGAAGAATGTTAGAAGAGTCCAGTAAAATAACATTGGCATGTCAGATGATCGTGATTCAACCCAGATCCCCAGTGTCTAAGAGAAAAGGCTCCAACGAGGGACACGCACCGTTACCAGCAGTAGCTTCAGGGTAAATGAACACGGCGTGATTAAATGAAGTGCTTTGTTAATCGCTGCAGCTACTATTAATTGAGTTCTTTCTTTGTGCCTCACCCTGTATTATAGGCTTTACATGCTATATCTTTCCAAGCACTTATGACGTAGCCAAGGACTCCCCTTGTGGTCCAGTGCTTAAAACTTTGCCTTCCACTGTAGGGGGTGTAGTTCCATCCCTGTTTGGGGAGCTAAGACCCCACAAGGCTCAAGGCCAAAAAAAAAAACCCCCCACGAAACGGAAGCAATGTTCTAACACATTCAACAAAGACTTTAAAAATGGTCCACATCATGTACCTAGAGTCTATTATACAAAGTGAAGTAAGTCAGAAAGAGAAAAACAAATATCATATATTAATACGTATATGTGGAATCTAGACTGCTGACAGTCCCTCAGACAGCAAGAAGATTGGCCAGTCAATCTTGAGGGAAATCAATCCTGAATACTCTTTGGAAGGACTGATGCTGAAGCTGAAGCTCCAGTATTTTGGCCACCTGATGTGAAGAGCTAACTCATTGGAAGAGTCACTGATGCTGGGAAAGATCAAGGGCAGAAGGAGAAGAGGGTGTCAGAGGATGGCATGGCTGGATGGCATCACCAGTTGAATGGACATCAACTTGGGCAAACTTGGGGAGATGGTGAGGGACAGGGAGACCTGGCGTGCTGCAGTCCATGGGGTTGCAAAGAGTTGGTTACGACTTGGGGAATGAACAACAACAACACACAATCTAGAAAAATGGCACTAATGAACCTACATGCAGGGCAGCGATGAAACTCAGACACAGTGAACAGACTTGTGGACACAGTGGAAGAAGAAGACGGGACGAATCGGTAGAGCAGCACTGAAACATATACACCACCTTATGTACCACAGACAGCCAGTGGGAATGTGCTATATGACAGGGAGCTCAAACCTGGTGCTCTGTGACAACGTAGGGGGCAGAGTGGGGTGGGAGGTGGGAAGGAAGCTCAAGAGGGAAGGGACATGTGTATACCTATGGCTGATTCACGCTGATGTACGGCAGAAACCAACACAATATTGTAAAGCAATTCTCCTCCAATTAAAAATGAATTAAAATTTTAAAAACTGGCCCACATTAAAAAAAGAATCTTAAAAAGGAAGTAGCCACTGCTGAACCCATTTTAGAGATTAGGACACTAAGACTAAGAGAAGAGTGGAATTAGCCCAAGGTTACCCAGCCGAGAAATGGCAAAACCAGGATTCAAATTCAGCTGAATTTGAGCTGGTTATCCTTTTCTGGCTCTTTCTACTTTCTTATTTTTCAGTAATAAGATGATTTACATTCATAAGGAAAGAATATTTTAGAAAGAAGTCCCCTTAAGAAAGCAGACTCATTTATCTTTATTTTATTGGCCATGTGTATTAGTTTAAAAAACATTAACAACCCTACCTCACACCATACACAGAAATCAGTTCCAGATAGATTGCCAACCTAAATGTAATGCAAAATGATGAAGCTTTTGGAAAATAACAAGAGAATATCAATATGTTTCAGAGATATGAGGATATAGCTTTAATAGGATAAAAAAGAAAATCCATAAAGAAAAGATAGAGAAATTGAGTGGCGCTAAAGTTAAGACTTTCTGTCCATTAAAAAATGCCATTAAGAGAGTAAAAAGATGTGATTTCCCAGGTGGTTCAGTGGTTAAGACTTCATGCTCCCAATGCACTAGGCCCAGGTTTAGTCCCTGGTCAAGGAACTAGATCCCACATGCCGCAACTAAGACCCAGAACAGCCAAAAAAAAAAAAAAAACTTAATTAACAAAATACATTAAAAAAAGAGAGAGTGTGTGTGTAAAAAGGCAAGCCAAAGTAGGAGATGTTCATAGCTCATATAACTAACAAATGACTGGTGTTCAAAATATATAAAGAGCAAATTCATTTCAAAAACAAACAACCCATAGAAAATTGTGCAAGACACATGAACAAACACATCAAGATAAAGGATATCCACAAGACCAGTATGCAAATGAAAAGATGGTCAATTTTAATTGCTCATCATGGAAATGCAAATTAAAACAATTATGAGCTACCACTACAGATCCACAAGAATGGCTAAAAATAAAACGCCTGACATGGCCAAGTGTTGGTGAGGATGCAGAACAATGGAAATGCTCCAACATGGCTGGAGGGAGGAAAATAAATTATTACAACCATTTTGGAAAACTCTTTGGTAGTATTTCTCTATTATCTATCTGTCTGTCTGTCTGTCTATCTCTCTCTCCCATGAGTCAGTTAGTCTACTCCTGGATTCATATACAAGAGAAATGTGTGCATAGGTTCACAATATATTGTAAATATACTAGAACAAAATATGTACTAGAATGTTAAGAACAAATACCATTTGTAAGAGACAAAAAATGGAAAGAACTCAAATTTCCATCCACAGTTAGTAAATAAATAAACTGTAGAGTATTCATAGGATGGAATGCCACTTGACCACAAGAAGGAATGGACTGTATGTATAGACCCAATCTGGCTAAATTTTGCAGTCGTAATGTTGAGAGCTGGCTTAAAACTCAACATTCAGAAAACTAAGATTGTGTCATCCAGTTCCATCACTTAATGGCAAATAGATGGGGAAACAATGGAAACAGTGAGAGACTTTATTTTCTTGGGCTCCAAAATCACTGCAAATGGTGACTGCAGCCATGAAATTAAAAGACACTTGCTCCTTGGAAGAAAAGCTATGACCAACCTAGACAGCATATTAAAAAGCAGAGACATTACTTTGCCAACAAAGGTTCGTCTAGTCAAAGCAATGGTTTTTCCAGTAGTCATGGGTGGATGTGAGAGTTGGACCATAAAGAAAACTGAGCACTGAAGAATTGATGCTTTTGAAGTGTGGTGTTGGAGAAGACTCTTGAGAGTCCCTTGGCCTGCAAGGAGACCCAACCAGTCCATCTTAAAGGAAATCAGGCCTGAATATTCATTGGAAGGACTGATGGTGAAGCTGAAACTCCAATACTTTGGTCACCTGATGCGAAGAATTGACTCAGTGTAAAAGACCCTGATGTTGGGAAAGACTGAAGGCAGGAGGAGAAGGGGATGACAGAGGATGAGATGGTTAGATGACATCACTGACTCGATGGACATGAATTTGAGCAAGCTTCGGGAGTTGGTGATGGACAGGGAAGCCTTGCGTGCTACAGTCCATGGGGTCACAAAGAGTCTGACACAACTGAGCAACTGAACTGAATGTTGAGAGAACGTAGAGAGACTCAAGAGTTCATGTGTATAGTTCTGTTTATGTCATGTGGGAAGCAGGCAAAATGAAAGAGGCATGAAGAGACATACTTAGGTGCGGTACCCTGAATCAGGTAGAAGTTAGTGAAGTGGGTGCCTTCATGGGGAGGGAGAAAGCCATGCCTGGGAGGAGGCTGGAGAGAATTTGTAGAAACCTGGGAAGATCTGTTTCCTCACCTGGGTGGTGGTTACACAAGTGTGTTTGTCATAATTCATTCAGTAGAACATTTATGTTTCACGTACTTTTCTTTATGTATGTCATATTTTGCAATAAGATTGCAAAAGATTTTTTTTTTTAATTTGTTACTCACTTTATTAAGGATCATACTGCTGCAGTCAGGAAGACTTACATGGTTTTTTAACTGAGAGACTTCTGTTGTCTGCCGGGGGAGGAGATGGAGGCAAACATTTCCCTTCACCTACTTCTGCAGGGCCATGAGTGACAGAGATGGGCTACCCTGTGGTCAGGGCCACTGAACTGACATCTAGGAAGGCAGGACTCTTCAGGGAGAGGGTTTCGCTGCCCCCCTGATCTCTGGTCCAGGGAGCAGTCATCCTATATGGGCACCCAGAGGGTACCAGCCTGCGGATCACTCTTCAAGGAGAGGTGACCCTTCCCAGGAAGAAATCCAGACTATTCTCTCAAGAGTCAAGTCCATCATTCCTACTGAGCTGGCACAGGCACACCCAGCAGCCTGGGGGATGGGGGTGAAAGATAAATCATTAAAAATGACTGTGAAAAGTAGGTTCGTCATAGCCTTACCTTACAAACTGGGCAGACTGGAAGTCTAGGGTATAATAAGTAACTGGGAGGGATGTGTGTGGCACTGGCTCTGTGCTGGGCACTCTTCTAAGTAGTTTATATCTATTACCGGATTTAATTGTCACACAAGTCTCTAAGATGGCCACTATTAGTATCGCCGTTTAACAGATGGAGAAACTGAGGAACGGTGAGGTTCAATAATTTCCCTAAGCTGGTCAATGCTAGATCTAAACACCAGCCAACTCACCCCAGAGTAGATGTTCTGTTCACCACCACAAGATTATTCTCTCTACGGAGAGAATTAGAAGTAGCAAAATGGGAGTCTATTTCTCAAAAGCACAAAAGTATCTAAAGAAAGAAACTAGAAATAATTCTATGGCTGTCCTGAGAGTAGGCAAGAGGCCCGTGTATGATCCGGACAGAGGAAAGGGGTCATAAGTGAGTTATGACCCCCTCATCAGCTACATCAGGGACCAAAAGGTACAATTCCAGTAAGGGCTTTTTTCTTTTTTGGCTGCTCGGCTTGTGGGATCTTATTTCCCCCACCAGGGATGGAACCTGGGGTTCCCGGTGGTCAAAGTGCACTGTCCTAACCTTTGAACTACCAAGGAAGTCCCTAGTGGGTTTTTTTTTTCCTTTCTTTTTTGGGGTTTTGGTTGTGGCTAGTGGGGGCCACTCTTGGTTGTGGTGTGTGGGTTTCTCATTGCAGGGGCTTCTCATGTCGTGGAGCACAGGCTCTAAGGGTACACAGGCATCGTAGTTGGGGCAAGTAGGCTCAGGAGTGGCGATTTATGGGCTCTAGAGCACAGGCTCAATAGCTGTGGCACGCTGGCTTAGTTGCTCCGTGGCCTGTGGAATCCTCCCAGAGCAGGGGTTGAACCCATGTCTCCTGCATTGGCAGGCGGACTCTTCACCACTGAGGCGCCAGAAAACCCCCCCAGTGGGGCTTTTTAACCTAACTCAGTGATGGAATTCAGGGGCCATGTGAACTTGGACTGGAAAAACAACTTTGTTTTGATAGCCCTTCAACTCAATGATCCTCAGCATGTGGTTTGGGGACAAAGCGATTTTCATAAGATGTGTTTGTCCTTTCACTCTTTGGAAGCTACCTGACCTGCGATGACATCATCACAGTGATGCCTAATCAAACGTATGCATGTGTATTCTTGAGTTTCAAAAACTTCCTAGTTCTGGGACTCCCTGAAGGTCCAATGGTTAGGACTCGGTGCTTTCACTACAGAGAGCCTGGCTTAGGAAACTAAGACCTCACCATCCTTGAGACATGACCAAAAGGGAAAAAAAGGAAAGAAAAGAAAAGAAAAAATTCTCAGTTTTATTTTCTTACATTCTTGTTATTGTTCAGTCGCTCAGTCGTGTCCAACTCTTCTCGACCCCATGGACGGCAGCATGCCAGGCTTCCCTTTCCCTTACCATCTCCTGGAGTTTGATCGTGTTCCTGTCCACTGAGTCAGTGATGCCATCCAACCATCTCATCCTCTGTCATTTCCTTCTCCTCCTGCCTTCAATCTTTCCCAGCATCAGGGTCTTTTCTAATGAGTCAGCTCTTCCCATCAGGTGGCCAAGTATTGGAGCTTCAGCACCAGTCCTTCCAATAAATATTCAGGGATTCTTCCATGGTAAATATTAATAGATACAACCCCACATATAACAAAACTCTTTGAGGTCCTCAATAATTTTTAAGAGGGTAATTTACAAACTGCTGCTGTAATTGAAATTTACCAGGTGCTTCTAACATGGTGGGGGATTGGAAGGGCCAACCACAGGACACAGCAGATTTCTGGCTTTGTCATGAGAAGAAATTACAGATTTTTTACACCCTATTATAGTCGTCCCTATTGTAATCGCCACAAGACTCAAACACCATCAATACACTCAACAAAACTTTTAAATTACTATAATTTTTGGACCTTGGAGTTTAATGCATTGATAAAGAAGTACATACATTACTGTATCACATATACAAAAAATTTCCTGCATCTGTGTAATAGCATCCATTTCCTTTGTATCCTGTGTATTTTTTTTTAATGCGTGTAAAAACATGATTCGGGGAAGGGCTTCACCAGCCTACCACAGGTGACTTTAGCAAAAATACTTCAGGTAGTGCTAGTGGTAGAGATGAAAGAGATGCAGGTTTGATCCTTGGGTTGGGAAGATCCGTTGGAGGAGGAAATTGCAACCTGCTCCACTATTCTTCACCTGGGAAATCCCATGGACTGAGAAGCCTGGGAGCTACAGTCCATGGAGTCACAAAGAGTCGGACACGACGGAACACACACATTCAAGAGGAAGTTAAAATTGCTAAGGGTAGGATTTCCCTGATGGTCTACTGGATAGGAGTCCACACATCGAATGAAGAGGGGGAGGATTTGATCCCTGGATAGGAGAACTATTGGCACACAGGTCTTGTTGAGCGGCCAAAAAATTAAAAGCAAAAACAATTGCTGAGGGTGAGCAGGGTCTTGAGGTTATTTGAGTTTGACTAAAAGGGCTGCTTTTTTTTTTTTTTTAAACATTTTTTTACATTTTAGTAATGGAGACTCCAGGAGGTGGAGAAAAATCCAAACAGTGCAAAAACCCATCTTGAACCACACCCCCAATGCCGTTCTCAGAAAATGGTGTCCCCAGTCTGCAGACACATCTCTGCTTGAATTTACAAAGCCAGATTGTGGAGTCATTTTGTCAGCAGACAAGAAGCAACAAAGAAAACCCGGACCCTCTGACTTTCCCTGCTGCTCTGGGAAAATGAATGAATGAAAGTCGCTCAGTCGTTTGCGACCCCATAGACTGCCTGCCAGGCTTCTCTGTCCATGGAATTCTCCAGGCAAGAATACTGGAGTGGGTAGCCATGCCCTTCTCTGCCGGAGCCTGCCGGCAAACAAACTGGTCGAGAACGCAATTACCAGAGTACCTAGGAAAAATAAGACTCAGAAAGAGAAAGACGGGGTTGAGAGGGACGGAGTCCACTTGCATCTGACTCCGCCGACTTTATTGAAGAATACCACGCCTATATATACGCTAACAGGAGTTACTAAGAATAGATCGAGGGTTTGCATACGTGCAGAGCTACAGGTGTTTTAAATTCCCACACTCAAGATCAGTAAAGCATTAATTACCCTAGCGCCCTACATGATTAAGATCAATAGAACATTAGATAGAAAACAGGCTTCATCAATAGAACATCATCTAGATGGAAAACAGGTTTCAAGCATGACGAGTTTATCAGCACCAGAAAAACAGGCAAAAGGTCACCGGGGTGTTTTTTCCCTGAAGGAGACAAATGCCAGTCTGTACTTTAACAAGAAGGGGTGGCAGGACAAAGACCACCCTTTGTTCTCTCTTAGGGCCGTAAGGGGCCTGTACGTTCAGGCCGGCTCCCTGCACTTCTCCAGGGATCAAACTTAAGTTTCCCACATTGCAGGTGGATTCTTTACCGTCTGAGCCAGGCTCTGGGAAAATACCCAAGGCTATCGTGGCAAGCCACTCACAGCCTTCAAACAGGTCACAGACCTTGTACAGAGAGAAGTCTCACTGTCTCCCACCTCGTTAGTTAGAGCTTAGTTGTGTCCGCCCCCCCGGGCTGTAGCCTACCACGTTCCTCTGTCCAAGGGATTCGCCAGGCAAGAATACATGCTCTCCTGAAGGGGATCTTCTCCACCCAGGGATCAAACCCAGGTCTCCTGCATTGCAGGTAGATTCTTACCCATCTGAGCCACTAGGGAAGCAGGGTCCCACCTACATCCCAGGGCAATTTCTGGAACTCACACATTAATAAGCATAAAAATAAGTTGATTCTTATCCAGCTATTACTGTGGTCCAGGCGCTGTTCTCAGCATGCAATTTCATGTGTCAACTGGTTGAAACCTCACGATAGCCCATAGTGTTGATACTGTTATCACCCTCATTTCACAGGCGAAGAAACCAGGTCCCCGCGAGGTTGAGTCACCAGCCAAGGTCGCACAACTCAGAAGCAGCAGTCTGTCGGTGGACTTCGATTTTCCGTTTTCAGCATGCGGGGGGGGCGGGGCGGCAGCTGCGAAGGAAGCTGCCCGGGAACTAAGCTTGGAGATGGGAAGGAGGAAGGAACTGCCAAGAATACAAAGCCCGCGAGGAGGGAAAGGGGCGGGGAATCTCCCCACCCCAACCCAGGTCGCGGATGAAGGTGCCCGGACACCTGGGTACCTCGGGATCCGGAAAGGCCAGAGATGGGGACCAGAATCTGCCCTGGGGGCTCCGCAGCTGCGGGGTGAGGCTCCTGGGGATGAGCACAGACTTACCAGTCCGGGCGCTCACCTGGTGGCCGGCTTGGAGGCGGCGGCGGTGGTTTACCAAACCTTCCTGGGTCCCCTTTCCTTCGCTCCGCCCTTGGTGGGGGGCGTGTGGGCGTGGGGCGCCTGGGACCGGCCAGACCAGTGGGACGCGGGGCCCCAGCTGTCTGGGGAGGCTGTCACCTGGAGAAGGCAGGCTCTTCCGGGGCTGGGACAGCTAGCTGTGGGCGGTGGGATGGCTCATAAATACCACCATCGCACTGGTTCCCCGAGACGCGAGCGCGTGCTGGGAGCTGGCATCCCAGAGGGTGAGCCAGGGACCCGGAGGGAATCCCCAGCCCCAGGTCCCGGTCCCCGGATTGACAGTCCCCACCTGCCTCTCCGTTGGCAGGGAGGTCCTCCACGAGCAGGAGATCCGAACTGGAGCGGGAGGGGAAGGGCTGGGGAGGAGGGTGGGTATGCAAGCGCAGGGCCCGGAAATAGGGAGAAATTGGGGTCACTAACGGCAGGATGGGATGCTGAGATGGGGGCAGGGAGGATGGGGCTGCTCCAGGTGGAATGAAATGCTTCGGTGGTCTGGGGATGGAGTGGAGGTATCGGGGTCACAAAGATGGAAATGGAAGGTTGCAGGATGGAGGAGAGGACCGTGAGGTCTCTGAGGGTGGGGTGGAATGCTGGGAATGGGGTTGCCAAAGGCAATCTCCTACACTGAGAGCCCCACCCCCAATCCCATCCCCAAACCTCTTGCACTGGGAGTGAGCGGTGGATTAGAGCAAGGGTTCTGCAGCCAGGACCCCTGGGTTCCAGTCTCCGCTCCCTCACACTTGAGCCGTGCCACTGAATCACTCCATTGCTCAACTTCCTCATCCATGATACGGGGCTGATGATCACAGAGGCCACCACACACAGGAATGTTGTCGGGCTCCCACGAGTTCATTTATGCAAAGTGCTTAGCACCCAGTGAGGCTCAGAGGGCATTCGTCTTTCAGTCTTGAGTGATGCTTGCTTTTGTTTTCTCTCCAGCGTCTGGACAAGCACTCCCCGTGAAGACCTCCCTGCCATCCCTGCTGCCTCCCTCCCTCTGCTGGGATCGTCCTCCTTCCCCCATCCTCCCAGCCCCTCCTGCTGACGCCTGCAGGACCCCATCCCCTTCCCCTGCTCCCCACCTTCCCTCTACTATGTGTTCCTTTCGTCCCTGCTGGACCTGCTGCTGTCTGCTCCTCTTCTTCTCCCTGGAAGTCCAGGGGTCCCCAAAGCCTCTCAGCGCTGCCCCCGAGCAAGTCCACTTGTCCTACCCAGGTAAGTGTCTGTGACCTCTCCCCAGGCATTTCCCAGTGAGGACCAGTTGGTTTGGGGGCTCAGGTATTCCGCACTGATTCCCAAGGGAGTCTAGGCTGCTGGGTGTTCCTGAGCCTCAGTTGCCCACATCTGTTAAATGGAGATTATAAGCAGTGGGATATGTGATTGTGTGGGAAATGATTCTGGTTCTCAGCCTATAGTAAGATTCTCCTTGGAGGATTGGTGGTGTCCTTATTCATTGTGTAACTGTTTGTTGTGTTGTCAACAAAACTACCTCCTGGTCCTTGATATTGGGGTGGAGGTGCAAGGGGTAATAAGACCCTCGACTCTGGACCCTCTGCACCCAGACTTCCGAGTTCTAACCCCAGCTTTGTTGCTTACCTGCTGTGTGACCTTGGGCGACTGACTTAACCTCTCTGGTCTCAGCTTCCTCATCTGGACAGTGGGGTAATATTAGTGAGACCTCCCCGTGAAGAGTAAGTGAAATATTAACCTGTGAAGTGGCAAACGGGAACTTGGCATGTGGCAGTGGTTCTCACATGTTTCTGTCTCAGGATGCTTTGGCACAGCTGAAAAAATTATGAGAACCTCAGAGAGCTTTAGCTTATGTGACTTATATCCATAATAGTCGCCATATCAGAAACTAAAATGGAGGCATTAAAAAATATTGATTCAATCATTAAAAATGGACAATAGTAAACCTCTTCAGTGGTAAGGTAAATGACATTTTTCATGAAAAGTAACTACACTTTAAAAAAAGAAAAGCAATATAGTGAGAAAATTGGCATTGACTTATTAAATCTTTTAAGGTCTCTTTAATGTCCTCTCCTATCTGTGACAGTGTCTCAGACTTTTCTTTTTTTGGATCCTTGACACTTTTAGGGTAGTTTCATTTATTTAGTTATTTATTCATTTATTTCTTTATTTGGCTGTGCTGGTTCTTCGCTGTTGCTCAGGCTTCTCTCCAGTCATGGCGAGGAGGCTGCTCTCTTGTTTCAGAACATGGGCTCTAGGGCAGGTGTGGGCTCAGAAGTTGTGGTTGCCGCATGGCATGTGGAATCTTCCTGGACCAGGGATCGAACCCGAATCCCTTGCATTGGCTGGCGGATTCTTAACTACTGGATCACCAGGAAGTCCTAAGGTAGTTTCTTAAAGGTTAGCTGCATTGAGAATCTGAAACCACATGAATGAAATGGCTTTGGCATTTGCTGGATAAATAACATTGGACAAGGCACTTTGCCTGGAGGCCTCTATAAAATGGAATAAAAATAAAACCCATCTCACAGGGTTGTTGTGAAAACCCAGTGAGATCATAGCCGTCCTTTGTTTGGCCTACACAATAATGATAATCATAACAAATATACTCTTAGAAGTGATTCAGATGGAAAACTCATTTAACCTCTTATTGACCTTAAGCTGTAGGTGCTATTGTTAGTTCCATCTTCCAAAAGAGTAAACGGAAGCCCAAAGCAATGAAGAGTCTCATCTCAGGTCACACAGTCTGGGATTTGAACCCAGGCAGGCTGGCTTAAGAGCCTACCATATTTGGTCTTCAAACTAAATTTCGTACTAATTTTAGATACCATGAGATCTTACTAATGCCAACAGTATTTCAGTCCACCACCAAGGGTGTACTTTAGCCTTCTTTCCTCATTTGCAACTTCTTTTTCCAACATTGAGAAGTCAAGCTCCCTCTATCTACTATAGACTTTCTCATTTTGTTCAGAGCCAGAGGAAGCATAAAGGGGCTGCTCTGTGGCATGTGGGGTCTTAGTTCCCTGACCAGAGATGAAACCCGAGTTCCCTGCATTGCAAGGCAGATTCTCAACCACTGGACCGCCAGAGAGGTCCCTGTTTTTTTATATACTTACAGCCCTTTGTTGGTGTTTCTATTCCATATTGATCTCCCCCTACAACCTACGTGTGTGCTAAGTCACTTCAGTTGTGTCTGACTCATTGCAACCCTAGGGACTGTAGCCCGCCAGGCTCCTCTGTCCATGGGATATTTCCCAGACAAGAATACTGGGGTGGGTTGCCATGCCCTCCTCCAGGGGGATCTTCCTGACCTAGGGATCGAACCCTTACCTCTTATGTTTCCTGCATTGGCAGGGAACACTAGCGGCACCTGGGAAGCCCCCCTACAACCTAGGAAGGCTTTAATTGTTCATTTCTTGGGGTGTGTGAAGGAAATATGAAATAGGACTATAGCTCTAGGACTCAGGGTTTTAAGAAAAAGACAAACTCGAGAAGCATCCTACACCTGCATCCCGACTAACTACTCCGTTCCCATCCCCTCTTTTTTCTACCCCTTCCCCATTCCAGCCCATGTGAGTAATACAGTTGTTCAGTGTCTGGTGTACTCTTCTTGTACAAATAAATGAGCAGATACTTGTGTATTTCCTTACACCTCTTACATGACGAGTAGCTGACTATAGGCACTCTTGTGTACGTTGTTTCTTTTAGCGTTGTGTCCTGGACTTCATTCTATACTGGTTCCTAGAGTTCATCCTCTTCCTTTCTGACAGCTGTGAAGTGCTCCGTGGTACGGATGTTACATAGCTCCTTAAGTCACTCTCCTATGTATGGGCACATCTGTGGTCTCCATAGTTTGCAGTTACAAACAGTGCTGCCATGAATAGCCTGCGCACGTGCCTTTTGCACACACGCTGCAGGAAAAAGAACCACCTGGTGGGCTTCCCAGGTGGCACTGATGGTAAAGAACCCGCCTGTCAACGCAGGAGACATGAGAGACTCCATTTCAATCCCTGGGTCGGGAAAATCCCCTAGAGAAGGGCATGGCAACCCACTCCAGTATTCTTGCCTGGAGAACCCCATGGGAGCCTACAATCTGTAGGGTCATAATGAGTAAGACACGACTGAAGTGACTTAGCACGCGTGCACACACACCACATGGTATTTTTAAAACCTTGATTTTGTGACTGATGGGTTTTGTTTGTTTGCAAATTGACTTTTTTGATTGTGCCTTGTGGCATGAGAAATCTTAGTTCCCTCACCAGGGATCAAACCTTCGAACCCATGCTCCCTGCATTGGAAGCAGGAGTTTTAACCTCTGGACTGCGAGGGAAGTCCCTGGTTGCTGACATTCAAGAATTAGAAGCTATTACTTAAAAGTTTGTATGTGCTCTTGGGATATGAAAACCACCGTATAAAGATTTGCTCTATCTCATTAGAACTGATTCAAATGAGTTCTTTTTAATGGCTGAGTAATATTCCATGGTGTATATGTACCACAGCTTCCTTATCCATTCGTCTGCTGATGGGCATCTAGGGCTGATTCATGTCAATGTATGACAAAAATCACTACAATACTGTAAAGTAATTAGCCTCCAACTAATAAAAATAAGTGAAAAAAAAAAAAAAGATTTGCTCTAGAAGTTGACAGACTGGCTGGTACCGAGCCTGCTTCATGCATGGCGGCCACCCCTAGAGCTGACCAATGGCTTCCGCCCGAGACAGGGCAGACTCTACGCTCGGCCACAGACTCCATCTCTCCCTGCTGCCTTCCTCCTCATAGCTGGCCCCTGTTCCCACATATATTACCTAACTGGCCTCCAGACATCTGAGTTTACAACCCCTAAACAGTGTCATGTGTAAAGTATGTGGCACGAACCTGCACACAGTAAGTAACACCATTTATAATAATATCCATCCACTCATGTAACCCTGACTGTACCAGACACTGTTTCAAGCGCTCTCCTTTTATTTATTCATCTAAGCCTCAAAGAACCCCATAGGGAAGATACTATTATTATTCCATTTTTACCAACAAGGAAACTGAGGCTGAGAGCTACAGGAACTTGACGAAGGAAAGCACACCTTGGAAATGGTGAAGTAGGGATTGAACTTGGGAAGCTCCAGAACCTGTGTCCTTAACTCCTAAATGTTCAAGAGCCTCTCACTCTCTGCACATCCCTCCCCACCTGCGCCCAGGCCTCACTGCCTACCTTCTTTGCCTCTCTCTCCAGGTGAGCCAGGCTCCATGACTGTAACCTGGACCACATGGGTCCCAGTGCCCTCTGAAGTGCAGTATGGGCTGCAGCCTTCCGGGCCCCTGCCCTTCCAGGCTCGGGGCACCTTCAGCCCTTTTGTGGATGGGGGCATTCTCCGGCGGAAGCTCTACATGCACCGAGTCACCCTGCGGGGGCTGCTGCCAGGAGTCCAGTATGGTGAGAGGGGCCCTGGGGCCCAGGCGTTGATGGGCGAATGGGAGAAGCAGTGGGATGTGGGCTAACAGCTACTCAGGCGGGCTGGTACCCTCTCTGCTTACCTGCAAGCCTATTGTATGAGACCCTGGGATGCAAATGGAAGGCTGAAGACCTGGGGTGAGGTGGTCAGAAGGGGCGTGGGCTAGACCATTCAGTGCCCCCACCAGGTGAAGATGGATGGGGGTGGAGGAGACACCCTGGGGCGCTCCCCCCCGACCCCCCAGCCCCGGCAGACGGTGACCCTTTCCTCTCCCCTCAGTTTACCGCTGCGGCAGCGCTCAGGGCTGGAGCCGTCGCTTCCGCTTCCGGGCCTTGAAGAAGGGGCCCCACTGGAGCCCGCGCCTGGCTGTGTTTGGGGATCTGGGGGCCGACAATCCGAGGGCCCTCCCCCGACTGCGCCGGGACACCCAGCAGGGCATGTACGACGCTGTTCTCCATGTGGGTGAGGAGGCATCGGCTAGGTATGGGGTGGGAGGTACGCCAGGACTGCGAGGGGCCGGGGGCGGGGCCAGCGTGGCTCCAAAGGGAAGGGGGAGGAGACTGGCCTTGGAGATGACGTCGTGGTTAAACCGGGCTCCCGGGTTAAAGTCAATCTGGCACCTAGAGCTACGTGCATTGGTTTTCTCCACTGTATTACCGCTGTAAGAACTGGGACTAGGTTAGATTCGTCCGACTGTTGTGATGACGATACGGACTTCCCAGGGGGCGCTAGTGGTAAAGAACCTGCCTGCCAATGTAGGAGATGTACGAGACACGGGTTCGATCCCTGGGTCAGGAAGATCCCCCTGGAGAAAGGCATGGCAGCCCACTCCAGTATTCTTGCCTGGAGAATCCCATGGACAGAGGAGCCTGGCGGGCTACAGTCCATGGGTCACAAAGAGTTGAACACGACCGAAGAGACTTCACAGACGCACCATGATGAATAAGTCGGCATTGCCTGGCACGCTGTGGGTGCTACGGAAGTGTTGGTTGTCATGATCATTTCTGCTGTGATCTGAGAGCCAGGAACCAGATGGGAGATGGAAACTGGGGCTATGATTCAAAGCTGTAGTAGGCGCAGGAATCAGACTTCTGAGGTTTGATTCCTGGATCCTTAAGCTCAGCTCTGTGACCTTGAGTCAGCTCTCCACCCTCCGGAGCCTCGGTTTCCCCATTTGAAAAGGGGATGATAATAACATCCACCTCAGAGGGTGTTTTGAAGATCAAGCATGTAAAGCATCTGGGAAATCCTGCCTGGTACAAATCCAGTGCCAGAGCAGACCATGTCAGTCTCAATGTTGTCATTACTCTGGGAAGGGACGAGATGGGGGCTGGGGTGCTGGAGCACAGGAGACCAGCGAGGTCCTAGGTCCTGTGGGCGTGTCAGGGACCAGAGGCGAAGGAGACGGTTCCAAGTGCACCTGCACTTGGGTGTGAGGTAGGGATTGAAGATGCCTGAGCGGGAGGGGGAGCCAGGACTTGATCAACCAGGTCTCAGTTCTGGCGACAGCAGAGCTGGGTCTGGGTCCTCATCCTCTCCTCCGCCGCCCACCTCCCCACCCCCACCCAGGAGACTTCGCCTACAACATGGATCAGGACAATGCGCGTGTCGGGGACAGGTTCATGAAACTCATCGAACCCGTGGCCGCCAGCCTGCCCTACATGACCTGCCCTGGGAATCACGAGGAACGCTAGTGAGGCCCGAGGGCTTTGGGGTGGGCGAGGGCCTGGCCGACAAAACCAGTCCTTCCTAGCGTCTCCCCTTGGTCTCTCACGGTGCAGCAGCTCGTTGATGGACGTGAGAGGAGAGGAGATGAGGGCTGGGCTGGGAGCCAGGCTTGGCCTGGTGGTGGAAAGTGGTGGGGGCGGCGGGCGGGCACCCAGACCTTCCCTCCTACCCTTTTACTTCCTTTTATCCAGCAACTTCTCCAACTACAAAGCTCGCTTCAGCATGCCGGGGAACACTGAAGGCCTGTGGTACAGGTAATCTGGGGGGGGCGGAGCAGGGACACCGGCCTCCCTCCCCTGAAGGATGGGGGATGCAGAGGAGACCCTCACCTCTGACCCCTGGCCTTTGACCCTTCCAGCTGGGATCTGGGACCCGCACACATCATCTCCTTCTCCACCGAGGTATATTTCTTCCTCCATTACGGCCGCCACCTGGTAGAGAGACAGTTTCACTGGCTGGAGAGCGACCTCCAGGTAACCTTTGGATGTCCCCTGGGATGTGCCTCCCCACCCCCTCCTCCACCACCGCCCCCCGCCCCTCACTCTGAGCCCTTCTCTGCAGAAAGCCAATGAGAACCGGGCGGTCCGGCCGTGGATCATCACCATGGGCCACCGGCCCATGTACTGCTCCAATGCTGATTTGGATGACTGTACCTGGCATGAAAGCAAGGTGAGCACCCCCTCCCCGGGAGCCAGGTGCTGAGATCCAGGTGGGGGGCTGGCCTGAGTCACCCCTGTCCTCCTCGCTCATCTCGCTTAGGTTCGCAAAGGCCTCCGTGGCAAGTTCTACGGGCTGGAGGATCTTTTTTACAAATATGGTGAGTGACACCCCCCTCCACCCCAGGACTCTCCAGGCCCCGCCTCCCTTCTCTCCTGGATTCAGAGGCCTGAACCCCTCTTGCTTTGTCTCAGGGGTCGACCTGCAGCTGTGGGCCCATGAGCACTCGTATGAACGCCTGTGGCCGATTTACAACTACCAGGTGAGGGAGGCCCCCGGGGAGGGCTGAGACCCATGGAGCTGGTGGTGTCAGTGGACCCCTCAGTCAGATCCCTGGGGGCCTGGCCAGTGTGACGCACCCCCTCCACCTTGTCACTTCTCCAGGTACTTAATGGCAGCCAGGAGATGCCCTACACCCACCCTCGAGGCCCTGTCCACATCATCACAGGATCTGCTGTGAGCAAGGCGGGGTGGGGCGGGGTGGGATGTCGCCTTTGACCTCTGATCTCTCGAGGGTGGCACCTGTACCAGCTTGGGTGCCTCCTCCTTTATACAGCTGGTATCTCTTAGAGGGTTAGATGTACCTAGTAGCGTGCCCATTGCACAGATGCAGAAACAGAAGCTAAGAGTAAAATACTCCTTCAAAGTCACAGGTTCAGTAAGTGGCGGGGCAGGGGGTGCTTGCCCAGGTCTGCTGGTTGGATCCAGGGCAGAGGGCTTATTATTATTCTTATAACTGGACTCCAGACCTTATTCACATTGCACTGTTGCACCAGCTTATCCCCCACTGTGTTTGGTTATTGTGTCTCCTTGTGGCTCAGTCGCAGCCAACTCTTTGTGACCCCATGGATGGTAGCCCGCCAGGCTTCTCTGTCGATGGAATTTTCCAGGCAAGAATACTGGAATGGGTTGCCATTTCCTTCTCCATTGTGTCTCCTTAGTCTCCTCCCATCCGTAACTATTCCTCCATCTTCCCTTGTCTTTCATTCTGGCCAGTTGTTTGTTTTTGTTTTGTTTTTCCCGAATGCCCCTGGAGCTGGGTTTGTCTGATACTTTCTCATGCCGAGATGCAGGTTATGCATTTGGGGCCAGACAATCACAAGCGATGTTGTGTCCTCAGCACATCGTACCGAGGGGTCCAGGTCCTCACAGTGTCTCATTCCTGGAGGCGTTTCTCTGAATCACCTGTCTGAGGATGTTCTTCCACCATCAAGTTGCTGTATTTCCCTTTCTGGCTAATAAACATCTTGGGTGCTTTTAGACCCTGCAAAAGTTGTTTCTCCTCCAACTTTCACCCACTGTTTTCTTTTTTAAATTTGTTTGACTGTGCCAGGTCTTAATCGTGGCACATAGAATCTTTCTTTTTTTTTTTCTTTTTTAGTTGCAGGACTTGGAATTTCTAGTTGCGGCATTTGAGCTCTTGGTTGCGGCATATGACTCTAGTTCCCTGACCAGGGATCAAACTCAGGATCCCTGCAGTGGGAGCTCAGAGTCTTAGCTACTGGGCCACCAGGGAAGTCTCCACTTACTAATATTTGAATCCATCAGTGGGTCTTGCCTGCAACACTGATCACTGGGGCATTCTGCTGGGAATCGTCTATTTCCCTCATTCCTCCCTGATTTATTAATTAGCAGCCTCCTGTGGGGAAGAGTTGTCCCTTCTGCCCCATTTAGTTTGTTGGTTAGTTACGGATTCGCACCAGTGTGGACTCATGGGGAGTTATTTCCTCCTGGGGGTCATAATCCAGTTCTCCTGCTACTGAGGCTCCTGTGTACACGCTCTCACTCTGGCCGCTGGGAGCTCTTCAGATCAGGTCCCGCGTCTTTTCAAAGTCCCTGTCGTTTTGTGGGCTCTTTCTTACTTTTTGGTACCGCAAGGTGCTCCAGGACCATCTTGCGTCCCCTCCACTCCCACCCCCAGCAGCCTTGGAATCAATCACTTCCGCAAGAAGTGAGGGCTTACTTTTTAAGCTGATTTGACAAATCAGTGGTCTTCCCAGTGGCCACATGTGGCTGTGAGAGCTGGACCATAAAGAAGGTGGAGCACCAGAGAATTGATGCCTTTGAACTGTGGTCCTGGAGAAGACTCTTGAGAGTCCCCTGGACTGCAAGGAGATCAAACCTGTCAATCTTAAGGGAAATCAGCCCTGAATACTCGTTGAAAGGACTGATGCTGAAGCTGAAGTTCCAGTATTTTGGTCATCTGATGCCAACAGCCGACTCATTGGAAAAGTCCCTGATGCTGGGAAAGATTGAGGGCAGAAGGTGAGGAGCGCATCAGAGGATGAGACAGCTGTATGGCATCAGTGATGCAATGGACATGAACTTGGGCAAACTTCGGGAGATGGTGAGGGACAGGGAGACCTGGTGTGCTGCATTTCACGGGGTTGTAAAGAGTCGGACATGACTGGGTGACTAAGCAACAACAAATTAGTGATCCAAGGAAGAACTTCTCGTGATAAAAGTTCAGACAGTACAGAGGACAGGAAGTGAAACCATCAATATCCTTCTTGCTAAGTCATTTCAGTCGTGTCCAACTCTTTGTGACCCTGTGGACTGTGGCCCGCCAGCCTCCTCTGTCCGCAGGGATTCTCCAGGCAAGAATACTGGAGTGGGTGTCCTCCTCCAGGGGATCTTCCAGACCCAAGGACCGAAGCCATGTCTCTTATGTCTCTTGCAGTGGCAGGCAAGTTCTTCACTGCTAAGTCCCACTCTCAATGGTTACGTCTCTTGGGTAGCATTTGGGAATATTTTCTGTGTATGCAAATTAGTCAGTGTCTCAATAGAGATGTATTACTACATCACCCACTTTTCATTTTTTTTGGCTACACTGGATTTTTGTTGTAGTGCCTGGGGCGGGGTGGCGTTGCTCAGCATTGCAGCATGAAAGCTCTCTCTAGTTGCAGTGTCTAGGCTTCCCTAGTCGTGTCAGATGGGCTTAGTTGCCCCACAGTATGTTGGATTTTAGTTCCCTGACCAGGGATCGAACCCACATCCCCTGCAATGGGAGGCAAATTCTTAAGCATTGGACCACCAGGGAAGTCCCATCACCCACTTTTTAAAAACATCTTGAATCATCCTTCATACCCTAGCAGTTCTCGGCCTTGATGCATGTTAGAATTACCTGGGGAGGTTTTAAATCTTTGATGCCCTGACCCAACCCCGGGACAAACGCCAGAAGCTGAGGGCTCGGCCTTGGCATTGTGAACATTTAACCACGCTTGTTTCAATCTCTACTTCTGTCTCTGTCTCTCTATCGATATGTGTGTGTGCATGCTTGTGTGTGTACAATTTTACTATCATTTTCAGATCCAATGAGGAGTTGAGTTGCAGAAATGATGCCCCTTTATCCTTCCATCTGTGTTTCCTAAAAAAATTGAGGATATTCTCTTACATCAGTACAGTATAATAGATTCAAGTAGTTAACAATTGATAACATGCCATCATCCAGTCTCATTCAAATTTAGCCAATTGTCCTATTCATGTCCTTTAAAGATTTTTTTTTTCTGGTCCAGGATCTAGTTTAAGATCATATGTTCTATTTTTGTGTCTTGTTTCTCTCCCCTCCTTTAATCAGAAACATCTCCCCTTCTTTCTGCATTCTTCAAGACTTTGAAAAATTTGAAGAGTACAGCAACGTTGTTTGGTAGACTCTCAGTGTGGGTTTGATTAGATTGAAGTTACACATTTTTGATAAGAACACACAAAAGTGATACTGGTTTTTCCCGTGTGTGTGTTTTAATATTTACGTATTTGGCCAGCTCTTAGTTGCTGCAGTCAGACCTTCGTTGCATCATGCAGGATCTTTTGTTACATGCTGTCTCTAGTTGTGATGTGTGGGCTCAGTTGCTTTGCAGCATGGGGGGGCCTTAGCTCCCTGACCAGGGATTGAACGTGCATCCACTGCATTGCCAGGCAGATTCCTAACCACTGGACCAGCAGGGAAGTCCCCAATACTGTGTTCTTTTCAGTGTATCCTATGAGGAAGTGCATGGTATTTCTTTAAGCCTCAGTTTACGCATCTCTTACACCATACTTATGATTTTCCCCTTTAAAGTTAACAAGTGTCTCCTGGAGCTACCTGGAGACTATGCAAATATCCTGCTATTCCTCATACTTTCACCGCTACTTTGACCATCCATTGATGGTTCTTGCTTCCATCAGTTACTACAGAGATAGCTGCAACATGGTGACTTTCTTTTTTTTTTAAGCTCCCTCATCCTTCCTGCTCACATCACCTAGTTTTCTACTGCAAGAATAAACACTTCCTCTCTCCCAGGCAATAATGATTTTAAAAGCTTTCTTGGAGGGTCTAGTCTGCAGCGAAGGTTGAAAGCCAACAATTTCTTCTGTCCTGTGAATTGCATTTTCCTGTTAAAAATACATCTTGGCCATCTTTCTATACTGCCCCTCTCTGTGATGGCTATGCTCTAATTTATTTAACTGACCCTTACTGATGGGCATTTGGCTGACTTCCAGCTCAGAGCTTTTACAGAAGATGCTTCAGTGGACAGTCTTGTACAACCACACACTGTTGTCTAAGTCCAAGACTCAGGGCACAGGAAGCCTGGCTGGGTCAAAACACTCAATTGTGTGCGTTACCAAGGTCAAGTCTTAACCAGCTTTGCCTTCCCTGGGGGTGGCAGGATCCCGTCTGGCAGGTCTTTTCTGCTCCCCGGTGGGTACTTCACCTGCCCCAGCCCTGGGGCTAAATGACTCTTTCCAGCAGGGCTGTGAAGAGCTGCTCACCCCCTTCACCCTCTTCCCGCGGCCCTGGAGCGCCCTGCGTGTGAAAGAGTACGGGTACACACGGCTGCACATCCTCAATGGGACCCATGTCCACATCCAGCAGGTGTCTGATGACCAGGTCAGTGAGCAGTGGCCCGATCACCTGCTTGAGAAAGCAGGCCCAGTGCGTTCTGGAGTCAAGTGGTTTAAAAAGCGGACTTGAGAGCTGGAGACCCTGGGTTCAAATCTTGCCTCTGCTACTTACCAGCTGGATAACCTCAAGCAACTCTGAGCCACAATTTTCCCATCTGCAAAATGGGGATGTTAGTAGTTTCTGCCCCAGAGGATTGAATGAGAGTTGAATGACTTATTATATAGAAAGTGCTCAGAATGGTTTCTAAAACATGGTCAGTTCTAAAGGGATTTATCAACGTGAAGCAGGGGAAGAAAAAAGTAGGTGGTGGGAGGCAGGCAGAGGGAAACCAATATGATGCGTGTGCAACCCCACGGACTGTAGCCCGCCAGGCTCCTCTGTCCGTGGGGTTTCCCAAGAAAGAATACTGGAGTAGGTTGCCATTTCCTACTTCAGGGGACCTTCCCGACCCAGGGATCAAACCTGAGTTTCTTGTTCCTCCTGCATAGCAAGTGAAAACTTTACCACTTGTGCCACCTAGGAAGCCCCGTGGCTTAAGCTTAGGTAGACCCATATAATCATGGCTCACCTTTCTGTATTTTTGCCATTGTAGTTTTAAAATAGCACTAATAACTATGATTGATTGAACACCTATTGTGCACCAAACCCTGAGCTCAGTGGCTTATATTTAGTCCCTTTAATCACCACAATAATACTAAGAAAGAAAATACAAATTTTCTTTCCATTTTACAGCTAAGAGAACAGAGGCTCAGAGAGGGCAAGTAATTTTCCCAGGGTTGCACAGCCAGAGGTTGCAGAGCTGAGATATGACCACAAAGACCATATTCTTTTTACAATAAATAGCAACCATTTATTGTGTGGCCAATACAGGGGCAGGCGCTTGTGTGTATTATCTATTCAGTTCTCCCCACTTTTTATTGGGTTGGCCAAAAAGTTCATTTGGGCTTTTTCTAAACATCTTAATGAAAACCGCAAATGAACTTTCTGGCCAACCCAAACCCAATAGAATATGGAAGTCAGGCTCAGAGTTGGATCATGTGCTGGAGGTCACAGAGGGTGGCTTTGCTGCCATATAAAGTGAATTCTGTCTCCCTCTGGGGTTTGTGCTCTAATAGTAACAGCCTACACTTACCCAGCCCTTGCCATGTGCCAGGCTCCCTTTTAAGCCTTTTCCAAATACCTCACTTAATTCTCACGATATCTATGATGTGTGTACTAGTACTATCATCCTCACTTTCCAGATGAGGAAAACTGAGGCTCAGAGAGGTCTAGCCACTTGTTCAAGGTCTCACAGCTTATCAGCGACAGAGCTGGGATTTGAACCCAGGCCACTTGGCCCCAGAATCTGGGCTTTCAGCCCTCATTTCCTCCTCCTTTTTTTCTTTTTTTTTTTTTTTTGTCCCTTGCAGGATGGGAAGATTGTGGACGATGTTTGGGTGGTAAGACCTCTGCTTGGCCGGATGATGTACCTCTAGGAATGGAGACAGCTCTCAGCAGGAACCCCGGACCTTGCTGGCAGGCCCGAGAGGGGAGTCAGGTCGACCTCGACTCCTCTGCCGTCCTTGGCACCATGTAGGGTGGATGCAGCCCTGAGAGAGCTGGAGCAGCCCTCACCTCCCAGAGAGCTGGGGGTCCCAGCCTGCCGGGTTGGGAGAGCAGGTGTATATGCAGGCAGAGTGAAACAAGACAGGTCGTGGGTGGCACCACCCAGCCCTCCTGCACAGCAGTGACTGGGCGGAATGTCCACAGGGCCTCGGGAATAAAGAGGCTTATGGCTGTGTCTCCCTGGACTCTGAACTTCTGCTGGTGATGGCCCCCTCTGGGCTGTCTCCCCTTCTGCCCGCCTAGCAAAGGCCCTTACCAGCCCCAAGTCAGCAGGGTGGGCACAGCTGTCATGACACCACTGTCCAGCAGGTGGCGCCGGCGACCTTCTCAGGCCGGCCCTCTGTGCCAATCGGGGGCCTGGCTCCCTTAGCCCAAGAGGAGCTAGCCCGTGTGGTCCGTGCCTCAGTCTCCCAGTCTGCCACCGAGTTATCCTGGAAGCGGGCAAGTGTTAACACTCCAAACTGCCAGCTGGGACAGCTGACAAGCTTAGGAGCTCACGGACCTGCGGTTTTCCTCCCTTTAAAAATTTTCCCCCTCCCTCTGTTTCCTTTCTACCTTTTGTGCAGTCAGTCGTTATTTATTGAGCGCCTGTTATGTGCCAGGACCTGTTCTCCATGCTGGGAACAGCACAGAGATGTCTGCCTTCATGGAGCTGAAATTCTATCCAGGGTGTCAGATAGCAAGCACAATAAATAAGTAAAACCCATAACAGGGTAAATGGTGATCAAGCACACAGCAAAGGCAGGAAGGGGATGGAAAGTCATGAGAGGGGACGGCGGCAATTTTCATGAGGATGGTCAGGGAGACCTCACTGAGAGGGTGATATTTAGATCTGAAGGAGGAGTCACATGGGCAGAGCAGTCCAGGCAGAGGGACAGCCAGTGCAAAGGCCCTGGGGCAGAAACATATCAGAGCATCAGTGGAGAGGTCAGTGTGATGGAGCCAGAGGAAGAGGAAGAGTAGGGATGAGAACAGAGAATTGAAAAGGGCAGATCACATGGGACATTGTGGGTCACAAGGCGGTCTCTGTCCTTTATCCTGAGTGACGTGGAGCCACAGGAGGGTTCTGAGCTGGTGATGGGCAGGACCTGACTCCAGAAGTCCTAGGCAAAGGCTGGGCTCTGGCCTCAAGGATGAGGGCTCTCCTGAGTGAAGCCAGTGAGTTCCCAGCTCTGCAGGCTGATAGCGTTTATCGGTTCGTCCATTGTGTTCTGCAGTTTCAGCCTCCTCAGATCTTTTTCACACTCTGCCCAAGGCTCTTTGCGGTCTTTTTTTTTTTTTTTTTTAATATCTTGGCTCTATTTATTTATTTATCTTTATTTTAGTTTTTACTTGTTGGCTGCATGGCTTGTGGAATCTTAGTTCCCTGTTGTTGTTTAGTCGCTAAGTCGTGTCTGACTCTTTTGCAGCCCCATGGACTGTAGCCCACCAGGCTCTTCTGTCCATGGGATTTCCCAGGCAAGAATACTGGAGTGGGTTGCCATTTCCTTTCCAGGGGATCCTCCCCACCCAGGGATCGAACCCATATCTTCTGTATTGGCAAGTGGATTATTTACTGTTGAGCCACCAGGGAAGGCCTTAGTTCCCTGACCAGGGATAGAATCCACACCCTGGGCAGTGGAAGTATGGAGTCTCAACCCCTGGAGGGCCAGGGAATTCCCTCCTTGCACTTTCTTGAGCACAAGCTCTCTCTCACTGTCTGCCCTCGGCCCTGCGCGCTGGCTCTTCGTCATGCGAGTGCCCTCCCTCCGCTCATTCGGGGCTGCATCTGCTCAGCCTCAGGGGTCGGCCTTCCCCAACAACCCCAGCTAAAGGGGTCACGGTCACTCCCTGTCTCATCCTGTTTTACTTCATGTCCAACTCTTAGCATTCTGCCATTCTCTCATCGATTGATTGGTTACCTTGTTCATTGTCAGCTTGCCTCGCTGGGCTGGGGGCGGTCTATGAGGGTGGAGACCAAGGCCATCTTATTCATTCATGGGTCCCTTACCTCCACACTCTCCTTCACCAATTTCTCCCAGACCCCTTCTCAGGGGTCTTCTCAGCCTTCTCAGGCTGAGTGGGGGCCCTGCCCCATCTGGACTGTCACTGTCTGGGGGTAGGTCTGTCTACCCGCCCTGGACTGTCAACCCCACGAGGGCGATGCTCAGGGCTCAGTCCAGCACAGCCCAGCACTAGATAGATTCTTGAGGTTAATAAATACTTGTGCCTTAATGAAGGCTGTCACATGTCAGGCTCCAGCCAGGCAATCCCAGGGACAGAGATGAATCAGCCCAGTAAGATCCTTCGGGAGCCCGAGGGCCGCAGGGAAATATGGTTACACAACGCAGATGACAAGCATCAAGAGAACGCCACAGACAGATGCACCAGGCCCATCAGGTGACCAGTGGGGGAGTCATTCATTGCACGCTGTGGCCGAAGACTGAGTTGATGTCCGTGTGGGTCTGGCATGTTCTGTTGGCCTGGGCTGACCACCAGGCAGAAACTGGGTTCGAATCTCCGTTCTGCCACATCCTGCGGGGTGTGGAATTGCCAGCCCTCTCTGAACCTCTGTTTCTTCACCTGTAATAAAAGGGTGATCATACTTTGTGGGGTGTCCTTGGGATTAAATGAGGTTGAAAGCCTTGGTGTTGTCCCTGACTCCTCTTTTTCTCTCATCCCAGGTTTAATTCGGTAGTAAATGCTGTTGGTTTTTGTTTTTTTTTCCCTGACCGATCAACATGTGAGATCTTAGTTCCCCGACCAGGGATTGAACCCACACACCACCACATTGGAAGCATGGTGACTTCACCATTGGACCACCAGGCAAATCCCCTGGCTTTGACTTTTAAAATCTATCTAGAATTTGTTTTTTTCCTCCCACCTACAGGGCTCCCACCCTTGTCCTGTCCCTTGTCCCCCACCTCCCGCCTGGTCTCCCCCACTTCCCCACCCCCACCATCCCCACTCCATAGTCTGTGGTCACTGGAGTTGGGGAGCCAGAGCCCTCCCCATGGCCCACCCCACTCAACCTACCGCCGTCACCTCCCTGTCCTCAGCTCCCACCACTCACCCCTTGCCCACTCTGCTCCAGCCCCGTGCGTGCACGCATGCTGAGTCCCTTCGGTCGTGTCTGACTATTTGCGACGCTATGGGCCATAGCCCGCCAGGCTCCTCTGTCCGTGGGATTCTCTGATGAGAATACTGGAGTGGGTTGCCATGCCCTCCTCCAGCAGATCTTCCTGACCCAGGGATCAAACCCATGCCTCTTCTGTCTCCTGAATTGGCAGGCGAGTTCTTTACCACTAGCGCCACGTGGGAGGCTGGCCTCAAATATATCAGGTTACCCTCTCACATTTGCACTGCTTGTTCTTCTCCCTGGGAGGCTGCCCCCAGGGATCTGCATGGCTCCATCCCTGCCCTCCTTCAGGTCTCTTCTCTAATCTCACCCTTTCGGTTCCTCTTGGACCACCTTGTCAAAACCAGCATCCTCAGCCCCCTCCTCCCATCCCTTTTCCCTGCTTTCTTTTCTTCCTTTTTTGGCCACACCATGCAACTTGCGAGATCTCGGTTCCCTGACTAGGAACTGAACCCAGGCCACAGCAGTGAAATCCTGGAGTCCTAACCACTAGGCCACCAGAGAACTCTCCGTTTTATTTTCCTTCAGAGCACTCGGACATCGTGACCTACTCTGTGGACAGATGTTTAATCATTTCTTCTTCTTCTTCTTTTTTTAAATATCTGTTTATCTATTTTTTCTGTTCTGGGTCTTAGTTGTGGTATGTGTATCTAGTTCCCTGACCAGGAATCAAACCCAGGCCTCCTGCATTGAGAGAGCAGTCTTAGCCAGATCACCAAGTAAGACCCTAATCATTTATTCTTTACCTCCTCCTTCAGAATGTGGGCTTCCAGGGTGCAGGGTTTTCTGCTGGTTCTCTTCACCCCTGTAGCCATTGGTTGAAGGAAGGAAAGCAGGCAGGAAAAATACAGGCAAAATTCAATCACGGCACCTGATGCTGAGGGAGCAGGTGAATGACAGGAATGATAGTGATTTCGGTGAATCAGATAAAGTTGCTCAGCCCTAGGGGCTGCCATGGCTGGGTACGTAGGAGACAAGGCATGTATGGCTCATTGCAACACCTGTGACATGTGACCCACACAGGAAGTGACAGGTTGCAAGCCGGAGACCCTGAGGCTTCAAGGAGGCAAAGCTTGAGCAAGGCTCAAGCTACACAGATGCCTGGCTGGCAGGTGGGGGCAGAGAGGGAGGTGTAGGGAGGTTGAATGGGAAGGGGGCTGTGAGTGCTCCCAAAAAGAGCATCGGGGCCTGGGAAGCTCCTGGGATGTCTGGTTGTGGGGGGTGGGGCACTATGGAGAGATTCGAAGGAGGAAGCTGCAGGTCTCTAGATTCAGTCATTGACAAATGTTTTAATTAATAAAGTCCTGCATTGCTTAAATCAGCCAGGCATGGTTTCTGTGGATGGCAAGAACCATGCGAGACTTCTCTGGTGGTCCAATAGTAAGGACTCCACACTTCCAATGCAGAGGGTGGGAGTTCAGTCCCTGGGCAGGGAAGTTTCACATGCCACATGGCATAGCCAAAAAAACAAAAACAAGAACAAATCCAAAAAGCAACTACGCACCTACTATGATCACGTGCTAGAGACACAGTGGTGGCCCATGTGAAGCCTGACTTCTACTGGGGAGAGGGGTGTAGAGAAGAAATCATGAAAATCAAAATGCCATGACAGGATAGTTCCAGATGATGCTCAGCACTGTGAAGAAAAATACACTGAAATTAAAGTGTGGGAATGGAAAGAGTGCTTTAGGTGTGGTGTCCAGGGAAGGCTTCCCTGGAGAGGAGACATTTGAGCCAAAGGACAGGGAGTCAGTCAAAGTAAAGACCTGGAAGAGTGATCCAGGCAGAGGGACCAGCAGGGGCAAAGGCCCTGAGGCAGGACTGAACCTGTGTGTTTGAGAAACAGCCACGAGTTTTTTAATAATTAAATTTATTTATTTTTAATGGGAGGATAATTGTTCTACAATATTGTGTTAGTTTCTGCCAAACATCAACATGAATCAGCCATAGGTCTCCTCCCATCATGATGAGTTTTGACAGATGTGTATTCCCAATGAAACCACCATCAAAATCAAGAATCAGAACATTTCTGCACCCCAAAGCATCCCCCATAACTGCAGTTAATGCTTCCCTCTCTCTCTCAGCTTCAGGCAACAACTCATCTGTTCTTTGTCACTGTAGATCAGATTTGCTTTGCCTGGAATGCTCTGAGTGGAATTGTACACAGTTGGCTACAGTCCTGTATCCTTCAATTCAACCAACCATGGGTGGAAAATATCCAGAAAAAAAGTCCAGAAAGTTCCAAAAAGCAAACCTTGAATTTGCTGGATCCTGGCAGCTATTTCCACAGCATTTACAACTATTTACATAGCATTTACATTGTATTAGGTACTACAAGTAATCCAGGAATGATTTAAAGTATACATACCAGGGGACTACCCTAGGGGTCCCGTGGCTGAGACTCCACTCTCCCCATGCCGGAGGCCCAGGTTCAAACCCTGGTTGGGGGACTGGATCCCACAGGCCACAGCTAAGACACAGCGCAGCCTAAATATAGTTTCCCAGATGGCTCAGTGGTAAAGAATCCCCCAGCAATGCCGGAGACACAGTTTTGATCCCTGGGTCAGGAAGATGCCCTGGAGGAGGAAATGGTAAACCACTCCAGTATTCTAGCCTGGGAAATCCCATGGACAGAGGAGCCTGGTGGGCCTCAGTCCATGGGGTCATAAAGAGTTCTAAATAGAATTCTTAAAATAAGGTATACATACAGGAGAATGTATATAGATTATAATGCGAATACTACACTGTTTTATAAGATGGACTTGAACATCCACAGATTTGGGGATTTCCAGGGTTCCTGGAATCAATCCCCCACAGATCCAGAAAGAGGACTGTAGTATCTTTTGAGGCTGGCTGTTTTCACCCAGGCTAATACATTTGCAGTTCGTCCAAACTGTCCTCCTTATCACGAATCCCTTTCTTTTCATTGCTGAACCACGCAGTACATCTATGTTCTATGGAGTGAATGTACTGCAGCATATTTGTCTGTTTACCAGTTGATGGATGTTTGGGATTGTTCCCAGTTCGGGGTGATGATGAAAACTGCTCTGAACATTCCTGCGCAAGTCGTGTGAATACATGTTTTCATTTCTCTTGATAAACACCTAGGAGTGGGATCACAGGAACCTGTGTCTTTCACAATCTTTTACGGCTGTCTGGATGCAACCTGTGACATATTTTGTGTTCTACTCAGCATCTTATTTTATGTTTATTATTTAATTGTTCATGGGTTTATTATCTATCTCTAAAGCATTTGTTCTCTGAAAAAGAAGAAAAATGGTTAGGACCCTAGACCCTGCAACAAGGCTGCCTGTGTGACTTTGGAGAAGTTACTTAACTTCTCTGTGCTTCACTTTGCATGCTTGCAGAAAGAAAATAGCAATAGTGCATAGGGTTATTGTGGGGATTAAATGAAGTAGTATATGTGAAGGGTTTAGCACAAGGCCAGCTATACAGATAATTCTCCATAAGTGTTTTCAGTTATCATTATGCTTGGCACGCAGATGGCAACGAATATATTTACTGAATGAATCTGAGCCATCTTTAAGAGCATCAGTTTTGAAGTTAGACATCCTGGCTAAAATTCCACCAAAGCTGCTTACAAGTGGTGGAACTTTGTCCCACTTCCTACCCTACCTCCATGTCTCAGTTTTCTAAGTCTGTTAAGAGGGGCTAAGGATCCCATCCTACACATATGTGGTAAGGATTAAAGAAGATGATAAAGAGTCTACAGGGCATCTGGCATAAAAAGCAGTGAAAAAAACTAGAAGCAACTTAAATGTGCAAGAATAGGGGAACTGTTCAGTACAGTATGATACATCAACAATTAACAAACAATAGTGAGGGACTTCCTTGGTGGTTTAATGGCTAAGAGTCCAAGCTCCCAATGCAGAGGACCCAGGTTCAATCCTTGGCCAAGGAACTAGATTGCCCGTGCCACAACTGAGAGTTCACAGGCTCTAACTATAGATACCCCATGCCAAAACAAGGGTCGAAGATGCTGCATCCCACACGCAGGTGCAGTCAAATACATAAATAAAAATAAATATTGTTAAAATGATGATAAAAAATTCCTTTTATAACCTCAGTGAAAGTTGCTCAGTCATGTCTGACTCTTTGTGACCCCATATTGTCCATGGAATTTTCCAGGCCAGAATACTGGAGTGGATAGCCATTCCCTTCTCCAGGGGATCTTCCCAACCCAGGGATCAAACCCAGGTCTCCCGCATTGAAGGCAGATTCTTTACCAGCTGAGCCACAAGGGAAGCCCAATAAGATTGGAGTTGGTAGCCTATCCCTTCTCCAGGGGATCTTCGTGACCCAAAAATTGAGCCGGGGTCTCCTGCATAGCAGGCGGATTCTTTACCAGCTGAGCTATCAGGGAAGCAGCACGGCTTTTAACCTCATGGCTTGTAGTATCTTAGTTCCCCAACCAGGGATTGAACCTGCACCCTTGTCAGTGAAAGCACGGAGTCCTAATGACTCCATAGTCAGGGAATTCCCCCAAAATTCTTTTTAAATAACACTAAAGATGAATATCTTCACCTATACACCTTTGTGTATACATTTTCCTTTAATAATTCCTAGAAGTAAAATTGCTGTTTGTCGTTGTGTAGTCACTAAGTCGTGTCTGACTCTTTTGTGACCCCGTGGACTGTAGCCCACCAGGCTCCACTGTCCATGGGATTCTCCCGGCAAGAATACTGGAGTGGGTTGCCATTTCTTTCTCCAGGGGATCTTCCTGACCCAGGGACTGAACCTGAGTCTGCTGCATTGGCAGGCAGGTTCTTTACCACTTGTTAAGCCTCTGGATGAATATTGTCAAAACCTGTCCAGGATCATAGTCCTACATGTGGGCTATGAGAGTGGTTGTTATCTTATATTCTCATCAGCATTGATTATAATATTAAATAAATATTTTTGTGAGAGACCAAAAAAGATCTTTTTAAGAGCCTGATGTCCATTTTATTAATTTCTTGTTCACCAATTCTGTTTTTCCTTATTGTCTGTATTTTCAGATTTTTGTTCACATTCTTTGCTTACTTTTCTGTTGTATATTCACCTTTCTTATTGATTTGTAAATGCTCTTTACATATAAAGGGCAGAAAGCTTTGTTTGCCATCTATATATTGTCACTGATCTTTTTTCCTTTGATGTACTGAAATTTATCACTTTTATGAGGCCAAATCCGCTTCACTCTTCTCCTCCGTTTTGATCTATTGGAGGGTCACCTCCTCACTAACCCCTCCAGGAAGTCCTCTACTGGAAGCTCTCTGGGGTCTGATTTCCCCTCTGAGGACACTGAAGTAGGGGAACCTGATTGCCCATCCTGGGGAAACCCTTGGAGTAGATCAGCCACTGGGCTTGTTCCAGGGCTCTGATTGCTAATGGGATCCCCAACTAAGTTGTAAGAGGGATTCCCCACATATGGGTTCTAGAACCTGACAGTCTTCAGTGTGGGCAAAGGCTGGATATATGTATAACTGAATCAGTTTGCCGTATACCTGAAACTAACACAACATTGTAAACCAATGGTGAGCTCTTCTGCACTTAGTAGCTCAGTTGTGTCCGACTCTCTGCAACCCCATGGACTCTAGCCTGACAGACTCCTCTGTCCCTGGGGATTCTCCAGGCAAGAATACTAGAGTGGGCTGAAATGCCCTCCTCCAGGGTATCTTCCCAACCCAGGGATCAAACCCAGGTCTTCCCCGTGGCAGGTGGATTCTTTACCATCTGAGCCATCAGGGAAGCCCAAACCAACTATAGTCCATTATAAAATAATATTTTTTAAAAAGGCAAAGGTTGCACCTGGCCATCCTCCCATCACTGTGACCTAAATAAAGTGCCATCATCTCAGCTACTAGACTTGGTGGTTTTTTTTTGCTTGTAGGATCTTAGTTCCTCAACCAGGGATTAGATTGAACTTGGGCCCCATGCACTAGAAGCACAGAGTCCTAACCATTGAACCGCCAGGGAATTTCCAATACTTGGTATTAAACATGGAGACCCAGTAAGGCATAAAGATTTCAAAAGAGCAGAAGAACAGGAATGTTTAATGCTGGTGAGGATATTTAAAGAGGGTATTCCCTCTGAGTGCTGGTGGAAGTGTTAATTGGATGGAAAACTCAACATTCAAAAAAACTAAGATCATGGCATCCAGTCCCATCATTTCACGAAAAATAGATGAGAAAACAATGGAAACAGTGACAGACTTTATTTTCTTGTGCTCCAAAATCACTGTGGATGGTGACTGCAGCCATAAATTAAAAGACGCTTGCTCCTTGGAAGAAAAGCTATGACAAAGCTAGACAGTGTATTAAAAAGTAGAAACATCACTCTGCCGACAAAGATTCGCATAGTCAAAGCTATAATTTTTCCAGTAGTTATGTACAGATGTGAGAGTTGGACCATAAAGAAGGCTGAGCGCCAAAGACTTCAGTTCAGTCACTCAGTCATGTCTGACTCTTTGCAATCCCATGGACTGCAGCACACTAGGCCTCCCTGTCCATCACCAACTCCCAGAGGTTTCTCAAACTCAGGTCCATTGAGTCGGTGATGCCATCCAACCATCTCACCCTCTGTCATTTCCTTCTCCTCCTGCCTTTAATCTTTCCCAGCATCAGGGTCTTTTTCAATGAGTCAGTTGGCCAAAGTGTTGGAGTTTCAGCTTCAGCATCAGTCCTTCCAATGAATATTCAGGACTGATTTCCTTTAGGATTGACTGGTTGGCTCTCCTTGCAGTCCAAGGGACTCTCAAGAGTCTTCTCCAACACCACAGTTCAGAAGCATCAGTTCTTCAGTGCTCAGCTTTCTTTATAGTCCAACTCACATCCATACATGACTACTGGAAAAACCGTAGCTTTGATTACACAGAGTTTTTTTTGGCAAAGTAATGTCTCTGCTTTTTAACATCCTGTCTGGGTTGGTCATATCTTTTCTCCCAAGGAGCAAGTGTTTTTTAATTTCATGGCTGCAATCACCATCTGCAGTGATTCTGGAGCCCCCAAAAATAGTCCCTCACTGTTTCCATTGTTTCCTTATCTATTTGCCATGAAGTGATGGGACTAGATGCCATGATATTAGTTTTTTGAATATTGAGTTTTAAGTGAACTTTTTCACTCTCCTCTTTCACTTTCATCAAGAGGATAAAGAATTGATGCTTTCCAATTGTGTGTTGGAGATGACTCTTGAAAATCCCTTGGATAGCAAGGAGATCAAACCAGTCAATCCTAAAGGAAATCAATCCTGAATATTCATTGGAAGGACTGATGCTTAAGCTGAAGCTCCAATACTTTGGCCACCTGATGTGAAGAGACAACTCATTGAAAAAGACCCTGATGCTGGGAAAGATTGAAGGCAGGAGGAGAAGGAAATGACAGAGGATGAGACGGTTGGATGGCATTACCGACTCAATGGACATGAAGCTGAGCAAACTCTGGGAGATGGTGAAGGAAAGGGAAGCCTGGCATGCTATAGTCCATGGGGTCACAAAGAATTGGACATGGCTGAGCGACTGAACTGAACTGAACTACAGCACAACTTGCAATGTGTGTCCCAGGCCATACAGAGGCAGCAGAGGGCAGTTAGTGAGAGCCTTGCCTGGGAGTTAAAGCTGGAAATGAGCCCGGTGTGTGATTTTGAGCAAATGAAGTTACTTCTCTAAGCCTCAGTTTCCTCCTCTGCAAAGCAGATATAATCACAGTCCCTGCTGTTTAAATTACACAGCTTAGCACCGTGCATGGTGCATAGAAATGTTTGAGGCATGGGAACTGCTGCTATTATTATATCTTAAAGATGTATATTTCCTTTGACCCAGCAGATGCATTTGTGCTGATTTATTCAAAGGAAATAATTAGAGATGTGCACAAACGTTTAGCTGCTTGGATTTGGGGTGGGGGGGTATTTATAATAGCAAAATATTTATCACAGTTTAGATGTTCAATGAATGGTTCAAACGAATTAGAGTTCATTGACAGAATGGCATCTTATGCAGCCATTAAAACAAAGAACATTAAAATGTTCTTGAAGAATATTTAATGACATGGAAAGATACTAGTGGTATTTATAGTCTTGTTTTAAAAAGATACAAAATTATTTATAAATGTTTCTGATTCTGTTTTATTTTTTATTTTATTTATCTTTTTTTTTTTTTTTTTTAACTGATTCTGTTTTAAAAGATAAGTGAATGTACAGGGCTTCCCAGGTGGTTCAGTGGTAAAGAATCCACCTGCCAATGTGGGAGATGAGGAGACAAGGGTTTGATCCCTGAGTCTGGAAGATCCCCTGGAGAAGGAAATGGCAGCCCACTCACTCCAGTATTCTTGCCTAGAGAATCCCATGGACAAAGGAGCCTGGCAGGCTACAATCCATAGGGTCACAAAGAGTTGGACGCAACTGAGCACGCACACTGAAAGTACAGAGAAAAAAAGAAATTATGCATCATTCATTCACTGCTTTTGCAAATATTAATTAAATGCCTACTCTGTAAGACACCGTGCTGGGGCAAGGGATATGCACTAAACATTTAAGAGTACTTCTGCAGAGGTGGATTTACAATTTATCCAACCATCCATTCAACAAATGGGCATGCACAGTGAACAAAACAAAACTCCATGCTCTCCATGCTGGAGAGACGTGCCATCAAGGCAGATGACCAAAAAACGATAACTATGATTAGCTAATTCTGTGTATTAGATAGTATGTTAGAAGGTGATCTGAGCAACAGAAAATAAAAGCAGACAAGGTAACGAGTTTAGTAGCATGAGAGAGGAGTGTTTGTTGCATTAGTCAGGGTGGGCTGGGACAGTTCCCCTGATAAGGTGACATTTGAGTAAACCTTGAAAGAGTGAAGGGAGGAAGAAGCCATGAGGGTACCTGTGTTAAGTGTTAATGTGTTAGTTGCTCAGTCCTGTCCAACTCTTTGCAACCCCATGAATTGTAGCCTGCCAGGCTTCTCAGTCCATGCAATTCTCCAGGAAAGAATATTGGAGTAGGTTGCCATTTCCTCCTCCAGGGGATCTTCCTGACCCAGGGATCGAACCCAGGTCTCCTTCATTGTAGGCAGATTCTTTACTGTCTCAGACACCAGGCAATCCCAAATGAATATGGGATCTTCCCAACCTAGGGATTGAAACCATGTCTCTCATGTCTTCTGTGCTGGCAGGAAGGTTCTTTACCATTGGTGCCGCCTGGGAAGCCCCATATGCATTGAGTGCTTACTAAATTCCAGGTACCAGCAAGCACCTTGCATGCATTATCATATTGATTTCCCCCATTTTGAAATGAGGGTACCTGGGGGAAGTCTATTCCAGAAAAAAGGAATAATCAATGTAATGACCTTGAAGTGGGAGAGCACCTGAGTTTTTTGTGGGGAGGGGGAAGGGCAAACCCACTGACTGGGCTTCCCTGGTGGCTTAGACGACAAAGAAACTGCCTGCAGTGCTCGAGACCCGGGTTCGATCGCTGGGTTGGGAAGATCCCCTGGAGAAGGGACTGGCAACCCACTCCATTATTCTTGTTGGAGAATTCCATGGACAGAGAAGCCTGGCGGGCTACATTCTATGAGCCGCAGAGTCGGACACAACTGAGAGACTAACACACACACAAACTCATTGCTAGAACCAATGAGTGAAATCACAGAAAAAGATGTCCGAGTTTAGTTTACGGGTTTTGTTTTGTTTTTTAACAAATGCCTGCTAAAAACAAACAAAAAACTTACCAAAAAGATTTAGGTAACAGTGTCTTGGTTCAGGGTGAAGTTCTCGGGCTCAGACTGACAGACATCGTTCAAAACTCATTATTTACTTTCTGTGATCCCCAAGCAGCTAGTTATGCCCCCTCTAAACTTCAATTTATCTGTAAAATGGGCGTTAATATACAATACGGTTGTACTGAGCATTCAGCAAGAAATTTCACTTGGCGGGGTGTCTGACACATAGTACATGCTTCAGAGCCGTTTCTGGCCATCATTACCCACTACTGGCTTCCACTCCCTAATTCCTTTGGGTGGAAGGTGGGATGCAGTTACAAGAGAATAGTCATTTTCCCCTTTAAGAATCCAAGTGGGCTTGGAGCCAGCTTTCCAAATTTTCCAATCCCGGCTTGGCATTTTCCGCCCGAAGGTCTCCGATTGGACAACATGCACCAATCAGAGGCTGGAGCGGGCGCTGCCAGGCGTCCAGCTCCGCCCCTGAGCCGGCCCTGCCCCCTGCCGGGTCAGCCCCGTTGCTATGGGGACTGGTGGGCGGCGAGGGGGGAAAGCCCCGGATGTTCGTTGGGGATTCAACATGGCGGCGGCAGTGGCCGTGGCGGCGGCGGCGCCAGAGAGCTGAGGGCAGCGGGAGGGCGCCGAGTTCCGGGCCGAGCGGCCAGGCCGCGAGCGACTGCGGTGCCGAGCCGGTAGGATAAGCTGTCTGGCCATGGGGTTGGTGTGCGCTGGGCAGTGCGGTGGGAGAGCGTTTACGCGAGTAGGGGGCGGGGCCGCTGGGGTCAAAGTTCACTCGTGGAGGGAAGGGTCGCGTCCAGGGGGTCGCGGGTCAACGCTGAGCGGGAGGGAGTTATAGAGGAGGTCAGAGGTCAAACGAAGGGGGCGTGGCGAGGGGGGCGCAAAATTCAAAGTTTGAAGCGGGAGCTCGTTGGAGGGGCACGGGGTGAATGTCAAAAAGGAGAGGGTCAAAATTAATAATTTGATAGGAGGATGTGCCCACGAGGGTCAGAGGTCACAGCCATGGGGGCCGCGGATTGGAGATTTAAGGCAGCAGCCAGTGAAGCAAATGAATGAGATTTGGCTTGGGGGGCATCTTTATATGGAATCAGCGGTGGAACGTGACCAAATTGGAGAAAAATCACAGATGATGGTCCCAAGGGTCAAAAGTTAAAACCCAAATGGGGCATATTGCTGGAGGGGAGGGATAGGACACTCAAGAAAGAGGTCAAGGTGCTTTCTGATGGGGGAGAAGTAACCCCCCCACCCCCCCCACCCCAGATAATGAAAAGAATAGCAAACACTCATAAAGCACTTACTGTGTGTCAGGCCCTGTTCTGAACGTTTTCCATGTATTTAATCCTGACCACAACCTTTTGGGCTTGGTGCCATTATTAAGAGGCTTAGTGTTTTGCCCAGGGCCGCCTAATGAGTTAGTTTTGCAGCTGAGATTTGAACTCTGGAGTCCTGGGCTCAGAGTTCTATGCTCTACTGACTCTCAAATACTCATTATGTTGGTTAATACTTAATGAGTGCTGAGGCTGTACTCAGCACCCTGTGGGCCTAGTCTTACTATAGCACAATCTAGATAGACCCACTCTACAGCCAGGAGAATGAGGCACAGAGAGCTTCTGCTAAGTAATGAAGGAAGATTCCCTGCTGGATCTGAATAATTCCAGAGCTCCGGCCTCCGGTCGCCACACTGTAAACTGCCGGCGGTCTGTTCCTGGAAGTAGGGAGCTGGGCAAGGCTTGGCCACTCCTTGGGCAGGAATAGATTGTCTCTTTGGCCTCCATGGAAGGGTGTGATCTGGGAGGAGAGGTTCCCCTGGGCCTATGGGAAGCGGTGTTTATGGGTGGCCCAGAGCCCAAGTGAATCTGGCAGGCTCCTGGCTAGGGAGGGTGTCCTTGGGTGGTACTCTGTACAAAGTTGGGTGTTCTCTGTACTTAAAACCGCAACCTCTCATCATGGTCCTCAGTCGCTCCCACCTCTTTTTCTGCTGCTCTCCCCATCCCTCCGGGAGGTCCAACCACACTGGCCTGTTTGCTGTTCTTCAGCTCTGTAGGCTAATGCCTGTCTCCAGGTCTTTGACCTTCCTGTTCCCTCTGCCTGGAACCCCTTCTCTGCTCTATACCCTCTCACTCACCAGACGCTCACAGCTTGACCGGGACCACCCTGCCCCCAGACACTCTTTATCTCACTGTTGTTCTCTGCCAGCCCTTCCCTCTGTCCTTAACTTATTTATCAGAGCTCAGTTGATCTGCCTCCTGCTAGAAGGTGGGCCCCTCACAGGCAGGAATTTTCCCCTGTTCTTTCCCTGAATTCCCCCAGGGTTGGTGGCAATTGAATGTTAGGCATGGTGCTGGGTCTGCAGCAGTGAATGGGACAGCGGGGATCCCCTGGCTCCCAGGGGCCCTCAGTGTCCCTTGGTGGAAGTGGACTGGGACCAGACCCTTAGCCAGTGAGACATGGCTACATCTCGCCCAGGGTAATGTGGCCTGCGAAAACATGCTCGGGGATGAGGAAAATGCCCCACCTCTGGGCCCCAGCCTGGGCCGGAGACTTGGAAAGTCCCCTGGGCAAGCTCTGAAGGATGGGTAGGAAGAATGGGAAAGGCTGTGCCAAGCAGACGGAGAGGCGTGAGTGGAGGTCAGGGGTGCAGAATTGGGGGCTTGTGGGCAGCATGGCGCCTGAGTGAGACCCCGAGGGTTCCCGGCTCGGAGCGGGGCTGGCAGTGAAGCAGAGGTGGGTGAGTGGCTGCCCCGTGTGTGTGGAGCTCCCAGGCAGTCCTGGGGAGCGGTTCAGAGAGGGGATGCTGGGACAAGGATGCCTGGCTCACACCCAGCTGCATCACTTACAGGCTGTGTGATCATGGGCAAGTCGCTTAACTTTTCTGGGCCTCAATTTCCCCCTGTGCAAAATGGGCATAATGATAGTGGCTACCTCAGACCTGCTGTGAGGATGTGGCGCATAAAGAGCCTGGCCCAAGGCCTGGCACATGGTAGGTGTTGTGTCAGCACTAGTCTTCAGGCTATTGCTGCTACTGCTGCCTGGGGAGGGCCTCAGAGGTGGTGGTCAGGCCCTCTCCACCTGCCTCCTGGCTTGCTCTGGCAGGGGCACCGGGTGGGCGCGTGGCCAGGGAGCCCTACCAGTCCTTGCAGTGGCATTTCTCGCGTCATCTCAGGGCTCCGCACAGATAAAGGGGGGACTTTGGTGCTGGACACCCACATTTGGGCTCCCTCCCCGTCACTTACCAGCCATGGGACCTTGGGCAAGTGATGTCTTGTTTGCCAGTTTTGTTCTTATGATACATTTTAGACTAGTGGGAAAAGTAGAGCTTCAATACAGCAAAACACCCACGCTTCCAGTGTCCAGCCTGGGACCGTGGATACAGTTATAGGCCCCTGTTCTCTGCCCCGCCTTCCCGATGGTAGTAGCCACGGGGCTGGATTTGGCGTCCAGCCTTCCATCGCAGGTTTTCCTACTGTTACTACCCTCAGAGGGATTCGCAAACGACAGAGTAATAGCTCTCAACCCTGGCTCCGCGCTGCAGTCACTTGGAGAGCTTTCCAGAATGCTGCTCCCCCAGCCCCCTGCCCCCTCCCAGACTCTGGCCTGGGTGCCCTTGGTCTGGGGCGGGGCTAGCCTCAGCACGTGGTTGTAATGGCTGGCCGGGGTTGTCCACTGTTTCACAGGTCGTTATAAATGGCACCACGGGAAACAGCCTGCTGCTGCTTCCCTGCGTCAGTGTGGCTGTTTCTCCGTGTGGACGAGAAAGATCCGTGTGGACGTGTAGATCTAGAGCAGGTTGTTCATTTCCCCTTTGTGTGTTTCTTTTTATGATGGTGCCGCACCAGAGTTACCCATTCACGTTTTGGTGGCTGTTCAGGTGGTTCCCGTTGGGACTGTAGCAAACAGTGCTGCCATGAACATTCTGGAGCGTGTTTCCTTGTGTACTGCAGCCAGAGTCTCTCTTGGGCATATGCCTCACAGTGGAAACGCTGGACCTTCCAAATTACTCTGTTCAGCATTTGTACCAGCGTGCTTCCCAGCAGTGCCTGATGGTTCCCTCGGCTCCGTGCTGCTTCAGGCAAGCTTGCAGTCCTTGCTGAAACAGTTTACTCAGCCGTGAGTAAACTGTGGTGGGTTTTACGCCACCTGCACCCCTTCCCCAGTCTGGTTGCAAACAGGGGTGCAGTTCATGTGATGAGCTTAGCTGGGGTCTGACACCTGTTGAGCCCCCACACCCAGAGGAGAAGGCAGGCCGGGGAAGGCTTTGACCTGTGTCCTCCAGGGCATCCAGGACAGTGGCTATAACTTTGACCCACCTCTCCTAGGGGATCATCTCCCAGGGCTGGCCTTTGGAAAGGGAAGCATACTGACTTAAACCTCCTCAGGAAGGAGGCAAAGAGAAAGGAAGTGCCACTCAGAAGGGGATGAGCAAAACCCGGTTACACTGCTCATCGGTCCCCGTGTCGAAGCCCTGCCCTCAGGGGTCACAGGACCGTGAAGGGGACAGACCTGGCCCCAGACGGTAGCGTCCCAGAGAGGTCAGGCTGGGGAGGGATGCTCAAGCAGAATGGTCAGGGCTGGGACGAGGTAGGGATTGAGGGAACCCGGAGGCGGCTCCTCACTCCACCTGGGAGCCAGCGAGGGCTTTCTGGAGAAGGGAGACGTCTGACTGACGAGAGGGAGCCAGGCCCAGGAAGAGCTGGGAAGAACAGAGCAGGTAGGGGTATGGACAGTGCGAAGGGCCCGCGGTCCAAAGATGGGATGTTCGGGTCCCACCAGAGGGGCCAGTGGGCAGAGTCAGCAGCGAGGCCAAGGACGTGGGGAGGTCTGGCAGATAGGATACAGCAGGGGTGGACGGTCTGAGACAAGGAGTATGGATTTCTTTCTGTGTGTGATGGGAGTCATCGCAGGGCTTTAAGCAACATCTGCATTCCCTTTTATAAAGATTGCTCAGGCTGCCATGTGGGGAACAGATCAGCGAGGGCGGGCGGGGGAGAGGGATAGTCCATGCCGGGGAGGGTGGGTAGCACGAGGCTGGTGGAGATGGAGAAGGGTCCTGAGTGCTGGCCAAGGTTTCGAGTCCTTTACCCATATGAACCCATTTGATCTTCACAACAACCTACAGGTAGGTACCGCTGTGTGGGTGTATTTGCTCAGTCATGTCCGTGCAGTCCTGTGGACTGTAACTGGCCAGGTTCCTCTTTCCGTGGAATTCCCCAGGCAAGAATGGGAGTGGGTTGCCATTTCCTCTTTCAGGGGATCTTCCCAACCCAGGGATCAAACCCATGTCTCTTCATCTCTTGCATTGGCAGGCAGGTTCTTTACCACTGTGCCATGTGGGAAGCCCGTAGGTATGGTTATTAACCCCATTTACAGATGAGAGAATTGAGCCCCAGAGAGGTGTGTGACCTGGCTGGGGACACAAGCAGGCAGGTGGCAGAGGCAGGCCTTGAACTTCAGGCCTCCGGGCTCCAGAGTCACTGCTTGTTTTCACAGTGGCCCTGCAGTAATCTGGAAGTGGTCTTGATAAGGGCAGGCTACTTCCTGTTCTTAACCCAGGTTCCTGTTTGGACAGAAACTCTTCAGGGGGCAGCCTGGGTAGTTTCTGAGCCCTGGGTCCGCGCCTCCTGCAGGACCTCCCACAACTCCTTCCCCTTCTGGTCCACTGCGTCACCCCTCCTTGTCCTGCTGGCTCCCAGTGAGCCAGACTTCCTGGCCAGACACCGGCCGGGGTGTCCCCAGCAGCTGTTTCTCCCATCACCCCAGCCAGGCGGCCACAGATGCTGCCAGCAGGAAGCGGTCTCCTTCCAAGTCATGGCCAGGGAAATGGGACCCTTCCCAGCCCAGCCACCCATCCGGGGCTGGGGCTTATTGTCTCACAGCTGCCCTGGCCCACAGGAAGGTTGAGGGGGAGGCAAGAAGGTCAGAAGGGGAGCTTTCCCAGGTCCCGGGGGAGCCAGCTACGGCAGATGTATCAGAAGCCACCACTCACCGCTGCCGGTGTCTCAGGGCCCTCTGGTCCCAGCCTGCCCTTCCCCAGGGTGCCAGGTGCTCTGCTGGTGCTGGGTGCTCCATCCTCGGAGCAATGGCAGCTTCCCTGCCAGGGCCACACATTCCAGGCATCTCACAGCCCAACCCCCTAGCGGGGACCCCTGGGGAAAAGGCAGGGCCGCCCTGGGCATCTCCTCCCTCACATGGTGCTCATGCTGTTGCTTCAGTCCTGTCCGACTCTTTGAGGGCGCATGGACTGTAGGGATTCTCCAGGCAAGAATACTGGAGTGGGTTGCCATTTCCTTCTCCAGGAGAATCTTCCCGACCCAGGGATGGAACCCGCATCTCTTGCATCTCCTGCATTGCAAGCGGGTTCTTTACAGCTGAGCCGCTGGGGAAGCCCTCCTCAGCTGTTAAGTGAGCTGTTGGGGGGCTGGAGGAGACTGGTGTCGGTGTGCCTGCATGCTGCCTGGCTCACAGTAAGCTCATCGGATGTGCCCCTTTCTGGGCTGCGGCCTCCTCCTCACCTGCTCCCAGCCCCTCAGGACACTGCACGAGCCCCCAGCTCCCAAGTGCTAAGAGTTAGATGTGTCCTTTATAAGCATCTCGCAGCAGCTCAGCCCGGAGCCCTGAGGAAGGGATGTTATTAGCCTCATTTCTCTTTCCTGCATCAATTTTAAGAATGCCCGTTTTTGCCCCAGCAGCATGTATAATCTGTTCACAGTTGAGGAACCGCGCACAGTACAGAAGGGTGTGCAGCCATAGGTCTCTTTCCCACCCCGGTGGTCGGCCCCTTCCCAGATTCAGCCTTGTTCCCGTTTCTCTTCTTTCTTGGACATTTGTTCCTGCACGTGTTCTCTCCCACTTTTGTTTTGCTCACATGGAGCTGACTTTTCACGTTTGTATTCTGTCCTGCTCCTTGCACTTTTCACTCTTAAGTTCTCTGTCAGGAGGTCAGGGACGTCCTTGCACTGTGTACGGCTGGGGCAGGTTCCATGGTGTGAGGTCTTCCTGCACATGCGTGTGAGCTGTACACACCTCTGGAGGTGCTCGGGGTCTGAGACGTGTGCCCGGTAGCCCTGTGGTCGTGTCCTGGTCTGCCAAGAGCCCGTGCCTGTGCGCATCCCCACCCCCAGTGCCCAGGGGCACCAGGGTCTGTCTCCTCCCATGCTCACCCTGCAGACGGGTGTCAGCAGATGTTTTGACCTCGGCCAGTCAGACAGGTGCCGAGTGGTCCTTACTGTGGTTCTGATTTTAACATGAGCAAAGGGGAGCATCCTTGTTGAAAGCCATTTGGACATCCTTTCCTGTCTATGTGTGATACTTTGCTTTCCCGAAAAAGAAGAAATGGAGGCATAGGCTAGACAGCCTACAGCGTGTGAGAGGCAAATGTAGGACTCGAACCCAGGCCTGCCCTCCCCAGCCTGGAGCGCTTAACCTGTCTGATGTAGTGAGATTGAGGGCACAGACTGGAACCAGGTTCGCCACTCTTGGCTGTGTGATCCCAGACAAGTCACTTCACCCCTCTGTGCCTCCGTGTCCTCATCTGTAAAATGGGGATGATAACGATACCTCCTTTTTGGGCTTGTTCTGAGGGTATAGATGCCTACTCATCAGGCAGAATGCATAGTCAATGTTCAAAGACTGTTAGCTGCTAGTGTTAGTCCTCATAGTATTTCTCTATGTTACTGGTATTAGCAGGTACTGTTGTACGTGTTTGAGTAAATGAACTTATCCCATCCTCCTAGCAACTCCAAGATTTGGCAAGGGGGGGGGGGGGCTGTTGTTGTTTTTTGTTTTGGCTTTGCTGAGTGGCATGTGGGATCTTAAGTTCCATGACCTGGAGCCGAGCTTGCACCCCCTGCAGTGGAAACTCGGAGTCTTAACCACTGGGTCACCAGGGAAGTCCTAGGTGTACATGTTCTTGAGTGAAGTGAGTGAAAGTCACTCAATCATGTCCGACTCTTTATGACCCCATGGACTATACAGTCTATGGAATTCTCCAGGCCAGAATACTGTAGTGGGTAACCTTTGCCTTCTTCAGGGGATCTTCCCAAACCAGGGATCCAAACCAGGTCTCCCGCATTGCAGGCGGATTCTTTACCAGCTGAGCCACAAGAGAAGCCTAAGAATACTGGAGTGGGTAGCCTGTCCCTTCTCCAGTGGATCTTTGCGACCCAGGTTGCAGACAGATTCTTTACCAACTGAGCTATCAGGAAAACCCCGTGTTCTTCTGTCCCTTTTAAAAGGGGGAAATGAGATCCCAGGAGACCAGCCTGGTGTCAGTCAGCAGGGCTGGGGTTTGGCCCGGGCTCCTAACCACTGGGGGGCACTCCTTGAGCCGCCCCATCACTGAGCCGGGGGATTAGAAGGCTGTCCCGGCCGCCCGTCTGCCCCGCCCCCACTCAGGGCTGGCTGCAGCGGAGCTCGGAGGGCACACCTTGGCAGGTGGGGGCGCTAGGCAGGGGCCCCACGGAGAGAGCCTCCCTCCCCCGCCCTCTGCTCCCCTCCGCCAGCCCCAGCCCGGCCCTGGAAACTCCTGATAAAGCGGCATTGTGTGGCAGTTTCGGGCTGGCTTCCCCCAGCGGGTTTCAGCCACTCCCACCCTATGGGAAGCGGCCTGGGCCGCCTCCCCTCCCCCGCCCCTCCTCACTCAGTGCTGGGAATGGGGAGGAAGTAGGACAGCGAGAGGGCCGGGCTCCCGCCGTCCCCCAGGTGAGGACCCCCCCCAACATCAAGCCCTCAGCGCACGCGCGCTCTTTCTGGTGCTTGCTTTCTCCTTAGGGACCCCTCCCCTGCTGCGCCCAGCGCCCCACAGCCCCCTTCTCCCTCCTCCCAGCCTTCAGCAGAAGCCTGGCCCCGGGTCGCTGTGTGTGTGTGTGTGTGTTTTAGGTGCCTTGATAATTCCACCTCTTTTTCCACCTTTAATAATTGGGAAGCTTAACATACCTGCAGAGAAGTGCATCAGCGCACGTCAGTCTAACAGGTAATTACAGGGGGAGCCGCATTTCCCCACTCCTGGGCGGAGGCTGAGAACACCCCCCCAGGACCTCCCTGTTGACCACAACCCCAGTAGCGGCCATCTCCCTGACTTTGGGGGTCACCGGCTCCCTGCTGTCTGGCGGTTTCACCAGGTGTGCCTCCCGAGTCCTCGCCTGCCCCCTTGCCTGCTCGGGCCCTTCAGGTGAACGGACTCCTCCAGCACGCCCTCATCTGGTCTCCCTCATCCTGAGTCTGTGAGGCCCATCGCTGTGGTCGCGGGTGTGAGTGGTCTGTTGGTGTGCGGTGTTCTAACTAGCTTCCTGCTCTGCTCCCACTGCCCCGGTGTGCATGTGCTCTTTGAACGTGTCTGCCAGGATGCCTGTGCCCACACTTCCCCAGGGATCACATCCAGGGTGCAGTGCTCGGGTGGGGGGGTGGTTGTGTCTCGGCACCTTTAGCAGACCCCGCCACGCAGCTGTCCCAACTGTGCCCACGCTGCACAGCCTCCCTCCCCAACACCGGGCCTGTCAGACTCTGTAATTGACCTTGGAACATTTTATATTCTCATCTCCTGCAGAAGCTTCTTATCACCAAGATTAGTCCTCTTGTCCTTTTCTCCTCCCCGGGGTTCCTGTCCATGCTGGCTCTTACCCATCCCACCTCTTATGCTCTCCTCTGGGCTCTTGAGACCCACAGTGAACACAACAGACTCCCTCACTGGCCTCGGTCTGGCAGGGGACTCTGTATGGACCAAGAGAGACACAAAATAGACCAGATTCCAGGCCCCATCTTCTGCCAGCGGCCCTGCCTCGTTCACGGGCGCCCCATCCACCCCCCTGGTCGGGCTGGGAATCTGATGTCATCCTGACTCCTCTCGGCCTCTTCCTCCACATCCAGGATGTCCAGAAAGCCTGCTCGTCTACCTTCAGGTTAGAACCTGGGGCCTCCCACTCTTTGTCGTCACCCCCTAGTTCCAGCCACCCTCAATTCCAGCCTCGACCGTGGGGGCAGCTGGAGGGAGCCCGGGTCAGAGCCTGTCCCTGTCCTGCGGGGAACCCCTTCCCTGGCTTCATCTCTTTGGGGGAGCAGCCTTCGAGGTCCCACAAAATCCTGGCCCAGCTTCGCTGCTCGCCCTCACGCGTCTCCTGCTGCCCTGTCGCTGGAACATCCAGGCCGAGTCCCGCCGCAGGCTCTGTTCGGCGCCCCCAGGTCTGCAGGAGCCTTGTCACTCTCTCCCCGCCTCCCCTGCTTGGTTTCCCCGGTCCAGTCACCGTCCCTGCTGTTCCAGTGTGACTGCGCGTGTTGGGTGTTGTCCTCCTCACCCACCCACCCCCGTGACTTAGCTTCACGGCGGGGGTACGGGGCCAGGCACGCGGCTTACTGTGTCCCTTGCTGTATCCTCAGGGCTTGACTTTTACTAGTTGCTCCCTAAGCACTGGTGGGCTGAATGAATGAATGAGAAGTTGTAACAAGTGGAGTATGTCGTTGCCAGGGTGTATGTTGGGCGGGGGTAATTCCCCCCAGGTGAGGATTACAGAGCAGGCTTTCCTGAGGAGGAATTGCCACTTGGAGGAGGATGAACTCGGGGAGGTGGAGGGTCATGGGTTCGAGGCTGAGGGAGCTGCCTGTACAGACGTCCTAGGCGGGAGAGCGCAGGGCACCTTTGAGGAACTGAAAGAAGGCTGGCGTTTGGTTCTGTCTACTCTGGAATTGAATCTTGACAGCCGCTTGGGCCTCTCGGTGTCCCAGTTTCTTCCTCTCTAGAAGCGAGGCTCCTCTGGGTGTCCCAGGGCATCTCTGAGGTTCTGCTCCTAACATACTTATCCTCGGGCCTGGCAGAGAAATAGGAATGTGATTGGTTTATTATCTTTTTTCCAACAAATACTCAGGAGTGTATGGCCCTTTGTGGCCTCCAGGGACACTGTGCTGATAAACAAACCCAGTTGCTACCCAGTTGGAGCCTGTCTCTTGGACTCTCAGCCTTCTGGCCACACCCCTGACATATCCCAACTGCAGCTCGGAGGCAGGAGAAGGCCTGAAATGACCTTGAGCCTGGGGAGTCCTTATTCCTGAGGCTGATTAATAGGGAGAACTGATTGAGGGCTCACACGTGCCAGGCCCAGGGCCTCTACAGACCTCCCACACTGCTTCTGCTCAGTCCTTCCCGGAAGGATTCGACCCATTTCAGAGATGAGGGAGGTGAGGGCCGCGCCAGTGGTGAGTGCTGGGCCCATCCTGCCCCCCGGTGCCGAGCTGACGCGGTGGTGTCTCCCCCCAGGGCAGGGCAGCCTTTGCTGTGCACTGTCAACATCTGAGTGCACAGCTGGGGCGCCCCTCTGTGAAGGGCCCATTCCAGCCACGCGCCTCTTTCTCCTCCGGGCTGTCTGCATTTTCATTTTGAACTTCTGTGAGTTAAGTCTTAATTAAAGAGTCTGGACGAGAACCAGACTAAGATGTTTCTAAGATGGTCCTCCTTATCTTCTCTTGTTTGGTGGCCTGTCTTTTCACTTTCTTTAAATTGTGTCTTTTGATGAAGCTTTTCCTTTTACTGTAGTCAGATTTATCACCTACTTCCTTTATAGTTTTATAGTTCTACTTTTCACATTTAGTCTCTCATTGTTCTGGAATTTGTGTGTGTGTGCGCGCACGCGTGTGTGTGGTGTGAGGTAGTCACCCAGTTTCACATTTTCCACCTGGATCCCCAGTCATCCATATACCATTATGACAACAGGCTGTAGTTTCTCCTCTGCCACCTGGGTCATAGATTCATGTCTCTGTAAGTGGGTCTGTTTCTGGGTGCTCTCATTCTTTCTTGTACACAGGCTTGTCTATTCCTGCATCAAATACCCCACTATCCTAATTCGTATAGTTGTCTTTTTTCTTAGTATTTTCCTTTAAATGGCCACGCCAGGTCTTAGTTGTGGCGCAAGAGATCTTCAGTCTCTGTAGCAGCAGGCAGGATCTTCAGTTGGGCCCCCTGCATTGGGAGAGTGGAGTCCTAGCTACTGGACCACCAGGCAAGTCTCAATAGTTGACAATAAGTCTTGATGGCGTGGAGAGCAAGCCCTCCCACACACGCATCTTTCTTCCCAAGTGTCTCGGCTATTTGACTTTTTGTAATGCCACTTAGATGTGAGACAAGCCTCATGCCACACAAACAGACATGACGTTGAGTCTCCCAGTCCATGAACGTGGTCTGTCTCTCGATTTATTTAGGTCTCCTCTGATGTCTCTCAGCAGAGGGTCACACTTCTCCAGCTTGGCCTTGCCCACCTCTTGCTGGGTTTATTCCAGGCACTTGGTGACGTGGCAGGGGGGAGCCCGTGACCGCCGGCATCTTGCTCCCGGGGCTGTCCTGGCTGGGTGAGGCCCTCAGAGCAGAGGCAGGAGCCTGGCTCCCCCGTGCTCTGCTTCCTCCCAGGCACCGCCCCTGGGTCCTGGCAGAGGGCGGGCAGCCTGCCGGAGAGGAGGTTGTAATTTTCCTGAATGATTTCAAGGGCTAATTAAAGGTTTTCCTTGACTAATCAGCTTACGGTTTAATTATCAGGAAACAGGCTCAGGGATGCAGGAAGCAGCTCGCTGGGGTCTCCTCACAGCGTGGCCAGAGGGAGCCAGGGCCGGGCCCCTACCCCTGGGGCAGTGGCGGGGTTTGGGGATAGCTGAGGACCCCCGGAGGCCGGCCGCGGTGCTCCAGCCCTGCGAGGGAACCAGGTGCAGGGCAGCCGATGCCTATGGTTGAGGTCTGAGTGCGTCCCTTCCCGGCTCCAGACCCTTCCGTGGTCCCCACTGGGCACAGTCCTGCCTCTGGGGGGCTAGGCCCTGACCCCCTCCACGCGCCTCCTGCGCTTCAGCCTGGCTAGTCTTTATTTACTGCTCTCACCTCAGTTAGCCTTTGGGTCTCAGCCCAAAGGTCACCACCTCTGGGCAGCCTTCTCAGGCCACTCCTGCCTCCAGAGCAGGTGATAAACTCTGCCCGCCACATGCCGCTGTCAGCATCACTCACCCCGCCACCGATAAGGGCTCCACCCCTGGGCTGCGCCCTGTGGTCCAGCACCGGGGTCACCGGGGACCCAAGAGGAGAAGGGGGCTCAGGACGGGCGCCCTGAGGAGAGGGCTGGGAGTGGGCTTCAGGCCAGGAGGACCGAGTGGTTGCCAAGGCGTTGGGGGGGCGGGGGGCGGTTGACAGCCTGGCCAGTGACCCGACCAAGGATGGGCTCTTGGCAGTTGTGAAGGGGGAGGGGACCTGGGGATGGCCGTGCCAGGCCTGGCTTCATTCCTTGCATTCCTCAGCCGGCCCCAGACTCCCGGTGGGCAAGGTGGGGGTGGGTGGGCAGGCAGAGAGGGGCCTCCTGGGGGGCATACCCTGCCCCTCCCCCTCCTTCTCCTTTCCGCCCCTACCCCGCCCCCCATCAGTCTGTCTCACTTTATACCACCCCCTTGAGGACTCAGTCCTGGGGCTCTGTGTCCGGGCTCCCCCCCGCCCTCACCTCGTGGTCGTTAGGGTTAGCCGGTACAGGTGTGCATCACCAACTCAGTGGGCGTGAGTCCGCGCCAGCTCCCTGAGATGCTGCAGGGCAGGGCGGCCTGGCGCGCTGCAGTCCACGGGGCGCGAAGAGTCGGACAGCACTGAGCGACTGAACAGCAAGAGGTCAGACCACTTGAATCCGAGTCTCTGGCTGTGGGCCTGAGCATTGGGTTTTGTGTTTTTTGGTGTTTTTTTTTTAAGTTCCCTGGGCAACTGTAGTGTGATTCTGAACCGAGATGAGAGCCACTGGCTTTCAGAAACGGTAGAAATCACGTATTAGCTTTCGCAGTGTTTGGACACTTTTCTAGGCTTCTGACGTGGCGTGATTAAGTCGTGTCACCCCCACAGCCTCACTACAGGAAGATGTGACTGTTATTCCCACGTTACTGACAAGGGAGCTGAGGCTCGGAGGAGGCGTCGGGGCCTCTTCATCCCTGGGCCCGCCAGCCCCTGTCTGGGCAGCTGACTGTCCCCACCCCCTCCTGTCTTTCTCTCCCCGAGTCTCTGCCTGTCTCTCCTCTCCTCCTCTCCCTCAGTTTCTACTCCCCCCACTCCCCTGTAGAGGCTTCCCTGGCTTCCCTGTTTGCAGGCAGGATCCTGCCGAAGCCACAGAGGGGAGATGGTTTCTGCAGACCGAGGATGAGGGGGGTGCTGGTGTCCCCGCATGCCAGCCGCCCTGGCTGCTCACGGCACCTGGAGGGGAGGGGGTGGGGGGCAGGGCATGCATCCCCCTGCTTGTGGGGGGCCCTGCAACCTTGCAGGGAGGAGCGCCCAGGCTGGTGGACCCCCAAATCCTGTGGGCCCCCAAATCTAATGTCATCTGTTGCCGGTTACCATCTCAGGCTCCCATGGAGTGGCTGATGGTTTAATTTCAGGAAAGGTTTGTGCTCAGATGTGACTGTTGCAGCGCAGAAGCCATTATGATTCATTCGATGGGAGTGAGGGGAGCTGAGAGTCCAGGCGCCCCCGTGCGCCCCTGCTCCCCAAGGGCTCCCTGGCCTCCTCTCGCCCACCCCCTCCGGGCAAGGACTGGGCATCCAGCTTCCCTGCTGGCCTCACCCAGCTCCCCCAGCCTCCTCTGTGACCTGGGGCCAGGCCCTGAGCCCCAGGTGTCTCTGCACTGGTTCCCGTCTAGAGAGACTCTCAGCCCAGGTCTGCCATCATCATGTCATTATAGTTACTACTGCCGCGATGTCTGTTACAGTTATTAGAGGCCGGATACGTGTTTGGATTTAGTAATTAAGGTTCACAGGGTGAGCGACCCATGAATTCTTCACTGTTCTGACTAGGTCATATCCCCTTTTGCAAAACGTTTAAAACCTCTGTATGATGGAAGTGGCCACACATTCTTCTGAACAGTGGCCTGCCGCCCTCCTCACGGCCCCCGCCCCAGCTTCAGCAGTTATCTGTCACCACGGGGCTTTTTCATCTGTACCCCACCCCCACCTCCCTGATTCTTTGGAGGCAGTTCTTAAACATCGTATACTGCAACCATAAATATCTCAGATTTTTTGCATATAAGAGATAAGGAGTCTTTAAACACACCCACACACGTGATACCATGGTCAGAGGAGAAAAAGAACCAATACTTTCTTAATAGCCTCGCATTTCCCCAACTGTCTCACCATCGTTTTTTCCAGTGTGTGTGTTTGACTTGGCATCCGGACAAGGTCTGCTGTGCGTTTGGTCGACAGGCCCCTGAAATCTTCTGTCGTCTGTAGGCGCTTTCCTGTGCCCGCTGATTGGGTCATTGATCTATGAAAAACCTTGATCCTCTGTCCTCTGGAGTTTCCCACGGTCCGGATCTCACTGAGGCATCCTCGTGGTGTCATTTCACGTGTTCCTCTGTCCCTTGTGCTTCCTGTATGTTGGGCCTTAGGTCTAGAGGCGTGATTGGATTCTGGTTCCGCCACTTCATAGGTGGTGCTCTGTAGGAACATCAGGCCAACCTTCATGTCTGGGTGACTATTTTAATTTCTTTTTTTTTGCAAGTGAGTGGATTGAAATGGAAATTCTTAAGTCGCTCTTAGTAAGGCTGGTACGCAGTACAGCAGAACATAGGGGCAGGAGGGAACCGAAGGTCTGAGGTTCAGAACGACTGGGGTCTGGGAGCAAAGGGCTCTGTGTGAGCCCCTGGCTTCCAGTGAGCCTTCTTCACGAACCGTGGCTGTGGGCTCCTGCTCTTCTGGGACCAGAGGCCCCCAGCCGAGAGCCATCCCTCACCCCCACCCTCATTCTTCACCCTCCCCTGATGCTTATCTTTAGGGGCTCCTGCCCCAACTCTGCCCTTGACCAGCTGAGCCCCCCGGGAAGCTTTCCCATCACCCCACCTGCTTCCTCCTCCTTAACATAAGGTGATGGGGCAGGGCGACTGCACCTTCGGGAGGGCTGTGGTCAGGAGGCCTGGGCTCCAGGAGCGGCTGTTCTTCTGCATTTAGTGTAGACTCTCTCTGACCTCAGCCATGCCACTCTCCCCTCACACCCTCCCTCCCTTCCTGCCACACAGGCCTCCTGGGCCAGCCTCAGGCATTCTGGAACATGCCAGACAGGCTTCAGTCCTCAGGCCTTTGCAGTTGTGTTTCCTTCTACCCGGAAAGCATTTCCCTAGGTTCCCCACGTGGGTCCCTCACTTCCCCTGCTCCTGCTCAGGGACACCCACCCCCCTAGACACCCTGTCCCCCCCACACACACCGTGTTCTGTCCCCTCTCCCCCATGTCATGTACTTTTTTGTTTACTTTTATGTTATCTTATCTCCCTCACTCACTAGCATGTCATCTCCGGGAAGAAGGGACTGTCTTATTCACTGTGTCCCCAGTTCCTAACACAATGCCTGGCATAGAATTGTTGAGTGCGTGACCAAACGAGAGCGTAAACATGGTTAAGTGCGTGGCCTCTGGCCTGGGTCAGACCTGCCATGGAATCCTGCTTCTTTTTGTTTTTTTAATTTATTTTTAACTGAAGAATAATTGCTTTACAATATTGTGTTGGTTTCTGTGTGTGTGTTAGTCGCTCAGTCGTGTCCGACTCTTTGCAACCCCGTGGACTGCAGCCTGCCAGGCTCCTCTGACCGTGGAATTCTCCAGGCAAGAATTCCCTCCTCCAGGGGGATCTTTCTGACCCAGGGAACCAGGGTCTCCTGCATTGTAGGTGGATTCTTGACCATCTGAGCTACCAGGGAAGCCCTGGTTTCTGCCATACATCAACATGAATCGGTTGTAGATAGACGTACATCCCACCTCCCGCCCCATCCCACCACTCTCGGTTGTCACAGAGCACCGGTGTGAGCGCCCTGTGTCATACAACAAATCCCCACTGTCTGTCTTACATGTGGTGATGTCTGTTTCTGTGCTACTCTGTCAATTCATCCCCCTGTCTCCTTCCCCCACTGTGTCCCCAAGGCTGTTTTCAATGTCTGTATCTCCCTTGCTGCCCTGCAGATAGGTTCATCAGTACCATCTTTCTTTCTAGACTCCATATATACATCTTAATGTATAATATTTGTGTTTCTCTTTCTGACTTCAGACAGGGAGTCCTGGTTCTCATACGTGCTATGTGACCTTGGGCTGGCCCCTGCCCTCTCTGAGCCTCATTTTCCTCCTTCGCAGCACGGGGGTGCTCCCAGCAGCCTGCTCACTGCCTTGTTTTGCACCACGATGGTGCCCGCGTACATTAGACTTTGCAGCTGGCCTCACTGGCATCCCGCGTCTCCAGTCCAGGGCACAGGTGAGCCAGCCAGGGCTGTCCCTCCCCTGGGGACTCTACCACATCTTAAGTAACTCCTTCCACGCTGGGTGACTGACTGTGGCACCCGGAGCAGGCCAGGGCAGGGACACTGGCATGGATCTGTCTCGGTTGCCAGAAAGACTCCATGGGAAGTGTCATCCAGGCAGGACACCAGAGTGCTGGGGACGTGGGGAGAACTGGGTGTTAGGGCCGAACCTGAGTCCGGCTGCCTCCAGGCCTTTGTCTCCCTTGCAGGAAACAGGCCCAGAGTTGCGAGGGACCAAGGAGAGCCCCTGCTCTGATCACAGGACCAGTTACAACCTTGCGGGGCAGAGAGAAAGTGTGTGTGTGTGTGTGTGTGTGTGTGTTAGAGACAGATGGACAGAGAGAGAGCGAAAGAGACTGTGTGGACACCAGCAGGTATGGAGGAAGCCTCCAGCTCTCAGAATTGCTCCAACTTGTGTTTTCTGCACCGGAGTAGAAAATATGACATGTGTACAGAAAACTGTATAGAACCTCCCTGTTCAGTCTAGTGAGTCACTATAGCACATGCCCTTCTAAGGACCGCCCAGATCAAGAAGACCAGCACTGCCAGCACCCTGGGAGCCCCCTCCTTCCTGTGCTCTTCCCAGCATTATCAAATAAATTCTACCCTCTTTTCTTCTTTTCAGTCGTTGCCTCTCTGTTTGTGAATTATGAAAGATTTTAGTTGCCTTCAAGAGATCAGAGAGCCACCTGATGGCCTCCCTTGGGCGTGTTGCCCAACTAAGAGAGGAAACACACCTGCCGCGGTTAGAGTCCCTGGGGTCCCCTTCCGCAGGTACCCCGGCCTCGCTGATTCCTCGTTGCTTCTGTGAACAGTATCCCATATCGTATCATGCTGCAGGTTTGAAAACTGGATGTAAATTGTTCCCTGCTCAGCTGCAGCTTGCTCTCTGTATTGTGCTCTGGAGACTTCTCTAGCGATGAAGTCGCCTGCCAGTAGGAATGCTCCGCAGCACGTGTCAGAGGGAAGCCCCTCCCCACAGCCAGATGAAAGCAGCCCTGCCCTGGGGGAGCCGCAGGAGGGCGCTTGGGGGCTCCTCTCGGCTCGCCACCCTCCCCCCTCCCCGGCCCACTCCTGAGTTTGCCACCACTGCAGGAGACAAAAGAGAAACAGGCTTGATCCCTGGGCTGGGAAGATCCCCTGGAGGAGGGCATGGCAGCCCACTCCAGTGTTCTGCCTGGAGACTCCCATGGGCAGAGAAGCCTGGCGGGCTGCAGTTCATGGGGTCACGGAGACTTGGCACACGCAGGCACGCGTCCAGTGGAGGTGGGCACTCCTCTCCATGGAGGGCACTGCTGGCTTCCCAGGCTGATAAATGGGATTCAGTTACGGGCCTTTGACATGGAAGAGGCCTTCCCGGATGCCTGTTAGGTGGGAAGGGGGTTCTGGTACCATTCTGGGTGTGTCAGTTTCACAGAAGGGGCCTTCCATGGAGGAGGGCGAGGCCCCCCGCCCTGACGTGGGAATGGACTGGAGACTAGGGAGAAGGAAGCAGGGTCTCTTCCCCTGCCCCCCTGCCCCTTGGCTTCCCCCTTCAGCTGGTCTCATCCAGCCTTTCCTGGAGAAACCTTGTGGATAGTGATCGTATCAAAAGCTCTGATCTGGAGGTGTGGGTTTGCGTCCCAGCTCTGTGACCTGCTAGCTGGGTGACCTTGGGCTCGTAGTTCCTCCCTCATCCCTCCTCCACCACCACCTCTGGCAGCCTCAGTTTCCCCATTTGTAATATGGGATTGTTATAAAGGTTATTTTATCCGTGTAAAGCTTTCAAAACAGACCTAGCACATAGAAATCTCTTAACAAGTGTTAGCTGTCAGTGTGATTGTCAGTGCCTGTCACTGTTGCACTTTGTAGAAAATCACTGCGCTCCTCCTCTGACCTGTCTCCCCACCAAGACCCTGCCCTCACGTCTAGTGATAGAAATAGACACGGCACCAGGCAGTGACAGCCCCAGAGTGACCTTGAGGAAAGCACAGGCCCCAGTGTCATGGCTTGGGTGGGGGAAGCCCCGAGGACTGAGACAAGCCCTGGCTCCAGCCTGGGAAACCAGGGAAGGCTTCCTGGAGGAGGAGACATCGGAGCGGAGGGCTATAAGAGGAGTCCGTGTTTGGAAGCCTGTGTATTCAAAGGGAAATGAATAGCATGTTCTAAGGTGGGAAAGGGTCTGGCATTTTTAATAAATTATTAGTAGTCATGTATGGATGTGAGAGTTGGACCATAAAGAAGGCTGAGCGCCGAAAAATTGATGCTTTCAAACTGTGTTGCAAAGAAGACTTCTTGAGAGTCTCTTGGACAGCAAGGATATCAAACCAGTTAATTCTAAAGGAAATCAACCCTGAATATTCATTGGAAGGATTGAATGCTGAAGCTGAAGCTCCAATACTTTGGCCAGCTGATGTGAAGAGCCAGCTCACTGGAAAAGACCCTAATTCTGGGAAAGACTGAGGGCAAGAGAAGGGGGTGACAGAGGATAAGATGGTTGGATGGCCTCACTGACTCAATGGACGTGAGTTTGAGCAAACTCCAGGAAATGATGAAGGACAGGAAAGCCTGGCATGCTGCAGTCCATGGTGTCACAAAGAGTCAGACATGATTTAGAGACTGAACGACAATATTAGTATTTTTCATGAAGCTTTTCATTTTGAGATCATTGTGCTTTAATCTGGAGGTGTGAGAAATAACACAGGGAGAGCCCCTGAACCCTTTAGCCAGCTCCCTCCAATAGTAACATTTTGCAAAATTAGTATCAGTACAAGATCACAACCAGGATGTTGTCATAGATACAGTCAGGATGGAGAACACTCCATCACAAGGATCCCCCATTCGCTTTTTATAGCCATATCCCACCCCTGCTCTGCCCCTCACCCAAGGCAGCCACTCATCTATTTGTTCCCCATTTTTATAATTCTGTCATTTCAACAATATTATGTAAACAAGATCATACTGTACATAACCTTTGGGGGTTGGCATTTTTTTCACTCAGCGTAATTCTCTGGAGATTCATCCAGGTTGTTGCCTGTGTCAATAGTTCGTTCCTTTTTCTTGCTGAGTAGTGGATGTGCCGTAGTTTATTGAACCATTCACCCACTGAGGGACATCTGGGGTGTTTCCAGTTTTTGGCTGTTATAAATGAAGCTGCTGTTAACAATCTCATACAGGTTTTTGTGTGAATGTAAATTTTCATTTTTTCTGGGACAGAGACCCAGAAGTACAGCTGCTGGTATGTAGGTGGATGCCTGTTTAAAGAAACTGCCAAACATGGCTGTACAACTTTACATCCCCACCAGCATTGAATGAGTGATCGATTTCTCTGCATCCTTGCCAGCATTTGGTGTTATCACTATTTTTTATTTTAGCTATTCTAATGAGCATGTAATGATAATTCTCTGTGGCTTTAATTTGCATTTCTCTAATGGCTAATGCTGTCAGACATCCTTTCATGAGCCTATCTGCCATCTGTGTATCCTCACTGGTGAATCATCCTCATGTCTTCTGCCCATTCGCTAATTTCATTGTTTGGGTTTTTTACTGTTGAGCATTGAGAATCCTTTATGTCTTTGAAATATTAGTCCTTTGTGAGGTGTGTGGTTTGCAAATATTTTCCCCCAGCCTGTTACTTTTTATATTCTTTACATGGACTTTTGCAGACCAGAAGTTCTTAATTAAAAAAATTTTTTTTTGTTATTATTTTTTAAATTTTGGCTGCTCTGGGTCTTCGTTGAAGCACACAGGCTTTTCTCTAGTGTGGGACACAGGGATTTCTCCCATCCAAGTACTAACCAGGCCCGACCCTGCTTAGCTTCTGAGACCAGATAAGATCGGGTGCATGCAGGGTGGTATGGCCTTAGACTAGGGGCTTCTCTACTTGCAGCCTTCTCATTGTAAAACATAGGCTCTAGAACACAAGGCTCAGTAGTTGTGATGGGTGGCCTCTAGTTGTGGTGGTTGGGCTTAGTTGCCCCACAGCATATAGGATCTTAGTTCCCCAACCAGGGATCGAACCCATGTTCCCTTCACTGGAAGGCGGATTCTTAACCACTGGACCACCAGGGAAGTCCACCAGAAGTTTTTAATTTTGATGAGGTCTACTTTATTAATTTTTCCTTTTATGGGTCATGCTTTTGGTATCCAGTCTAAGAAGTCTGTGCTTAGCCCTAGATCTTGAAGATGTGTTGGTTTGTTTTCTAAAAGCTTTGTTAAGGTTTGTGTAAGTGCGAAGTTCAGATGGAGGTTCATTTTTTTTAGCATATGGATGTTCCATTATTCCAGTACTGTTTGTTGAAAATGCTGTTTTCCCTCCATTGAATTGCTTATAGTTCTTTGTCAAAAATAAGTTACAACAATGAAATACAGCTTCACACCTACCAGGATGGCTATTATCTAAAAAAAAAAAAGAAAGAAAACTAACATGTTGGTGAAGAGATAGAGAAATTGGAGCCCTTGTGGATTGCTATTGGAGATGCAAAATGGTGCAGCTGCTGTGGGAAACAGTTTGGTCGTTTCTCAAAAGGTTAAATATAGAACTACCATATGACCCAGCAATTCGACTCCTAGATACATATCCAAAGAATTGAAAGCAGAGACTTGAACAGATATTTGTATACTTTAATGTTCATAGTTGCTTTATTCACAATAGCTTAAAAGTGGAAACAACCCAGGTGTCCAGCAGATGAATGGATAAACAAAATTTGGTGTATGCATCCAATGGAATATTATTCAGCCATAAAAAGGAATGGGATTTACATGCATTTTTACATGTAAATTGACATGCATTTTTACATTTTTACGTGGGATTTACATTCCAAATGTATGTTAACTCCTACGAAATGAATGGACCTTGAAACATTATGCTTAGTGAAATAAGCCACACATAGGAAAGATATTGTAAGAGTCCACTTCATAGAACAGGCAGATTCACAGAGAAAGAGAGTACAATAGGGGTTACCAGGGGCTGGGGGGAAGGTGGGAGTGGTGAGCTAGCATTCATGGGTACAGAGTCTTTGCTGGGGATGATGAAAAGGTTTGGAGCATGAGTCGTGGTGGTTATACAACATTGTGAATGTATTCAGTGCCACTGTAGTTTATCCTTTAGGATTAAGGTTGGTTAAAGTCATAGATAGATATATAATAGTAACTCTGTCATGTCTGACTCTCTGCTACCCTAAGGACTGTAGCCAGCCAGGCTCCTCTGTCCATGGTATTCTCTGGGCAGGAATAGTGGAGTGGGTAGCCATTTTCTTCTCCAGGGATCTTCCTGACCCAGCGATCAAACCTGGGTCTCCTGCATTGCAGGCAGATTCTTTATCGTCTGAGCCACTAGGGAAGTCATTATGTATACTGTATAGGCGGCAGTGACCAAAACCATCCCCAAGGAAAAGAAATGCAAGAAGGCAAAGTGGTTGTCTGGGGAGGCCTTACAAATAGCTGAAAAAAAGAAGAGAAGCTAAAACCAAAGGAGAAAGGGAAAGATATACCCAACTGAATGCAGAGTTTCAGAGAATCGCAAGGAGAGATAAGAAAGCCTTCTTAGTGATTAGTGCAAAAAAATTTTGCAAAACAATACAATGGGAAAAATTAGAGATCTCTTCAAAAAAATTATAGAGATACCAAGGGAGCATTTCTTGCAAAGATGGGCACAATAAAGGATAGAAACAGTATGGACCTAACAGAAGCAGAAGATATTAAGAAGAGGTGGCAAGAATACACAGAACTATACAGAAAAGATCTTAATGACCTGGATAACCATGATAGTCACTTACCTAGAGCCAGACATCCTAGAGTGTGAAGTCAGGTGGACCTTATAGTAAGTACTGCTACAAACAAAGCTAGTGGAGGTGATGGAATTCCAGCTGAGCTATTTCAAATCCTAAAAGATGATGCTGTTAAAGTGCTGAGCTCAATATGCCAGCAAATTTGGAAAACTCAGCAGTGGTCACCGGATTGGAAAAGGTCAGTTTTCAGTCCAGTCCCAAAGAGGGGCAGTGCCAAAGAATGTTTCCACTACCATACAATTGTGCTCACTTCACATGCTAGCAAGGTAATGCTCAAAATCCTTCAAGTTAGGCTTTAGCAGCGTGTGAACCGAGAAATTCCAGATGTACGAGCTGGGTTTAGAAAAGGCAGAGGAACCAGAGATCAAATTGCCAACATCCATTGGATCATAGAGTATGTATGTGCTTAGTCACTCAGTCGTGTCTGACTCTTGCGACCCCGCGGACTGTAGCCTGCCAGGCTCCTCTGTCCATGGGGATTCTTCGGCAAGAATACTTGAGTGGGTTGCCATGCCCTCCTCCATGGGATCGTCCCAACCCAGGGATCAAACCCAGGTCTCCCACATTGTGGGTGGATTCTTCACTGTCTAAGCCACCAGGGAAGCCCTTGGATCATAGAGAAAGCAAGGGAATTGCAGAAAAACATCTACTTCTGCTTCATTGACTACACTAAAGCCTTTGTGTGGGTCACACAACAAACTGGAAAATTCTTAAAGAGATGGAAATACCAGACCACCTTACTTGTCTCCTGAGAAACCTGTATGCGGGTCAAGAAGTCAAAGTTAGAGCTGGACATGGAACAATGGACTGGTTCAAAATTGAAAAAGGAGTACAACACGGCTGTATATTGTTACCCTGCTTATTTAACTTATATATAACATCATGCAAAATGCCAGGCTGGATGAATCACAAGCTGGAATCAAGATTGCTGGGAGAAATATCAGCAGTCTCAGATATGCAGATGATACCACAATAATAGCAGAAGGTGAAGAGGAACATAAGAGCCTCTTGATAAGGGTGAAAGAGGAGAGTGAAAAAGCTGGCTTAAAACTCAGCATTCAAAAAATTAAGATCATGGTATCTGGTCCATCACTTCATGGCAAATAGATGGGGAAAAGTGGAAACAGTGATAGATTTTATTTTCTTGGGCTCCAAAATCTCTGCGGAAAATGACTGCAGCCATGAAATTAGAAGATGCTTACTCCTTGGAAAGAAAGCTTTGATAAACCTAGACAGTGTATTAAAAAGCAGAGACATCACTTTGCTGACAAAGGTCCATATAGTCAAAGCTATGGTTTATCCAGTAGTCATGGATAGATGTGAGAGTTGGACCATCAAAGAATTGATGCTTTCAAATTGTGATGCTGGAGAAGATTCTTGAGAGTCCCTTGGACTGCCGGGAGATCAAACCACTGAATCCTAAAGGAAATCAGTGCTGAATATTCATTAGAAGGACTGTTGCTGAAGCTGAAGTTCCACTACTTTGGCCACCTGATTCGAAGAGCCGACTGATCGGAAAAGATGCTAATACTGAGAAAGATTGAAGGCAGGAGGAGAGGGGAGTGACAGAGGATGAACTGGTTGGATGGCATCACCACTCAACGCACATGAGTTTGAGCAAACTCTGGGGAATAGTGAAGGACAGGAAGGCCTGGCGTGCTGCAGTCCATGGGGTCACAAAAAGTTGGATACAACTTAGCAACTGAAGAACAGACAAGGTGTATTTTACCACAATGGAAAAAAAAAATCAGTGTTTTAAAAACCAGTTGGGTGTATTTGTTTGGGTCTTTGGATTCTCTGTTCCATTCACTGACCTTTGTGTTTTTTCCCCACTGTGTTGATTACTGTGGTTGTACCCCAGGCCTTACTATCGGTGGAAGTGAGTCTTCGGGCTTTATTCATCTCTTTCACAATTGAGTAGTTCTGGGGCCTGGCATTTTTGGAGCTGCTCTGGTGCACCCTTGTGTGAAAGATGGCAGTGTGACCTACCAACTTTCAGAGTCACCCTTGGCGCCTGCCTTGCCCTCGGCCCCCACATCTGACTCATCGACAGGAGTTGCATGTTGTGGGCAGACACACCTCTGGTCTGGGGCCCTCCCTCCATTCCAGGCCATGGCCGCTTTCACCAGTTGCCCGGAGCAGTCACCCGTCCCCTCATCCACTTGGGCCCCCTTCATCCCGTCCTCAAACACAGCAGCCAGAGTTATGTCTTGCAGATGCGGGCCATCCTCAGCGCTTGCCTTGGCTCCCCTGGTGGCCTGGCTCCTGCCCCGCCCCACTGTGCTCTCATCCCTCCAGCCGCCCTGCTCAGCTGGAATTTCACGTTTCACTGGGCGGTCCTGGACTGTAAGCCCCAGGGGGCAGGGACCATGCTGCACCCCTGCCCCAGCCTGGACGGCACATGGTGGACACGTGTTCTGTTTCTGTTGACAAAATACAGGAAGGAATGTGAGATGGAACCCATGATTGGGGAGGGTGGTGGAGAGATGAGGCTGGAGAGGTGGGAAGAGCTGGTGTAGGTTTACAAAGGTCTTGACCCTCACAGAAAAATAGGCAAAGGCTTTTTTTTTTTTTTGGCCACGCTTTGTGGCATGTGGAAATTTAGTTCCCCAACCAGGGATTGAACCCCCTGTAGTGGAAGTGCGGAGTCTTAACTACCAGGGAAGTCCCAAAATCAACCTTTTTTTCTTTTTTTTTTTTTCATTTTTGTCTACGTCATGCGGCATGTAGGAGGCAAAGGCTTTGAAGAGACTTAGCAGAAAAGGAGTTCTGGTAACTTTTACAGATTTAAAAGGATGCCCAATTACTAAGTGCATGCGTGTCAGTCACTAAATTGTGTCTGACTCTTTGTGACCCATGAACTGTAGTCTACCAGACTCTTCTGTCCATGGGATATCCCAGGCAAGAATATTGGAGTAGGTTGCCGTTTCCTTCTCCAGGGGGTCTTCCCGACTCAGGGATCGAACTCTAGTCTCTCGAGTTGGCAGGCAGATTCTTCCCAGGTGCTGAGCCATCTGGGAAGCCGGCAATTGCTAAGTACCAAGAGGCGAATGTAAACAAGGCCAAGAGGGGCCAGACTTCACCTGTCTGAGTGGGGAAGATGGGAGGGTGTGACAGCTCCCTGGGCATGAGGCCAAGGGAAGGGCTGAGAGCGGCAGCTTGGCAGTGCTGCGCTTTGCCCGGCAGTCCTTCTGGTAGGCCCTTGACCCAGAGACATGCTGGCACACCTGTGAAGTGACTCCCGCCCGTGGTTTTTACCGCTGCACCATGTGTAAGAGCAAATGACTGGAAGCCACTGACCTGACCCCGTGGGGACTGGCTCAAGGCATCGTGGCCCTTCCACGCAGCTGCTGAAGCAGCAGGACTGTGCTTTGCAGAGAGGAAAGCCTGCAAAGATCATTAGACATATCTATTTTTTTTTTTCCATTTAAAATCACAATTAGCCTACATGTGGAAAGCGCATAAAGTTGAACTGTACAGTATGGTCAATTACTTTAAGGGGAAGACCCACATAACCTCTTCCTCCAGTTGAAGTAACAGATGGTGCCAGCCCCCGAGACCCCCCTCCCGGCCCCCGGCCCTGGAGGCAGCCCCTTCCCTGACTTTTGAGGCAGTCACTCCCTCCCTTTTTTCTTTGGTTTTGCTCTGTGTGCATCCCTAAGGAGCATATTTCATTTTACCTGGTTTTGAACTAGGATGTGTTGGGTTTTGTTTTGCTGCTTCTGCTTAATGTCATTTTTGATACCCGTCCACACATGGCTGTGGGTCACTTGTTCTCACCGTCGGGTGCTCTTGTGTGGGGCTAGTGAATCACACAGTTCATTATCCGCCTGCTGTGGGCGAGCATTCGTGTTGTTTCCAGTCTCTCGCCGATTCAGACGGCCGTGTGCACCTCCCCACGTGTGTCCCTAGGGGCGGATCCGGAAGCGCACTCGCCAGGTCCCCAGCATGTCTTCACCTCCCCTGGACGCTGCCAAACGCCTCCTGGTGCCCGCGGCGCAGAGGAGCCAAGGAACGGTCTTGAGAAAAGCAAAGTGCAGTTGTGTGTGTGGTGTGCTGCCATTTATGATTTTGTTTTTAAATTCAAAAGCATCTGTGTGTGTGTGTGCATGTGTGCACACACACACACACACAGGTATGCATCGGCTCTCAGAAAACAACAGAATCTCTAGTAGAGGTGACTCCACGGCTGAGCTGGGGCAAAGCAGGAGGGCGCCAACTTGTCAATGTTTACCCTTCGGTGCTACTGACTTTTGAACTATGTTCCATATTATAAAGAGACAGAGACTGAGACAGAGAGAAGGGAGAGAAGGGGAGGGGAGAGATGAAGCCTAAATATGGCAGAACTTGATAGTTGAGAATCTGAGTGATGGATCTTATGCGGGTTCGTTAGTTTAGTCTATCTTTTGGAGTATGTTTTAAAGTTTTTGTTATGAAGATCTGTTCTGGTGTGAGCGATTCTTTTTTTTTCCTTCCTTTGGCTGTGCCAGGTATTTAGTTGTAGCATGCAGGCTTTTAGTTTCGATATGCAGTCTCTAGTTCCCTAGCCAGGAATCGAACCAGTGCCCCTGCATTGGGAGGATGGAGTCTTAACCACTGGACCACCAGGGAAGTCCCTGTGAGAGGTTCTTGAGCGGACCTCTCCTTGCCCCTGAGGCCTGTCCCAAGGAGGACCCCTTGTCTCCAGTGAGACTTCCTTTTGGAGGAGGGGTGCTCCCTCCTTCCCCCGCCTCCCCGGTCCCTTCCCGTGGGACCTAGTTTCCCTGGCTGGTCAGACCTACCCAGTCCTGACCGCCTCCCTCACCAGAGCCCAAACCAGCCGGTCCGGTTTGGGGGCCCGCCCCATTTGGCTCCTGTCTGGGTGGCTGCCTGGCAGGTGCTCGCTCCACTGTGCCGGGGGAAGGGGTAGCCTGGGACCTGGGGAGGGGGCCCCGAGACCTGCCCTGCGGTGGCCCCAGGCTCAGCTGGAAGCCCCTGGCTTAGTGAGCAGGTGGTGGACAGAAGGGGTAGATGGGGTTTCCAGGCCAGTCAGGCCTCCTGGTCCACATGACAAGATGGCCTGATAAAGTACCCGCCCACCTAGGGCAGTGGTGAGCTAAAAGGACTTCATGCGTGCTAAGAGCACGCCCCGGCCCAGAGGAAGTTCTCCAGAAAGTCAGGCCACTTATTTCCAGAAGGGTTAATTACATCCTGGCCAGCCAGCCAGCATAGCACACAGGAGTCCCGGCCCTCTCCACTTTCTCTCTCCCCATTGCCATGGTCCCTGTCTTCCAGCCCCCCTCACACCTCGACATGGCAGTGGCGGCAGGGGTTTCACCGTGATCTCCCCTGGGGAGCCTGCAAGTCAAGTTCCTCCTGATGGGCAAGGGGGGCGGAGCAGGAGCGCCCCGGGCACTGTGCCCTCTGGAGCTCTTGCTGGAATCGCAGCCTGGGTGTCAGGGGACACGGCAAGCCCCAGATCTCCTGCCACCCTTCTCATCAGAGAGGCTGCTCATGCCCCATCTCCCTGTCCCGCCCCACAGCCCTGGCCGGTGTTTCACACCTAACTGGCCCGGCAGCCCCTCTCAGACGCGCAGCCCTGGGCTATGTGGCCCCTGCTCCCCTGGCACCTCGCCTGGCCTGGACGTGAGACGGGGGCGTGCCTGTGTGGTGGGAGACTGACCCTGCCCCTGCCAAAGCAAGGGCAGTGGTTGGGTCCCCTCCCTCCACAGGGACAGTTGTGGGCCACGTGGCCCAGGCTTTCCAGGCTCAGCCCCGCCTCCCTCCGCCCCGGCCTCCACCCTCCCCCTCCCGGGGTCAGAGCCACAGCCAAGCTCAGCTCCTGCCAGGGCAGGGCCGAGTTGCCAGCCGCTGCCAGGGCGTCTGGGGCGCAGAGCCCAGCCGGCTGTCCTCGGTGGGCCAGGGGAACCCCTTGATCCCGGCTCCCTGTCGGTTTCAGCTGGGAGCCCCCTGTCTGCCGGCCTGCCCCACTGCGGGCAGCCCAGGCCCGAGGGAGGGCCAAGGATGGTGGAGGTGAGCTGGCCCCGGCCTCGGGGAGGAGGGGGAGGGCAGTCACCTGAGCACAAGCTGGCGAGGGGCCACACCTTTCTCGGGGCCGGGGGCGGGGTCGCCGTGTGTGTTTCCGCCTCGGAGACGGGAGGTGTCTGTCTGCTGGGACTTAGCGCAGGTCTCAGCACAGGTTCCCCCTCCACACACACCCCCCGAGCGTCTCTGGGAGCGTGTTCTTGGGGTCTGGTTTGCGTGGAGGTGGTTCCGAGGGGTCACTGGGTGACCACGGACTTGGTGGTGTGTATGCCTGGGTCTGTGTTAGGTCTTGTTACCCACTGTGTGTGGATCCCGTGGCCTCCCTCTGTCTCAGGAGGGCTCCTAGGTGGGTGGGGTTTTGGGGTCTGCCTTACTAGGTGAGTCCAGCCATCACGCAGTGTCTGGGATTGTGTGTGTGCATGTGTGTGAGTGTGTTTGCAGGTGACGGCTTCCCCCAGGATCCTTGTATGCGTCTCCGGGTCTCTCCGGAGCCCTTGCGCCTTTGGAATGTATGGCTCTTTACACTGTTTGTGGAGGGACTTCTGGGTCCTTAACTTCTTGGGGTCCCGACCATGGGTCCCCAGTGTTGCAACCCTCTGTTCTCAGGGCTTCCTCTGAGCCAGGCCCCTCTTAAGACTGTCCCCACCTTCTCCCACTCTGCCGGCCGCACAGTTGGCTCTGGCCACCTGCTGGACCCGCGTTCCGAGCCGGAGCTGAGGCTCAGGGCGGGCTGGCCCTTCCTGCGCCCAGGCCCCCGCTGTCCCGTCTCGGGGCTCTGCCGTGTGACCAGAGTGTGTGTCCTGTGGTGTGGGGTTGTGTGGCTGGACGCCCGCGCTGGCGTCTCTGTCAGTTTATGTGCGCTGGGGAGCGACCTCGTGTGCTCTGTATCTTGGGGGGGGAGTCTGTGTGGGAGGGGGAAGGACTGAGGTTACGGGGGCCGGGGAGGCCTCTGGAGCCCCTTTTCTGCCTCCTGCCCCCTCCCTCCTTCCTGCCCCCCCTCGGGGGAGGAATGAATGAAGTCTCGGTCTGGTTTCCCCAGTCTCGGGGGCCCGCGCACACTCAGGTTTGTTACGGCATCCAATCCCCTCCCCGGGGCTGAGGGGCTCCAGCAGCGCCCTTGGTGTCTGTGCCCCGTGGAGCCTGGCCGGGGACGGGGGGCCACGCCTGGGGCTGCCACAGGAGCCGCCTGGCCCCCCGGGGGGCTCGGAGCACCGCAGGGTAAGGGGAGCACCGTCTGGTCATTCAGCCACATTCTCTGAGCTGTGCCCCGACCTGTGCTGGGCAGGGTGGCCGAGATGGCCCCAGGGCCTGTCCTCCAGGGGGACACAGTCTAGCGGGAGAGGCAGACCTGCCCTCAGAACATAATGAGGCCCATTACGCTCCCCCGTCCCCGCCCTGGAGGAGGAAAGTCTTAGCAGAGACAGCAGCACTGGCACGCCTGCTCTGGGGGACCCTGCTCTGGGGGACCCTGCTCTGGGGATCCTCTTTCCTTCATCTCTTCCTTTATTGGCTCGGAAACAGCAGCGGCGCTGATAACCGCAGCCGGCCTGTAGTAGTAAGGACCGACTTGGCGCCAGGCACTGTTCTGAACGCTTTGCCAGATCATTTCTTTCGATCATTCAAACACCCTCTGGGGAGAGAGGGACCGTCATGACCCCCAGTTTGCAGACAAGGACACGGGGGCCCAGAGTCACGAGCTCTCGGCCCACAGCCTGACGGTGGTGGAGCGGCCACAAGCCTGGGTGTCCGCTCTTCCTCACCAGCTGCCCTCGGAGTCCTTGTCGGCAGAGGCCTGTGGTGTGGCCGGAACACAGAGCAGGCTGCCCCTCGCTCCTTGCACAGCCGACTCCAGGCCCTGCTCCCCTAGGCCAGGGTGGCCCCGGATCTGTGTCTTTTTGTGGGATTTCACCCCTCGTGGGAACTCACGGGTCTCTGGCGGCATTCTCCCTGTGTGATGTGCCTCTGGCCAAGGTTTACTGCCACTTGCTCAAATCCCCCGCCTAGGCTGCATGGTGGGAGGGCCTGGGGAAGTGGGCTCACAGCCGGGCACCTCTTGTGTTTGGAACAAATGCCAGGTTATTTGCTAAATAGCCAGACTCAGACTCTAAAGAGGCCCAGTTCCTTTGCAGGCGTCAAGGTCAGACTCCCAGGCGGTGTGGACAGGGCTGGGGGACTCCTGTCTAACCCTCTGCCCTGCTCCTCCCGGGGTCCAGCCTCATCACCGCGGCAGTGGCATCGCTCAGTCACAGCACAGCTGTTACCGATGCCTGCTGTGTGCCAGGCCCCGCTCTAGCTCCCGGGGGTGTAGCAAGAACAAGACAGAGGCCCCTGTTCTTGGGGAGCCACCGCTCCCCTGCTGGGGGGCAGGGGCCGGAGGCAGGACCTGTGGTCAGCTGGTGTATAAAATGCCGGCTAGTGATAAATGCCACGGAGAAGTATAAAGCTGGGGTGCGGATTTTGTCAGGGGGTCAGGGAATGTGCTTGCACTGACCTGATGGTCGAGGAAAGGTGAGCCGTGCGGCTGTGGCCGAGGGAGCAGTGGATACCAAGGCCTTGAGGCTGGAGCAAGCTCTGTGTGTCCTGGACTGGCGGGGGCTCGTGTGTGGAGGAGGTGAGGCCCCGGGGTGCGCGGGACCCTGCTCCGTCCCAGTGAGGAATCTCACCCCCCAGTGGAGGGTTTTGTTTAACCTTTCTTCAGATTCCCTCCTAACCACGTGGCTTTCCTGATCTTGGTTCTGGTCATCCGAGGCCGAGTTGTCTCTTGTAAGTGTTCTCGTCCTGTAAACCTCTAGGTCCTGCATCTGGAGTAGAAGCTTTGGCAGGAGCCAGAGTTGCTGGGAGGCAGGAGGCTAAGGGGGCAGCGACAGGTCTCCAGGGGGGCAGAGCGGACACTTTTGTGCCCCGGCGCTGGGCAGCTCTGGCAGGGACTTCCCATCTCTGGGCTTCAGTTTTCTAGTTTGGGAAACAGGAGAGGAGAGGTCTCTCCACCCGCACACCCAGGAACCGCCTGGAGGGTTTAGCATGGTCAGAGTCAGCACTGAAACACGTGTGTCCCTTCCACCCACCCAGTAACCACACAGGGCAGAACCCTGTTGCTGGAACCCAGCGATAACAGCTGGAACACGTTTCCTGCCCACTCCGAGCCACCAGCTTAGCAGGGAGACAACTGACACGTCCGTGAGCATGTAACATATTAGGTGATGCTAAGGGTCGGGAGAGAACGGACCGGGTGCCAGGCTCTGGGGGATGCGGCGATGGGCAAGACCAGACCAAGCCCCCAGCCCCGAAAAGCTCACGCTCCAGCTGCTACAGAAGCTGCCCATTCCTCCCGCCTCCACAGGCCCCACTTGTCCCATCCACCCTCTTCTCCTGCTGGCCTCACGCGTCCTCCTCCTCCGGGCCTCCCTGCTCCTGCCCTGCTCACAGCCCTCCTGCGGCTCTCAGGTAAGAGCCGAGTCCTCCCCATGGCCCTCCTCCCTCACCCCGTGCCCCCCGCCCTACCCGCCCCGGCCACTCAATCTCCGCTCTGTTCTCTGGCCTCCAGACCTTCGTGCTGGCTCTTCTCGCAGCCGGGGTCCTCCTCCCCCGGGGCCCCGCTCGTCTCCCCACCCGGGTCCCTGCTCTAGCGTCACCTCCTCTGCGAGGCCCTCCCTGACCGCTGCACTGAAGGTCCCCACGTCCCCTCACCCTCCACACCCAGCTGACCCCTGCTCTTTTTCTCCTAGCACTCACCATCTGACTCACTAGCTGGCTTTCTGGTGTATCCTGCCGTGAGCTGTCTCCTTTCCCCTCGAATGTGAGCTTGGCAAGGGCAGGGACATCCCCGGCTCCCCTGGCCTCTGCTGAGGGCCCTGCCCCGGGCCTGGCAGAGCTCAGCTCTCACCCGACAAGGATGATGGCGTGTGGGTGTGATGGGCCCTTTGTGGGGTGTCTGCCAAGGAGAGGGCTTGGGCACATGTCCGTCCCAAAGCTTGAGGCGGGGTCTGGGGGCAGGGTACCTGAGGATTCCCTGCAGGGACTGGGCAGGAGGAGAATGGGGGGCTGGGCACGTGGATGGGCAGCAAGAGCTGAGCAGAGGCATGAGGGGGAATGGTGTGGGGCTTCAGGGGGCCGTGACAGCCTGCGGGGCCTGCCAAGGTGAGCCAGACCCCCCTCCAGCGTCAGAGCACAGCACAGGGAGGCAGGCAGCCAAGGGGCTTCTGGAGCCAAGGGGTGCAGATGATGGCAGATGATGGCAGGAGGGTGAGGGGGCCGGTGAGCGCCTCTCCGTCGCCCACTCCCTGCTCGACTGACTAGGAAAGGGCGGCCGTGGCCCCTGCCGCGTCCTCCGCTCGGGCCCCAGGGCCCTGGCCGAGTCAGCACCCTCCATTGCCTGGTGGGGTGGGGGCAGTTTTATTCAGGGCTGCAGGCAGGGCAAGACGAAAGGAAGTCTGCGCACACACGCACACGTGTACACACGCACTCCCGAGCGCTCGGGAGTCATGCTCAGACCTGGCTCCTCCACGGGCACTCGTTTCCTTGGTGTGGGGAGCTGCAGCGTGGTACCATTTTTTCTCATGGAAGGTCAGCGGGCAGAGCCTGGGAGCGCAGGGGGTGACTGGAAAATGGGAAGGTTTTGCTCGGACAGGTTGGAAACTGCCCATCCCACATGTGAAATCATTCACAAGTTTTTTTTTTTTTTTTTAATTGAAATGAACATTTTAGAGTAGGATAAACGTGTGTCCGCATTGGGGGAGCAAACTGAGCTTCGGGCGTCTCTGCCCGGGCCGGTGGCTGCAGTCTGCGCCCCGTCCTCCCGTGTTCCGCGTCTTCACCCTCTGCCTCTGGGTTCCAGGCCTTTCTCCGCCAGAGAGAGACCCTGGGCAGAGCCTGAGGTGTCTGAGCAGGGGTGCCCTGTAGCGCGTTCAGGTGAATGTGTTCATTCCCCAGATGTTCCTCAACTGCCTGCCACGCTGCGCTGTAGGCATTGGGGTACAGTGGGGAGCTCGACAGAGCTCAGGCCCTGCTCCCCTGGGGGAGCTGACATTCTCGTAGGAGCAGACACCAAAGAATCACCCACACACACAGAGTTACGCGGTGAGTGCAGTGGAGAAGAATGAAGCCGGGAGGGCACTGAAGGCATGAGGACAGGAGCAGGGACGTTCATGCGCAGACTTGGGTGGAGACAGAGGGGGAGGGAGGGAGCTATGTGGAGATCAGTGAGAAGAGTTGGTGGGGGGCCAGCTCCAGAACAAAGGCCCTGGAGCGGGGCATGTCCAGGGTGTGAAGAACAGTGAAGAGGCCGAGGTGGCTAGGGCCGAGGGGGCGAGGGGGCCTGTGGCAGGAGAGCTGACTGGCCGATCGTGCAAGACCTCCTGGGCCACGGGCCAGAGTTTAAGGATGTTGACTCTGCAGTGGAGCTACTGTCTTCCATGCCCACCTCTGCTTGGTGACCGTAGCAAGAGGTTTCACCTTTGTGAGCCTCAGTTTCCACATCTGCACAATGGAAGTGAGGTCAGCCACTCCACAGAAGTCCTGGGGATGCAGTGAGCTCAGCATCGGCGTCTCTGCAGGCTCAGGGTCCCCCACGGTGGTGGAGGTGGTGGTGTGAGTCATGGGGCTGAGCCGCAGTAAACCACGTTTGGTGGCCAGCACTGGCTCCTGGACTGCTTTCTCGCTGCAGACGGACGTGCTGAAGGCCTGTGGAATAGGCAGAGGAGGAGCCCCGGGGGTGGAGAGTGGCCGTGGTGGGTCCTGTTTGTGCTGCCTCCCACCTACCGCTGAGGGCCTGGGCAGGTAGGAGGAGGGACCCTCTCCGCCAGGACGGGTCAGGGCAGGAGAGAAAAAGCAATGTGGACAGAGGAAGGGGAAGGAGGGAGGAAGGGACAGAGACCAGGGACAGCCCTGGAGTTGATGACGATAATGACACAGAAGCACACTCACAGCACAGGCGAGTCTCCAACTGCCCGGGTTCAAATCCTAGGGTTTTCCTCACTGGGCCTCAGTCTTCCTACCTGTGAATTGGGGGTGATGGGCATGCCTGTCTCCCAGGTTAGGAGCGAGGATGGGATGCGATTAGACACAGAGCAGGCCCCGGGCACACACATGTCTCCAGGGATGCGGCTGCTGTCATTCCGAGAACTGGCAGGGCCCGGACTCAGGTTAGACCAGCCTGGTGTCTTGAGTCCACCATGCTTCCCAAGCTGCGTGTGACCTGGGCCAGCGGGTGCCCGCTCTGTGCCTTATCTTCCTTGTCTGTGACACAAGGCCCAAGTTGGCCCCTTCCTCCGGGGTCGGACGTGCAGATTCCGGGTCAAGTGCTTAGCAGAGGGGCCGGCAGGACCGGTGCTGCTGTCACGGTGACTGATGTCTACCGCCTGCTGTCTTGTGCGCACCGGCCCTGGGGCCAGGCCATCGTGCTGGGTTCTCTGTGACTGCTTGCAGGAACTCCTGGAAGCAGGTACTGTCTCGGTCCTCTTCTAATAGAAGAGGAAACTGAGGCACAGAGCTGCTGGCCCAGGGCCACGCGGCGTGCTTCCACTGTGGGTTGGCTCAGCCTCCCAGCAGAGCCAGCCTCCGGGCTCTGGGCCGTCTGACTCCTGAGTTCTGGGCTTGCCTGGGAACCCAGCGCCCACTCCTTGACACCCCGCTGCTCCTGGCCAGGCCCCTCCCTTCACATGGAGCAGCTCCTCTCCCTCCCCTCTGTGGCCCTTGTAAAGTCAGTAGCTTGGGGACTGATGGAGGGGTCAGGGGAGCCAGCGGTGAGAGCTGCCCCGGGGTGGGGCTCCCGCCTGGCCACTATAAACACGGCCAGTTCCTCTGTTTGTCCTGCCCTCTGTGCAGCGCCCAGAGGGAAGGGGTGGCCCCAGGCAAATATCCGGAGGTGTGCCCCTCTCTCCCCATCCTCTGCAGTCACCCGCCGCGGGGGGCAGGGGCTGAGGGGCCTGGGGGCTCGGGGGTGAGCATTCTGGGTTGGCTGCCCCCTCTGACAGGCTGCCTCCTGCCCACCCCGTCTGGATGCTAAGCTCCTCCCTCTCCCGGGTTTAGTGAGGGGTCATGCGGCTAATCCTGTCCTGCAGAGGGCTCGGAGCTGACTTGGGGCCCGCAGGTTGCGAGCTGGGGGGCGGGGATGGGCAGGCAGAGTGGGAGAGGCTGAGGTGAGGAGTGAGGCTGGGCCTGAAGCCAGGCGGGGGCAAATCTGGGCAGACAGTGAGGAGGCAGTGGGACCAAGGCGGGCAGGTGAGGGGGGCGCACGCCTGGGCAGATGGGGGAGAGTCAGGGTGTAGGGGCCAGGAGAGGAGCTGGAGCTGCAAAAGAGGTGAGGGCAGAGAAGCCTGGAGGGAGAACGGGGTCGATCAGGGTTCCCGAGGCCTGGGAGGGTGGAATGGACAGTGTTCTGGGGGCTGGAATGGGGGAGCCGCATTGAAGGGGCTCCCAGCTTGGCGGGGGTAGAGAAGGGGCTGGGGCAGAGGGCGCCCCCCACCCTGGCCAGGTCTGTTTCCCTGGCAGAGCCCTGGCTCTGGCCACCTGCTGGCCAGGAGGCCCAGGCCAGTTGAGACAGGTTGGCTGCTTGGGTCCCCACCCGCCTCCCACTGGGCTCCCGCCGCCAAACCGGTTCTCCTGGACGGCTGCCCACTGACAGTCCCACCTCTGGGCTGGGGATGGCGGCCTCTCCGCCCTCACGCCCTGCTCCCGCGGGAAAGAAGCCGGAAGGACGACCAGGGGCTGCTGGGGCCGCATCGCAGATCCGCTCACGAGTGTCCTCACCGGGTCACGAGACTGACTGCACTGGGGCCAACCCCGCCTGGGCACTGTGCCAGGTGCTGAGGAGCCAGCCCTGAGCCAGATAGAAATCCCCACCCAGCGCACTTCCCCTTGTCCTTCGGGTCTTAGTTCACACGAGCCCGTTGCTGGGAAGCCTCCCGTATCCCCACCCTGCCATCCCTCCAGGCTGGGCCTGGCACTCTGTGACCCCAGCCCTGACCATTCTGGGCCATCAGAGGCTGTCTGGGTCACCACTCTGTCCCTGACACCGACCAGCACAAGGCTGGGCACAAAGAAGTGAGTTGCTGATGGATGGGTGGATGAGTAAGCAAAGGATGTTTCCTTCCCACTTTACAGATGAGTAACCCGAAGCCCCGAGAGGAGACATCACCCGCCCAAGGGCACTTCTAGCACAGCCAGCCACAAAGCAGGTCTGTGGGGCTCCCGGGGCACGTGTGTGGGACCAGGGTTGGGAGGCACAGCACCTGGGCCCCTGACACAGCTGGGAGTCATCCTCATCGTCAGAAGAGCAGACGCCGACTGGGTCCTCCCTCCGTGCCCTGCACCGAGCCCTGCTCAGTAATTAACTCATTAATCCTCCCGGCAGCCCCACGGGGGTCAAGCCGAGGCACAGACAGGCTAAGTCACTTGCCCAGGGTCACACAGTAGGTGGCAGAGAGAGATTTGTACTCTGGCCATCTGGTTTCCCTGCCTTTCATGTCTCTGGGCCCTGCCGTGGGACACCACCATTCCGCGTGTCCCCTTCAGCCCCTTTGGTTTTTAAATTCAGCTTTCATAGGTTCAGGAAGACCCCCTGGAGAAGGGCATGGGTACCCACTCCAGTATTCTTGCCTAGAGAATTCCATGATCAGAGGAGCCTGGTGGGCTACAGTCCACGGGGTCACAAAGGGTTGGACTGAGCGACTTTCACTTTCATTGAGTGTTTACTGCTGCTTTGCTGGTACTGTTGTGAGTACCGGCCTGGAAACCACAGGCCCTAAAGACAGGGGCAGTTTAATCTATTAGGATCCTTCAGGAAGTGGGTCTTGCCCCAGTCTGTGAGGAACTTGCCTCCTCCAAGCCTCAGTCTCCTCATCTGTAAAGTGGGAGTGTATTAGTGAGGCTGCCTAGGAGTCACGTATCAGACAGGAGCTTGGTAACCATGTGTTGAACCAGTAACCAGAGGTATGTGCTGTTTCTAGCCCACAGTCCAGGCTGAGAAAGCAGGCACAGAGGTGGCAGGCCTTAGGCACCGGTCACAGAGCACATACTGTGTGTTGGGCCTGGGGCTGAGACACCAGGAAACTGGGCAGATGAGACCGGGCCCATATCACTGAGAGTCGTGATGGGCGTTGTAAACACCAAACTATAAACACAAGACTGTGTGTGTGTTAGTCACCCAGTCGAGTTCGATTCTTTGCGACCCCATGGACTGTAGCCGACCAGGCTCTCTGTCCATGGGATTCTCCAGGCAGGTACACTGGGGCAGGTAGCCGTTCCCTTCTCCAGGGCATCTGCCTGACCCAGGGATCGAACCCAGGTGCCCTGCATTACGGGCAGATTCTTTACCATCTGGGCCACCAGGGGAGCCCAAACATAAAACTGAGCAGCAGTTTCCAGAAGTTAAACATGCTGTGAGCTGGGATGGGAGGACGGGGGGCCTGGGGCACGTTCAGGAGAGTGGTCACCAGTGACTGGAAGCTGAAGCGGGCGGGAGTCGGGCGTCAGGCCCCACAGAGGGAACCGCCACGGCAGAGGCCCTGAGCTTTGGAAGCCAGTGTGAGCCAGAAGAGCTGAGGGCAGAGAAGTCCTCCACGGGGAGTGCGCGCCTTTCTACCTGAGTGGGGTGGGGCTGCCAGCGGGCTCCGAGCCAGGGGCCTGACTCGAGTGTTCACAGGGTCCCTCGGGCTGCAGGTGGGGTACAGGCTGTGGAAAGGGTGGGGGAGTGGGGAGGAAGGAGGAATGGAGGAGAAGCAGCAGGTTCTGGCGAGCCGCCCCCTTCCGCAGGCCTGCCCGCCGGAGCCCCAGTCTACACCCTCTCCACGCAGAGAGCCTGGCGCCATGTTCGGGAAGAAGAAGAAGCGGGTCGAGATCTCGGCGCCGTCTAACTTCGAGCACCGCGTGCACACGGGCTTCGACCAGCATGAGCAGAAGTTCACAGGGCTGCCCCGCCAGTGGCAGAGCCTGATCGAGGAGTCGGCTCGCCGGCCCAAGCCCCTCATTGACCCTGCCTGCATCACCTCCATCCAGCCTGGGGCCCCCAAGGTATGCCGGCACCCGCCACTGCCTCTCCTGACCTGCGCCGACCCCCATGGGGTGACCCCAGCCCTCAGCCCCACACTTGACCCTCCCTTGCTGACCACCAAACAGACACACCCCAACCACACCCCCCATCCTCACCTTTCACTCACCCATCCACCACTGATCCCTCACCTGGTACCAGCGCCAACCCCTCTTCCCTTCCTGAGAGGCCCCCGCTGACCTTGACCCTCTGGCGGTCCCCCACGCCAGCCCCAAGTCGTTCGTCTGTCCTGAACCCTGTGCTCCTGTCCCCAGGACCACAGACTCGTCCTGGGTCTTAGCAGGCCTCCCATCGCAGGCAGAGGGACAGGCCAGTTCCCACGTGGTGACCGCCCCAGTGGTCTGGGCTAGGCCAGGAGAGGCCCGAGGGGCCGTCTGACTCTGCCCCGGGGTCCAGGCCAGCTTCCTGGACCTGAGCTGAGCCCTGAGGGCGGAGGCCAAGGAGGAGTCATTCAGGCAGATGGTGGAGAGCCAGGGCTTGTGGTGGAGGAAGCAGCCCGCGGGAAGCGTCGGGGGCGGAGAGGGGGTGGTTTGTTATTCCCTGCCATCTCAAGCAAACAGTGCCGAGCTGGGATTTGAATCGAGGTCCATTTCCAAGGCCCATGCTCTTAACCCCATTCCTGCCTCCATAGTCTTGGCCCCCGGGCGTGGCCTGTGATGAGGCTAGTCTGGGGGCAGGGGCTGTGGCCCCCGCAGCCTGCGAAGCTGGCCTTGGAGCACAGACTTTACCCAAAGGGCAGTGGGAACCAGGAAGGGCAGCCTGGGTTGTTCCGAGGGGCAGGGGTGGGGGTGGGTGGGCTGGTCAGCAGGCCGGGGCTGACTCATGCTCGCTGGTGCCCTGGCTGCCGTGCCCAGCCCAGCCCTGCCCAGCCCGGCCTGGCGGGAGGAGCCCCAGGCCAATGCTGTCCTCCAGAGTCTCCCACTGAGGTGTTTGTGTGCCCCAGGCAGGCGGCTTGGGATCCTTTGGATTCTTTGCCACTGCCTAGAAAAGCAAGACTTTACATCCAAGTCTGTTTCTGCCTTCCGGTGAATCGGCCGGGGCCACTGGAGGAGCAGCCGCCTGCGCAGGCCAAGTGCCGGCTCTTCTGGGCCCGCTGGCCCCACCCGGCCCACCTCGGTCCCACCCGCTGCCAGGCCCTGTGTCTGCATGCCTGCTGGTTATGCCCTCATTCAGGCACTTCCTAAAAAGCCTCCCCAAACCCCCAGGGATTCCTGACCTCTTATTCCAGCACCAAAGCCTGAGCAGATGTCTGTCTCCCTTGTTTCACTGGGCGCCTGGGGCAAGACCAGGCTGCCCTACTAGCAGCCAGGGTCCAGGAGAGGCAGGGAGCAGGGGCTGCAGGCCGCGGACAGCTGTACACAGGCGCCACGTCCGCTGGTTCTAAGTGCTCTAGAGAAAAGGAAAGCAAGAGAGCGGAATGGGGAGGGTTCGAGGCTGGCACTTTAGACCACAGGAAATCAAGGGGAGTCTGCAGCAGAGATCTGAAGGGGGCCGTGCACTGGGGAGGGGACCCCCGAGCAGGCAGAGGTGAAGGTGTTCCTGGCAGAGTGAGCAGCCAGTGCCTGAGGTTGGGGTATGCCTGGTGTGTTTGAGGAGCAGTTAAGAGGCCCCGTGTGCCTGGGGCTGGTGGGTGAGGGCCCCTAGGGGGAGCCCTGGAGGCAGTGACCTGGATCAGGACGGTGGCCATGGCAGGCTGTGTGGGCCTGGGACATCCTTTACGTTCGTGTTCCCCCGCACCGCCCCTCGGGCGCTCCTGCCCTCTGCTCCGGGCCCAGGCCTTTCTCACTTTACCTTCCCCACCCTCAGCCTCTGTGGGAGCAGAGAGCGTGTTTGGGGTTCACAGCCCTGCCAGGCTGCAGGCAAGGAAGTGCCAAGCTGGGCCTTGGCCCCCGCATCCTATAATTTGCAGCTTTCCAGGGCTTATTACAGCCTGGCGTGGCCTCTGCCCTCCTTCCCCTCCACCCCGTAGGGGAGGGACCGCCCCTGCCCCCCAAACCTGGAGAACAAGGAAGAGCAGGGGGTGCTTCCCTGAGGGGCATCCTGGGAACCTGTGCTCCCAGCCCGGGGGCAACAACCCGATGGGGGGGGGCGAGGCTCCGTGCTGGGGGAGGGGCCGTGGGGGCCTCCCGGGCCCGCCCCCACCCTCCCAGCCCACCATCACCCCATGGCATTTCTTCATTGCGTCTCTGTCTTGTCTCTGTGCGTGTTGTGTTGTCCTGTCCGCCTGTGTTGGATGCCCGTCCTGTGTCCCCCTCCTCCTTGCCCGGCCCCCACCCTGCCATTGCCCTGGACCCCAGACCATCGTGCGGGGCAGCAAAGGCGCCAAGGATGGGGCCCTCACGCTGCTGCTCGACGAGTTCGAGAACATGTCGGTGACGCGCTCCAACTCCCTGCGGAGAGACAGCCCGCCGCCACCCACCCGTGCCCGCCAGGAAAATGGGATGCCCGCGGAGCAGGCCGCCATGGCCAGAGGGGGCCCAGAGAAGGCGGGCGGCCAAGGACGGGGGGCCGGTCACGGCGAGGCGGGTGGCGGCAGTGGTGACAGGCGGCGGGCGGGGCCAGACAAGAGGCCCAAGTCTTCCAGGGAGGGCTCAGGAGGGCCCCAGGAGTCCTCCCGGGACAAGCGCCCCCTCTCTGGGCCTGACGTCGGCACCCCCCACCAACCCGCCAGTCTAGCCAGCGGGGCAAAAGTGGCGGCTGGCCGGCCCTTTAACACGTACCCGCGGGCCGACACGGACCACCCGTCCCGGGGCACCCAGGTAACCACTCCCCCACCCCGGGACCCCTGACCGTCTCCTTGCCCACCCTGCTCCCGCCCACCAACTCCAGCCCGCCCCAGCCCACTGTCCATCTCCATCTTGACCGCCATATGTCTGTCCCACAGCCAGGGTCCCTGTCCCCCAGCCCCTCCCCTGACAGCCACCTCTCTTTTCTGTTGCAGGGGGAGCCTCACAACATGGCCCCCAACGGGCCATCGGTGGGGGGCCTAGCTGTCCCCCAGTCGTCCTCCTCCCGGCCCCCTGTCCGAGCCCACGGCGCCCCCAGCCCTGGAATGCTGGGCCCCCACGCCTCTGAGCCCCAGCTGGCCCCTCCAGCCCGCGCCCTCGCCGCCCCCGCCGTGCCCCCCGCCCCCGGGCCCCCCGGCCCCCGCTCACCACAGCGGGAACCCCAGCGAGTGTCCCACGAGCAGTTCCGGGCTGCCCTGCAGCTGGTGGTGGACCCCGGCGACCCCCGCTCCTACCTGGACAACTTCATCAAGATCGGTGAGGGCTCCACCGGCATCGTGTGCATTGCTACCGTGCGCAGCTCCGGCAGGCTGGTGGCTGTCAAGAAGATGGACCTGCGCAAGCAGCAGCGGCGGGAGCTGCTCTTCAACGAGGTGGGCCTGCCACCCCGCTCCCCCTGGGGTCCCCCTGCTCCCCCCAGGGCTCCCCCACCTGCCCCATTCCTCCCGGGGCTCCCCGCCCCCCTCCACCTGCCCCCACCCCAGCTGTCCCACTCCTCCCGGGGCTCCCCTACCCCATGGTTTAGAGGGCATGCAGGGCTGAGAACTGGGAGAGGCCCTGTGGGGCTTGGGGTATGCCAGGCGTGGGTTCTGAGCCTAGCTCCTGTCTTCGCTCCTCACGCCTCCCCAGGCTGTCTCCTCTGTCCCCACGGTACCCACTGCCATGCCATCCTGGCCTGGCCAGGCCCCAAGCCTCAGCTCCAGGCCCCGAGCCCCACTGCCCCTCTGCGTGCCTTCCAGCCCCTCACCGCCAAGTCCCATGCTAGCCCCACAGTGTTGACCCCACACCTGCTTCTCCTGGTTCCCTATCTCAGAGAGGCCCCACCACCCCTGTCCCCAGGCTGGGACCCTGAAGCTCCCCACTCCCACCCCAGCCCCGCAGGCCTGAGCCTGTCACCCTTCCCCCACGCAGCGGCCTGCCGGAGCTAGGCACAGTGAGCATCGTGTCCCCCACCTCCAGGCTTTGCCTTGCTAGGCCTTCCTGCCCCTGGAATCTAACCCCCACCCCCACCTTGTGTCTGAGCTGCCTGCTCATCCTTCTGGTCTCAGCCCTGTGCTTAATGCTCTCGTCCCAGCGCCCTCTCCCAGTGCCAGCCTGGCCATCAGGGCCACTTGCAGACCCACTCAGGGCTGGTCAGAGATCAACATCAGCAGTGTGAGGTGTGCATGGGGTGGGAGCACCTTGGAATAGAATACAGATGTCAGGCCCCTCACTGCCTGTGGGTCTCTGGGCTTTGGCCGTGGGAGGACAGTCCCTGGACTGGACCCCGATGAGCAGAAGTGGCAGGTGGAACTGAACCTGCAGTTTGGCAGGGCCCCCACCCAGGCCGAGAGGGAGGGCTCTGGCAGCAGGGGCTGGTGGTCCTCCCTCTGCGGTGCCAACCCCACCTCCCGCGTGCAGGTGGTGATCATGAGGGACTACCAGCATGAGAACGTGGTGGAGATGTATAACAGCTACCTGGTCGGCGACGAGCTCTGGGTGGTGATGGAGTTCCTGGAGGGAGGCGCCCTCACCGACATCGTCACACACACCAGGTTAGTCGGGCAGCTGGACGCCGTGGCACCCAGCCTGCTGGGTCCCCAGAGTGCCCCCAGACCTCCCCCGTGACAGGACTGCTCTCCACCAGACTCTTGGGGCGGGGCCACGTCTCAGAACCAACCTGCTGTCCCCATCAGACCCCAGGGCGGGGCCCTGTCTGCCCCCCTCACCCCCTGCTCCCCACCTGCCTGCCCTCCCAGGATGAATGAGGAGCAGATCGCCGCCGTGTGCCTGGCCGTGCTGCAGGCCCTGTCCGTGCTCCACGCCCAGGGGGTCATCCACCGGGACATCAAGAGCGACTCCATCCTGCTGACCCACGATGGCAGGGTGAGCAGTGGTGGGGTGGCTTGGCCTCCCCTGACTTCTGCCCAGCTCTCCTCCTGCAGGTCGGGTGGGCCCAACCCCCAGTTCAGACCTTTGCACCCAACCCCCAGTTCAGACCTTTGAGGAGCAGTACGTGTGTTCCTTCCTTGTGCATCACTCCAGAGTCAGGGGTCCAGGTGAGTGGGGGGCTCTGCCATCATCAGCCCCAGCCACTGAGAACTGGAGTCTAGCCCTGGACCCAGAGAGGGGAGACTGCATCTGGGTGGCCAGCCACAGCTCTCAGCCATGTGAGAACATACTCCTGGCCTGGCATCCAGGACTGGGCCGTGGACTCTTGGTCCTGTCTTCTGGACCAAAGCTCCGAGTTTGCAGTCCATGGATGAGCCTCATGGTCCCAGAACCTGCATTCATATTCCAAGAGTGGATGTGATTTTTCAGTGGGAGAGGGCCCTTGACTTTCACCCGATTCTGGTGATCTGCCTGCCCTCCCCCAGGAAAGTTAAGTCAGTTCACAGAGGCGGGGGGGTCGGGGTAAGGTTTTGCTTCCCAGGGAGTCTCAGTACGGGTCATAAACACTTGAAGATTCTACAGACATGTTTGGGGGACACAGGTGAGCACAGAACTGTATGTGCAGTGTGAGCATGCTCTCTGGAGGGCCCATTGACATCCTCAGGAGTCTGAATAGGGCCCATAGTTCCCAAGAAGGTGTGAGTCCTTGGTTCTGGGGAGGTGGTTGTTGCAGAGGGACAGGCAGCATCGCTCTCACCCCCTGCCAACTGAAGACATGCTGCCTGCCGGGAAGCCAGGGCCCAGGGCACGTCATTGGGAGCCAGCCCCGGTCCAAATCCCTGCCCAGCCTCTGGTACCCATGGGACTCAGGCTGCCTCCCCCAGGAGCCTCAGCACAGGCCATGTCAAGGAGGCAGATGTGTGATTTCAGGCAGCTGACACAGCTGAGGGCCCCAGCCAGGAGACGGCAGAGTTCCGCCGAGGTCAGGCTCTAACCTCTGGGTGGCATGTAGAAACCCAATGTGTCAGAGGCTGAGGAATTAAACAGGCGACCGCCTCTGCTCACCCTGTCCCGCCAGCACCTCTGATCCCCACTTTTGCGCCCTGTTCCAGGTGAAGCTGTCAGACTTCGGGTTCTGCGCCCAGGTGAGCAAGGAGGTGCCACGGAGGAAGTCCCTGGTGGGCACGCCCTATTGGATGGCCCCGGAGCTCATCTCCCGCCTGCCCTACGGGCCAGAGGTGAGCCAGAGGCGGCCGCTCGCCCTGCTGTCAGCACTGGTTTATGCTGTCGCAGTCCAGAACAGCCAGAGTGTTGGGGTGAGGGGGCTTGGTCGCCAGGGACAGACTTGCCTGCGTGCACTCCTCACCGACTAGGTTCTAGTTCGGAGCCAGCGCTTGGCAATGGGAACAGGAGGCTGGGCAGAAGCGGCCCCAGCCCTGCCTGCCAGCCTGGGGCAGAGGCTTCAAACTGGCTGAAGCGCTCTGAAGATGCTCTTGCAAGCATTTTTTTAAAAAGAGTTCTCATGTGAGTCTGAGTTTGATCCCCTGTTGGGAATCCAAGTGATCTGGGCACAAGGAGGCCACATTCCTTCGCGGCAACAGTCAGGTGCTGAGGAGCAGGGGGACCTTCATCTTGGTCACAGCCCCCACCCATCTGTGTTGCCCCCACTGACCTGCTTCACTCCCTGCCATTCCCTGCCTGGCCCTGAGGTCTTCCAGCTATGGCCTGTGGCTTTGACGACAGTCAGTCGATAGATAAGACTTGACCCAGGCCAGGGTGCTCGTGGAAGCGTAGCTTGGAGAACCGCAGGCAGGAGTGGGGTCACATTGGGAGGGGAGGCCGGTAGGAGTTTCTGAAGGACCATCTCCACCAGGACTGCCTGTGACAAAACCTTCTCAAGACGGATTTAGCAAAGTGGAAAAGTGTGGGTCCCTAGGACTGGAGAGTTCGGCAGGGGCACAGGCTTCATGCCCAGCTGTCTGTGTGCAGTGTCCCTCCCGGCTCTGATTGTCCCCGAGTAGTCCTCATTCAGGCAGGTGCTGCCCCCATCAGAGCGGAAATGACCCTGGCAACTCCAGGCAGGACGCGTCTCCCTGCCTGTGAGCACTGTTCTCCTGACTGTCTTGCTTAAAGTCTCAGGGCTGACTGTGATTGGCTCAGCTTGCATCACGTGTCCGTTCCTGACCCAATTACTGTTTCCTCACTCTGCTGATTAAGACAGCTTGATCATGCACCATGGACTGAAGTAGCGAGGAGGGGGTTCTCCAGAGGAATCCAGGGGCAGGGGGAGGAGGTAGCAAAAAGAAGGGGATGGATGCAGGGTGGGCAGAACCCTTCAGAGGGTTCCCTGGGTGAGGAGTGCATAGGGTCTGGCAGTCTGGGTATCAGTGTTCAGGGCCCCAAAACTCCAGAGTGAAGAGGCAAAGATGGAAGCAGGGCCACCGGTCTGTGGGTGTCCCCCAAGCGCTGGCCACACCCGCACAGCTCAGTCCTGCTGCCCTGCCCCCACCACAGGTGGACATCTGGTCTCTGGGGGTGATGGTGATCGAGATGGTGGATGGGGAGCCCCCTTACTTCAATGAGCCACCCCTCAAAGCCATGAAGATGATCCGGGACAACCTGCCGCCCCGACTGAAGAACCTGCACAAGGTGGGCCCCCCGCAGGCGGCGGGTGTGGGGGGACCACACATGGGTGGGGGGAGGGCACCGCCCAGCCCCGAGCCCACAGACAGCTCGGGGTGTGGGCAGGACGAGGCTGCTGACGGCTCTGAGGAGGTGCTTACTGCGTGCCGAGTCACTCCCACGCCCCCCAGGCCTCGAGTGTCTGTGTGGACCGTGCCCTCAGCCCCTCAGAGCTTGTGCTCAGGCTGGCTGGCACGCACCATAGCGAGGTCCAGCAGAGGGGCCTTCCTGGTAGGGAAATTGCCTGGTGAAAAAGGGGTGCCTCCAGGGCCCAGCTGTTGCCAGCTCCTACCGAATCATGAAAGTGGGGAGGCGGTGAGCCCCTGGGGCCAAGCAGTAGATGCTGAGGGCCTCTCTGCCCCCCCTGGGCAGTAAATGCCTTCCGCCCATTGGTCAGGAGGAAACCGGGGGCCTGACGGCAGGAGGCCTGACGGCAAGGGAGCCGTGGAACTGCTCACCGAACCTCCCGCCCCCCACCCGACAGGTGTCACCGTCCCTGAAGGGCTTCCTGGACCGCCTGCTGGTGCGTGACCCGGCCCAGCGGGCCACGGCGGCCGAGCTGCTCAAACACCCGTTCCTGGCCAAAGCGGGCCCACCCGCCAGCATCGTGCCCCTCATGCGTCAGAACCGCACCCGATGAGGCCCGGTGCCACCCCCACCCCTGAACCAAAGAGCCCCCTGGGTCACCCCTGCCCGGCCAGAGGCCAGTGGGGGGCCGGCCCCCGCTCCTCCCAGCCCCGGAGACACTCCGTGTGGCGCCACCCTCCTTGCCGGGGGTGCGCGGGACCCTACTACTGAACTCCGGTTTTGATTTTGTGACTTTGAATGAAACACAGGGACTCGTGGGAGCAAGTGAGGCTCCCAAGACCCCCCCACCCTCTGGGACAGGCCCATCCCCGGGGTTTTCCTGTTTCCAGGGAGGGCAGGCGGCCTCCCATCACTGGAAATCTGCCGTGGGGGCCGCCGGGGGTGGAGACAACACTACAAAAGGTGTGCGTGCGTGTGTGTGTGTGTGTGTGTGTGTGTGTGTGTGTGTGTGTGTGCGCGTGCGCGCGTGCGCCCGTGTGTGTGCATGTGGAAGGTCCAGTTCCCGTGTCCTCCAGCCTGCAAGTGGGGGTGTCTGAGAACTCGCCTGACACGCAGCCCCTCCCCCCGAGCCATTGCAGGGGTCGATCATGAATGTCTGAAGAGTGGCCTTTTCCCTCGCCCCGCACCCCTCTGTGTGGCTGGACCTGGGATCCAGGGGGCAGGGCTTCCCACCCACCCCCAGCCTCTGCAGAACATGACTACTGCACCCGGACAGCCTCCTCTTTTCTAGAAGTCTATTTATATTGCCATTTTATAACACTCTAGCCCCCATCTGGGGACAGACGGTCCTTGGCCCGCGGGGTGGCTCCGGGGACAGAACCACCGCTTGAAGAATCAGGTTCCTGGCCCCTCAGCGCAGCCCCGCCCTCCCCTCCCTCAAGTTAGTTTTACAATTAAAACATTTTCTTGTTTTGTGTGTGTGCAGTGTGTAGAACTTACCCCCAACCCCCAAACTGCTGGTGAGGAGAGCTGGTGGGGCGGGGCTCTAGGCTTGGGGGCAGGCTTGGCTGACCCCAGGATTACAGACCCACTATGGGCCAGGGCCATGTCTCTGGCAAGGAGTGGGGGGGAATTCCAACCCAGCAGCCAGTAACCGCCTTCTTATGGGGACCAGATCGATGACCCCAGGCCTGGAAAGGCAGCCAGTTGACCAGTCCACATGCCAGGATGACCAGCTTCCCGTGTCTGTGATTTACTGGAAACATAACGGTTGGGTGGAGCGTGTTTAATGGAGAACTGATCCTTGGGAGCTGATGTTAGGAAAACTGGTCAGCAGGCAGATGGGCTTTGGGGGGATCGGCTACCACGGAGGGACCCAGGGCTGCCAGCCTCAGAAACACTCCATTGACTGAGTCCTTCCCTCCAGGCTGAGGCTGGGGAGGTGGGGGCTGAGCCTGGGTCTCAGGAGGAAAGCCGGCTGCCAGGTGACACCGCTGCTTCTGCGTTCTGGGCAGTGACTGCTCCAGGCTGGGGTGGGCTTTGCGCATACCCTCTCCAGCACCTGGGAGAGCAAGGGGGAACCCCCCCACCCAGAGCCCTCCAGGCATCTGTGGCACCGGGGACCTCAAGCTGGTATGTGGGCAGAAAGTGTGGAAAAAGACCCAGAGAATCCGGCTTAGTACTGTCTCGCCCCCACTGTCAGCTCCTGCCCCCTTAGCACCCCTCTCCACAGGCCCTGAGTCCCCCAAGAATCAGGGCTCTGATTCTGTGACCGCCTGGCTGAACACATGCATGATAGAGACAGACAGATTTAAAACAGCAGTACAGCCAACTACTGCTGTATACGAGTGTGTTTGAGGCCTGGGTGAGATGGATACATTTTCTGTGGAGGAAAAAATATATATATGCCAAAATTGGTGTGGGGAGCACAAGAAAAGACAAATACGCCCTCCACAGCCACCCCCTGACAACACACACACGCACACACAGAGCTTCAAACTGGAGTGCTTTTACAAATGAATTCCACCCGACAGATGGATCAGGTAATTCCCACCTTATACAAGTTGTTCCGGAAAATAGAAAAAAGGATAGCCCCGGGCTCCTTGCAGAGGCTGCTACGCCCGTGAGCCAAGAGCCAGATAAGGCCGGTGGAGAGAAGATGGCTGTCTCTTCCTCAAGGTCCCGTGTGATGAGCTCACGGGATACCCAGAGAGCTTTAGGTTCAGGGACGGGAATCATTTGCCCATCCATTGCGTGATGGGGGCAGCTCTGCATGGTTCCATGGAGACTCCACTGTTATTGTCACCTTCAGTCACCATCACTGCTGTTTCAAGAAGGGTCTTGGGTGGTGTGAGGGCATCTCCTCCTCCAGACCTCCCTCCAGGTACCACGCAGACGGGGTGCCCAGGGTATCAGTCAGCCTCTCCAGTTGTTTCCAGTGGGGTCCGGGAGCAGGGAGGGGCAGAGCTCAATCCAGGGGGTTGGTTTCCAAGGCACTGGGAAGACCAGAGGACCCAGCCGTGCAGTGGTCAGTTGCTCCATTGTGTCACTCTTTGTGACGCCATGGACTGTAGCCTGCCAGGCTCCTCTGTCCATGGTATTGTGCGTACAAGAATACTGAAGCAGGTTGCCATTTCCTCCTCCAGGGGATCTTCCCAACCCAGAGATCGAACCTGCATCTCCTGCATTGCAGGCAGATTCTTTACCGCTGAGCCAGTGACCCAACCAGCAGTTATTAAAGGCGGGAGGCCGCCGCCTCCTGGAAGCTGGAGTAACAAAGGAGTCAGTGGCAGGACCAGAATCCCAGAATGGGTCAGCTGTGGCTGGAACGCGATTGCTCTCCCCACTTCTGCCTTCTGCTCCCACTCCAGTGCCTCCTACCGCCAGGACCTCACTGATGTCCACTGGCAAGGGAGTTCTACAAGGAGTTTTCAGACTTCCCGCCTCTGCAGAACAAGGGAGCTCTTAGAAGTACAAGTGGGGCAGAGTAGCAGCGGACACGTCCCTCCCAGCCACGTGGCCTGGAGGACTCCCTCGGTCCACAAGTTACTGACCAGGCACCGAGTGAACGTTGCCTCCGCTGCAGCAGGGGGCGCTCTGGGTGCCGGTCTGAACTGCAGACGCCCGGGAAGGGGAGTCAGGGATGCACTCACCTGTGGGTCAGACCTGTGTTTACACCGGCCCAAAATGAGTGATTGAAACAAGTCGGACCGGTGGCTCTCAAAGTGTAGTTGCTGGGCCAGCACCATCCCTGGGAGCTTGCTGGAAATGCAAATTGCTAGGCCCCACGCCAGGCTGAATCAGACTCTGGGTGGCGCCAGCAATCTGTATTTTAACAAGCTTTCCAGGGGACGCGGATGCCCACTCAAGTTTGAGAACCACTGAGATCCACAGTTGCTCTCGGTAAAAGGCCGAGGAGTGTGGGACGCAGGCCTGCTCACTCAGCAGGGTCCCAGCCTCCTTCCACCTTGCGGCTCCTCCATCCTAGGATTGCGGCCCCTCCCACGTGAATAGGAGGGCACGCCCCTTCCCTTTAAGGACGAAACCCAAAGATTTCCCCGTGGCCCCTTTGGCCTGAGTTAGTCACATGGCCACGCTCAGCAACAAAGGAGGTTGGGAAATGTAGTCTTTATTCTGGGCGGCTGTGCGTCTAAACTTCTATCATTACAAGATCTTGCAGTTCACTAGATGCGCCAGGCTTCACCCCAGAACACTCAGAGGCAGACCCAAGTGTACCCAAGAGCAAACGGATGGGGGGTGGGGGGAATAGATTGCTTAATAACGGTATTGAGGAAATTGGTTCATCTTATAGCAACCCGCTCCATTGTTTTTGCCTGGAGAATCCCAGGGACCGGAGAGCCTGGTGGGCTGTCATCTATGGGGTCGCACAGAGTCGGACACGACTGAAGCGACTTAGCAGCAGCAGCAGCATGAAAAAAACTGACTCCTTACCAAATACAACTGAGGTCGGTACTGTGCAGGGCAGTAGCCGCTATTCACATGTGCTTATTTACTTTTTAATTTGAAATAAAATGAAGTATTTAGTCTCTCTGTTGCACTACCCACATTTCACACGTTCAGTTGCTGCTTCTGGCCAGCGGCTGAGAATTACACATTAGAGATGTGAAAACTATTACCTTAGTTTGTCCGACAGTGTTTCTCTAGCTGGATTAAACATCACCATGAAAGGTCAACTATAAAGTTGATGGAGGAAAATAATTGATAACCTAGGGGCAGAGAAGGACTTCTGAAAACCCCGAAGGAATAAATTACGAAAGAGAAAAATATTAATTTGATTATGCCAAAATTAATTTTGTTCAAGGAAGGACATAATGGGCAAATGTACTGGGTTTCAGAATGGAAGAAAATATTTGCAAATCCTAACATCTTTAGGATATATTTTTTTAAACAAGAAAAAGAGCATTCCTTACAGAAAAATGGGCGTACACAATGGTATAAACAAGCAAATAAGAAAAAAGTTCCAAAAACCAACAATGTGCACAGGTGCTCAAACTCATTAGTAATCAGAGAAACACAAATTCCAGGGACTTCCTTGGTGGGCCAGTGGCTAAGACTCCGAGCTCAGAATGCAGGGGTTCCAGGTCAGGAAATGGTTAATATATCCTGCGTGCCGCAAGTAACTTTCCATGCCGCAACAGAAAAAAGATCCCGCTTGCCGCAACTAAAGATCATATATGCTGTAATGAAGACAGATCTCAAGTGCTGCAACTAAGACCCAGTGCCACAAATAATAATAAACATTTACTTTTTTTAAAAAAAAAAAAGCAAATTTTAACAATGAGCTGTCATTTTAACACTACGAATCTGGTAAAAATTAATGTCTGGTTTAGTCAAATGAAGTGCTGCAAGTTCGAATCGCCTAACAATTCCACTCTTGGGTGACTTCCCAAAGAAATTCTCTCTTGGGACCATGAGGGGGTGTGCCCAAGGATGTTCACAGCAGCAGTCTTTATGTGGGAGCTGAGAAGAGCCAGGGCCCACCTGTGCCCACAGTAAGAAGCCAAGCCAACCAAGTCTGCAGATCAAAAATTATGGATATAAAATAGTCCTGGCTTCCCAGGTGGCTCAGTGGTAACAACACGCCTGCCAATGCAGGAGACTCAGGTTTGATCCCTGGGTCAGGAAGATCCCCTGAAGAAGGATATGGCAACTCACTCCAGTATTCCTGCCTGGGAAATTCCACGAATAGAGGAGCCTGGTGGGCTAAAGTCCATGGGATCCCAAAAGAGTCAGACACCACTAAATAGCAACATTTTGCAAGACCAAAAAAGAGACTTGTTCACACAATCGAATGACTCCCATGAGAAGAATGGGGAAAGGAGGGGCATAAAAGAAGGAATGAAAGAACAGGAGAGGGGTCTTGTGAGGAATAAAGGCCTTGAAAGCCACGATGAAGTTCTGTTTTGTAAGCGAAGGGCAACCCCCTTTGGTGTGGGTTGGGGTCTGGTTACAGGTATTTAAAACGAGAATTATCCAGGAGATTCTAACATGCAGCCAGGAATGAGGATGGCAGTTTATCTGCCGCAGTAAGTCACTGCTGACCTCAAACCTCGTGCCTGCCTCCCGCCATGTCCCACAGGGGAAAGAGCCAAGGAGTCATCCCACACCTTCCCCCATTTCACAGATGAGAAGACTGAGGTCACATGGCCTACAGGGGCCAGACCTAAAGCCGTGAGTCCCTCATTGGCTTTCTTCTTTTAAAAAAGTTTGTTTTGTTTATTTATGGCTGTGCTGGGTTTTTCTTGCTGCCCTGACTTTTCTCTAGTTGCATTGAACAGGGGCTACTCTCCAGTTGCAGTGTGCAGGCTTCTCATTGTGGTGGCTTCTCTTGCTTCGGAGCACGAGTTTTAGGGCCCATGGGCTTCAGTAGTTGTGGCTGCCGGGCTCTAGGGCACAGGCGCAATAATTGTGGCACGTGGGTCTAGTTGCTCCGCGGCATGTGGGATCTTCCCGGACTGGGGATCGAACCCCCATCTCCTGCGTTAGCCACGGATTTTTTACCACTGAGCCACCAAGGATGCCCTCATTGACTTTCTGAGCCAGGCCTCAGGCTGGGCAGAGAGGCTGCAACAGTGAGCAGGACAGATCTGCTCCTGGACGCTCCAACTCTGACACCCCAGGGCCAGACAAATGACATGGAGCAGGGGGGGCGGGGGGGGAGTGGCCACACACAGGTCCCTTTGAAGGTCAGTGACTTCTCAGGGCTCCACAGCCTTGCAAAAGTTTGATCTGATGATGCCAAATGTTCTGATTTTCCTCAAGAAATCCCCATGTTCATGTGAAAGTCCTTGAATCTCAAAGGTAGGCCACTAATTAAAAACATTTAACAGTATCATGTGGGCCAAGCAAAATCGAGGGAATGGTTAGCATTCATCAAAACCTTACTGTGTCCGGCACTTTGCTGAGTTCCTAGTGTTACCTCATTTAACCCTGTAGAGGCTTGAATAGTGTTCCCCTCTTCCCCCACCATTCCAAAAAAGAAAAAAACCAGATACATCCCCATGGAACCTGTAAGTGTGACCTTATTTGGAAAAGGGGTCTTTGAGATGTGATTAAGGACCTTGAGGTGAGATCTTCCTGGCTTATCTGGGTAGGCCCTAAAACCAGTGACAAATGTTCTTATAAGAAAAAAACAGGGAAATTCGAGACACCCATGAAGGCCTTGTGAAGACAGGCAGAGATTAGAGTCCTGCAGCCATGAGTAAAACCATACCAGCAGCCTCTGGAAGCTGAAACAGGCAAAAAAATCTCCTCCTAAAGCTCCAGAGGGAGCAAGTCCTTGCTGACACCTTGATTTCAGACTCTCTGCTTCCAGAACCATGAGAGAATACATTTACGCTGTTTCAAGCCACCCAGTGTGTGGCAATTCATAACGGCAACCCCAGTCCTCCTGGAGCTTCCCCAGTGGCTCGGGCAGTAAAGAATCCACCTGCATTAAAGGAGATCCAGGTTTGATCCCTGGGTCAGGAAGATCCCCTGGAGAAGGGAATGGCAACCCATTCCAGTATTCTTGCATGGAGAACTCCATGGACAGAGGAGCCAGGTGGGCTATAATCCTTGGGGTCGCAGAGTCAGATACAACTGAGCGACTAACTCTCCAGGCTCACCAACCTTCCTAGCAGCCCTCTGAGGAAGTACCTTCCTTGTCCTGTTTTGTAGCTGGGACGCTGTGGAACAGAGACTCTGAGTCACCAGCCTGAGGTCACACAGCAAGAAAGTGGTCAAGGCATTGTTCAAAGCCATCACCATGCCACAGCCTCCTGAAGACTGAGAATCTCTCACTACTGCACCTGAGGGACCACAGGTCTGAGCAGGAAAGGGTTAGCCTCTGTCTTCTGGGGCTGCAATCAACCAAACTAGGCCAGACCCCAGAAAAGAGACTCCAGAAGAGAGATGGCTTTCTTGGAAAACGCTGAGAGGTATTGGTCCTGGGCAGGGGACAGACAGGGCAGCAAACAGGGTCCTGACCTGTCACTTGGGGGTTGGGGACAGCTCACAGGTTTTTCCAGGTTGACCAAAGGTATCTGCAGAAGTCTGGGGACCACTGGGTTAGGCAGAGTTAAATTCTCTCTTCCTTTCTTCCCCTCTCCCACTCTTCTCTACACCTTTATCCCCGACTTTCTCTCTCTATCTTTCTTATTCTGCCATTTAATCATATTGAGTATTTGAACAGGTAACAGAAGCCCATGGTACAAAATATAAAAGATTCCAAAGGGACTAAATTACAAAGTCAATCTAACTTCCTCCGCATTCCCCACCCCCGGGTCCCTGTCCCCCGAGGCAGCCACTGAGACAAGTTTCTTGCATCTCCTTCCAGAAATGTATGTGCGTACCTAGAAATACCTACATGCGCATACTGGCGTATGTTCTACTTTGCACAAACGTTCACATAATGTGCACATCTTTCTACACCTTGCTCTATTGCAACCTAACGATATATTCTGGTGGTTGGTCCCAGGTGGGGTACACAAACAACCTCGCCCATGGTAATGGTTCCGTGGTGCAGGTGAACCCTGATTTCACTGGAACAGCCTCTGCTGATGGACGTTCAGGAAGCTTGAGGTGGTTTGCTGTCCTCAGCAATGCCACAGGAGAGACTTCGCATGTACTTTCTACCTGGCAAATCTATCTTGCCCCCTCCCCTGCCTGCCCTTGGACTCCCACCTGCCCGCTGCCCCCAAGTGAGGTCTTCTGGGTATCTCTGACCTTCTGGATCCTTCCCTGGATCTGGTCAACTCCATTCCAGTCTCCATAAGCATCTCTGTTGTCTGTCTCTCTGCTTCGGCCTCTCTAGATTTCTCTCTTTCCTTCTGTCTCCGTCTTCATCTCTGTCTCTGTTTTCCTCCTTACCAGCTCCCCTTGTCTTCCTCTTTATCTCCCTCCGTCCCATCTTGTTTCCCTCCTGTTATCCCCCAACTCACCCTGCCTCTCTGTCGCCCCCTACAAGGTGAAGCTGGCTCAACACATATCCCCACCTCAGAGCCCAGTGGTTTATCCCTGAGGATGCGGTACCCAACCTGGCACACCTTTCTCCCACCCTCACGCCTCTCTCGACCTGGCTGGGCTCTCCCGTCCTCTGCAGTCCTGGTGGAGAAGCCACCATCTGCTCGTCCAAGCCCTGGTGCCCTGGTGCCCGCTCCCCACCCTTTCTTTCTCTGTACCAGCAGGATTGGACCCTGGGCCAAGTTGGCACTCCTGGGGGTTTTTCATCAGGAGTCATGGGAAGCGAGACTGAGGCAGGCTGGATGTGGCTTCTGGGCTGGACAGAGCCTCGTCCTCCTGTTGGGGACCTGGCCTTCTTGCCCTTCCTGCTCAACAAACAGAGCACCCAGTCTGTGTCAAACCTGAACTGGGGACAAATAACAAACAAACCCCCACCCAAGGCCCTGCCCTGGTGAGGCTGACATTCTTACCGGGTGACAGAGTTCATGACCAAGTGAACATACCCACATACTCATAGGTATTTAAAGACCACATGAAGTTCAAGAGAGAAAGAATGGGGTGTGGTGACAGAGAGCAGGGGGTAGGAAACTGACCTGGTGGGGGAGCGCCCAAGTTGCTTCATATGAACCAACAGGGAACAATCACTGAGATGCATTGTTAGAATAAGGGAAGAGGGGTGTGTGCCTTATGAAGAGATGACATTTGAATGGAGAGGAAATCATCGGTGGAGACATGGAGTGGAAGACCTTGTAGGCCGAAGGTGAGGCATCTGCAAAGGTCCTGAGGTGGGAAGGAAGTTGGCAAGTCAAGGACCAGCAAAATTACGGGACTCACGGTGGGTGAGCAGGAAAGCATGGACCACCTCACGTAGCACTGTGGGGAGGAGATAGACAGACCCACTTTACAGATGAGAAGCTAAGCTTTGGAAAGAAGGGAAGTCCTTCGCCCAAGAACACACAGGGTAAGGATGAGGACTGCTGAACTCAGGCAGCCTTCTGCTCCTCACCACTAGGACAGTGGTTCTTAGTGAGGGATCCCAGACCACCAGCACAGCATCACTTCTTGGGTCCACCCCAGAACCATCGAATCAGACACTGGAGGTGGGGGGGCTTCGCTAGAGATCCAGTGGTGGAGACTCCACAGTTCCACTGCAGGGGCCATGGGTTCCATCCCTGGTTGGGGAGCTAGGATCCCATATGCCGCGGAGCAACTGAGCCCACAAACTCCAGAGCCTGCACCACAACCAAGACCCGATGCAGCCAGATAAACAATTTTTTTTTTAAGGAGTGAGACATAAGGAAATGAGAGCGAAGGAAGGCCATGTGACCACAGAGGCAGAGACTGGAGTGATTTGACCACAAGCCAAGGCATGCTGGCGCCACCGGGAGCTGGGAGAGGCAAGAAAGGCATCCTTCCTAGACCCTCTGAGGGGCTGCCGCCTGCCAACTTGATTTCAGACTTTTGACTTCTAGAACCATTAGAGAATAAATCTGTTTTGTAAGCCACCACACATGTGCTAATTTGCTGCAGCAGCCCTAAGAGATGAATCCACTGTTTGATGGGGCAGACGGAGCAGCAGACTCCAGCTCGACTTCCCACTGCAGAAGACAGAGCCCACCCAGGCTTCCCCCTGACCACTTTCAAGAACTCAGAATCTTCTTATGTGTGGAATTCACAGATGCTGGGATGTAACGAAAGGGACAGAGATGGGGATGAGGTTAACTGGGACCAACTCGACGACTTAGAAACAAGGCTGCAAACCAGAATCTGGGGTTGGGGGAGAGTCTGGGGAGCTGGGAAGGGTTTCAGGAGACCAGAGAAGACTCACCAGATGGCTGGTGAGAAGGATCAAGATGCATAAGGAGCTTGGGCCCTAACCTGGGCCACCCTTGCAGGGGATGCAGACTCTGGGGCCAGACGGCAGAGGTTCAAATCCCAGCTCTGCCACTTTCTGGCTGTGTGACCTTGGGTAAGACACTTCACCTCTCTGTGCCTCAGGTTCTTCATCTGTAAAGTTGGTTTAATGATACCTACCTTCCAGGGTGCACTTGATTTCATAGACATAGAGCACATAGTGCCAGGCACACAGTAACCGCTCCATTATTGCTATTGTTGTTGTTTTTATCATCTCATTCTGTCCCTCAGGTGTTGACATGGTGATGCCTCTCAGATTTGTGTCTCAGCCCTGATACCTGTCTTTGAACTCTGCCTTGTACATCCAGCTGCCCCTACCCCCAATATTGCCCCTTTAGATGTCCAGTACTGACATCTGGGGCTTCCCAGTGGCTCAGTGGTAAAGAATCCTCCTACCAATGCAGGAGACATGGGTTTGTGTAGCAACCCACTCTAGTATTCTTGCCTGGGAAATCCCAATGACAGAGAAGCCTGGTGGGCTACAGGCCACAGGGTCATAATAGAGTTGGACACAGCTTAGTGACTAAGGAACAACAATAACTGACATCTGAGATAGAATACTGCTTCCTGCTTCCTCCTCACCGTCAATCCTGTTCTGACCTCATCTTCCCCTCTCTCCAAATGGTACCACCTTCTTCTGCCCGTTGCTCAACCCTCAAGGCCAATCAAGCCTTTCCTCTCTGTCAAATCAACAAAGATATTCAATCTGTCCTCGACCCGCCAGTCACTCCATGGTGCCACTCTGGTCCTGTCCACCCCCAGCTCCTTCCTATTGTTTCCCTGCACCCTCTGCCCTCACTCAGCTAGAGATCAGTTCATCCCTTCCCAGCTGAAACTTTAACCACAGTTTCACTGTGAATTTATTACACTTTGGTAAATCCTACAGAGCTGCCCCCCAATGCTCTATCTGATCTCATCTCCCCTGTGCCCCCTCCATCGCACCCACACTGGCCTTCCTCTTGTTCCCCAAACCCACCACTTCTGGTCCTACCTTAGGGCCTTTACACTTGCTGTTGCCTCCTTTTCAGGTCTTTGCTTAAATGCCACCTCCTCCAAGAAGACTTCCCGGACCACCTCAGCTAAAACGGGCTCCCTACCCACTCCTTTTCCCTGTCATTACAACCTTTTTCACCATCAAAGCATTTAGTGCTGCTTGTTAATTAGTTACTTATTGAGGGAACTCTCTGGTGGTTCAGTGGTTAGGACCCCGTGCTGACATTGCTGAGCGTGCAGGTTCAATCCCTGGTCAGGAAACTAAGAACCCACAAGCCCAATGGCTCGGCCAATGAAAAAAAGAAAGAAAGAAAAAATTCCTAAATTGTTGAAGTCCATCCCTCCTCCCACAAGAAAGCCACACAGGGATAGGAAGCTGTTCTACCATTTTATCACCAACACAGAGGGCTTGGCCACTGTGGATGTTTAATAAGTACTTATTGGAAGAATAAAAGTTAGTAGCCTATGAGGCCCACTATTCTACAGCTTGCCTTTTTCACCCCACAGACTTGCGGCTAGTGGTAAAGAATCTGCCTGCCAATGCAGGAGACGCAAGAGACACGGGTTCGATCACTGGGTCAGGCAGATCCCCTGGAGACGGAAACGGCAACCTACTCCAGTATTCTTGCCTGGGAGATCCCATCGATGGAGGAGCCTGGCAGGATACAGTCCATGGGATTGCAAACAGTCAGACGTGACTGAGCAACCAAGCCAGAGGATGGGGAAGTTTGTTGCTATTTCCTTGTCTGTACGTCAGGACTGCTGGTATCCTTTTGGCTTTTTTTCTTACTGGGATATAATTTACATACAAGAAAATACACCCATTAATTTTTTTAAATTTTATTATTTATGGCTGAACGCAGGGTCTTAGTTCCCCAACCAGGG